>NC_079886.1:12746136-13070000 GCF_029227915.1 Hydractinia symbiolongicarpus
ATGCACTACAACGTTCCAAGTGGTTTTCCTCAGCGCTGTGGCCTTACAACACTCTTAACTACGTGCACAGTCCTATAAAGGCTGTAATATGGCCTTTTGCAGTCTAACAAAAGCCTCACACGTAAATCTCGTGGTTCCATCTGCCTGCGCAGGTTACCATTGGACTGTTCCTTCTAGTCTCGATGCACTACAACGTTCCAAGTGGTTTTCTTTAGCGCCATGGCCTTAGAACACTCTTAACTACGTGCACAGTCCTATAAAGACCGTAATATACCTTTTTGCTGTCCAATAAAGGCCGCACACGTAAATCACGCGGTTTCAGCTGCCTGCACTAGTTACCATTGGACTAGTCCTTCCATTCTCAATGCGCTACAACGTCCCAAGTCGTTTTTATTAGCGCCGCTGCCTTACAACACTCTTAACTGCGTGCACAGTCCTATAAAGGCTGTAATATGGCGTTTTGCAGTCTAATAAAGGCCTTGCACGTAAATCACGTGGTTTCACCTGCCTGCGCAGGTTACCATTGGACTATTCCTTCCTGCCTCAATGCACTACAACGTTCCAAGTGGTTTTCCTCAGCGCTGTGGCCTTAGAACTCTCTTAACTATGTGAACAGTCCTATAAAGGCCGTAATATGGCTTTTTGCAGTCTAATAAAGGCTTCACACGTAAATCACGTGTTTTCACCTGCCTGCGCAGGTTACCATTGGACTTGTCGTTCCAGTCTCAATGCGCTACAACGTCCCTAGTCGTTTTCATTGCCGAATTTGCCTTACAACACTCTTAACTACATGCACAGTGCAATAAAGGCTGTAATATGGCCTTTTGCAGTCTAATAAAGGCTTCACACGTAAATCACGTGGTTTCACCTGCCTGCGCAAGTTTCCATTGCACTAGACGCTCCAGTCTCAATGCGCTACAACGTTCAAAGTCGTTTTCATTGGCGCCGTTGCCTTAGAACACTCTTAACTACGTGCACAGTCCAATAAAGGGTGTAATATAGCCTTTTGCAGTCTAATAAAGTCCTTACACGAAAATCACGTAGTTTCACCTGCCTGCACAGGTTAGCATTGGACTAGTCCTTCCAGTCTCAATGCGCTACAACGTCCCAAGTCGTCTTCATTAGCGCCGTTGCCTTACAACACTCTTAACTACGTGCACAGTCCTATAAAAACCGTAATATACCTTTTTGCAGTCCAATAAAGTCCGCACACGTAAATCACGTGGTTCCATCTGCCTGCGCAGGTTACCATTGGACTATTCCTTCTAGTCTCGATGCACTACAACGTTCCAAGTGGTTTTCTTTAGCGCCATGGCCTTAGAACACTCTTAACTACGTGCACAGTCCTATAAAGACCGTAATATACCTTTTTGCAGTCCAATAAAGGCCGCACACGTAAATCACGCGGTTTCAGCTGCCTGCACTAGTTACCATTGGACTTGTCGTTCCAGTCTCAATGCGCTATCACGTCCCAAGTCGTTTTCATTAGCGCCGCTGCCTTACAACACTCCTAAATACGTGCACAGTCCTATAAAGGCTGCAATATGGCCTTTTGCAGTCTAATAAAAACCTCGCACGTCAATTACGCGGTTTCACCTGTCTGCGCAGGTTACCATTGGACTAGTCCTTCCATTCTCAATGCGCTACAACGTCCCAAGTCGTTTTTATTAGCGCCGCTGCCTTACAACACTCTTAACTGCGTGCGCAGTCCTATAAAGGCTGTAATATGGCCTTTTGCAGTCTAATAAAGGCCTTGCACGTAAATCACGTGGTTTCACCTGCCTGCGCAGGTTACCATTGGACTATTCCTTCCAGTCTCAACGCACTACAACGTTCCAAGTGGTTTTCCTTAGCGCTGTGGCCTTAGAACTCTCTTAACTATGTGCACAGTCCTATAAAGGCCGTAATATGGCTTTTTGCAGTCTAATAAAGGCTTCACACGTAAATCACGTGTTTTCACCTGCCTGTGCAGGTTACCATTGGACTTGTCGTTCCAGTCAAAAAATGCTCTACCACGTCCCAAGTTGTTTTCATTAGCGCCGTTGCCTTAAAACACTCTTAATTACGTGCACAGTCATATAAAGGCTGTAATATGGCCTTTTGCAGTCTAATAAAAGCCTCACACGTAAATCGCGTGGTTCCATCTGCCTGCGCAGGTTACCATTGGACTATTCCTTCCAGTCTCATTGCACTACAACGTTCCAAGTGATTTTCCTCAGCGCTGTGGCCTTAGAACTCTCTTAACTATGTGCACAGTCCAATAAAGGCCGTAATATGGCCTTTTGCAGTCCAATAAAGTCCACACACGTAAATCACGTGGTTCCATCTGCCTGCGCAGGTTACCATTGGACTATTCCTTCTAGTCTCGATGCACTACAACGTTCCAAGTGGTTTTCTTTAGCGCCATGGCCTTAGAACACTCTTAACTACGTGCACAGTCCTATAAAGACCGTAATATACCTTTTTGCAGTCCAATAAAGGCCGCACACGTAAATCACGCGGTTTCAGCTGCCTGCACTAGTTACCATTGGACTTGTCGTTCCAGTCTCAATGCGCTACCACGTCCCAAGTTGTTTACATTAGCGCCGTTGCCTTAAAACACTCTTAACTACGTGCACAGTCATATAAAGGCTGTAATATGGCCTTTTGCAGTCTAATAAAAGCCTCACACGTAAATCGCGTGGTTCCATCTGCCTGCGCAGGTTACCATTGGACTATTCCTTCCAGTCTCATTGCACTACAACGTTCCAAGTGATTTTCCTCAGCGCTGTGGCCTTAGAACTCTCTTAACTATGTGCACAGTCCTATAAAGGCCGTAATATGGCCTTTTGCAGTCTAATAAAGGCTTCACACGTAAATCACGTGGTTTCACCTGCCTCCGCAGCTTACCATTGACTAGTCTTTCCAGTCTCAATGCGCTACAACGTCCCTAGTCGTTTTTATTGGCGAAGTTGCCTTAGAACACCCTTAACTACGTGAATCGTCCTATAAAGGCTGTAATATGGCCTTTTGCAATCTAGTAAAAGCCTCGCACGTAAATCACGTGGTTTCACCTGCCTGCGCAGGTTACCATTGGACTAGTCCTTCCAGTCTCAATGCGCTCAAACGTCCCAAGTTGTTTTCATTAGCGCCGTTGCCTTACAACACTCTTAACTACGTGCACAGTCCTATAAAGGCTGTAATATGGCCTTTTGGAGTCTAATAAAGGCCTCACTAGTAAATCACGTGGTTTCACCTTTCTGCGCAGGTTACCATTGGCCTAGTCCTTCCAGTCTCAATGCGCTACAACGTCCCTAGTCGTTTTCATTGCCGAATTTGCATTACAACACTCTTAAATATGTGCACAGTGCTATAAAGGCTGTAGTATGGCCTTTTGCAGTCTAATAAAGGCTTCACACGTAAATCACGTGGTTTCACCTGCCTGCGCAAGTTTCCATTGCACTAGACGCTCCAGTCTCAATGCGCTACAACGTTCAAAGTCGTTTTTATTAGCGCCGCTGCCTTACAACACTCTTAACTGCGTGCACAGTCCTATAAAGGCCGTAATATGGCTTTTTTCAGTCTAATAAAGGCTTCACACGTAAATCACGTGTTTTCACCTGCCTGCGCAGGTTACCATTGGACTTGTCGTTCCAGTCTCAATGCGCTACCACGTCCCAAGTTGTTTTCATTAGCGCCGTTGCCTTAAAACACTCTTAACTACGTGCACAGTCATATAAAGGCTGTAATATGGCCTTTTGCAGTCTAATAAAAGCCTCACACGTAAATCGCGTGGTTCCATCTGCCTGCGCAGGTTACCATTGGACTATTCCTTCCAGTCTCATTGCACTACAACGTTCCAAGTGGTTTTCCTCAGCGCTGTGCCTTAGAACTCTCTTAACTATGTGCACAGTCCAATAAAGGCCGTAATATGGCCTTTTGCAGTCTAATAAAGGCTTCACACGTAAATGACGTGGTTTCACCTGCCTGCGCAGGTTACCATTGGACTAGTCCTTCCAGTCTCAATGCGCTACAACGTCCAAAGTCGTTTTCATTAGCGCCGTTGCCTTAGAACACTCTTAACTACGTGAACAGTCATATAAAGGCTGTAATATGGCCTTTTGCAGTCTAATAAAGGCTTCACACGTAAATCACGTGGTTTCACCTGCCTGCGAAGGTTACCATGGGACTAGCCGTTCCAGTCTAAATGCGCTCCAACGTCCCAAGTTGTTTTCATTAGCGCCGTTGCCTTACAACACTCTTAACTACGTGCACAGTCTTATAAAGGCTGTAATATGGCCTTTTGGATTCTAATAAAGGCCTCACACGTAAATCACGTGGTTTCACCTTTCTGCGCAGGTTACCATTGGCCTAGTCCTTCCAGTCTCAATGCGCTACAATGTCCCTAGTCGTTGTCATTGCCGAATTTGCCTTACAACACTCTTAACTACGTCCACAGTGCTATAAAGGCTGTAATATGGCCTTTTGCAATCTAGTAAAAGCCTGGCACGTAAATCGCGTGGTTCCATCTGCCTGCGCAGGTTACCATTGGACTATTCCTTCCAGTCTCATTGCACTACAACGTTCCAAGTGGTTTTCCTCAGCGCTGTGGCCTTAGAACTCTCTTAACTATGTGCACAGTCCAATAAAGGCCGTAATATGGCCTTTTGCAGTCTAATAAAGGCTTCACACGTAAATCACGTGGTTTCACCTGCCTGCGCAGGTTACCATTGACTAGTCCTTCCAGTCTCAATGCGCTACAACGTCCCTAGTCGTTTTCATTGGCGAAGTTGCCTTACAACACTCTTAACTACGTGCACAGTGCTATAAAGGCTGTATAATGGCCTTTTGCAATCTAGTAAAAGCCTCGCACGTAAATCGCGTGGTTCCATCTGCCTGCGCAGGTTACCATTGGACTATTCCTTCCAGTCTCATTGCACTACAACGTTCCAAGTGGTTTTCCTCAGCGCTGTGGCCTTAGAACTCTCTTAACTATGTGCACAGTCCAATAAAGGCCGTAATATGGCCTTTTGCAGTCTAATAAAGGCTTCACACGTAAATCACGTGGTTTCACCTGCCTGCGCAGGTTACCATTGACTAGTCCTTCCAGTCTCAATGCGCTACAACGTCCCTAGTCGTTTTCATTGGCGAAGTTGCCTTAGAACACTCTTAACTACGTGAATCGTCCTATAAAGGCTGTAATATGGCCTTTTGCAATCTAGTAAAAGCCTCGCACGTAAATCACGTGGTTTCACCTGCCTGCACAGGTTACCATTGGACTAGTCCTTCCAGTCTCAATGCGCTACAACGTCCCAAGTCGTTTTCAATAGCGCCGTTGCCTTAGAACACTTTTAACTACGTGAACAGTCATATAAAGGCTGTAATATGGCCTTTTGCAGTCTAATAAAGGCTTCACACGTAAATCACGTGGTTTCACCTGCCTGCGAAGGTTACCATTGGACTAGCCGTACCAGTCTCAATGCGCTCCAACGTCCCAAGTTGTTTTCATTAGCGCCGTTGCCTTACAACACTCTTAACTACGTGCACAGTCTTATAAAGGCTGTAATATGGCCTTTTGGAGTCTAATAAAGGCCTCACACGTAAATCACGTGGTTTCACCTTTCTGCGCAGGTTACCATTGGCCTAGTCCTTCCAGTCTCAATGCGCTACAATGTCCCTAGTCGTTGTCATTGCCGAATTTGCCTTACAACACTCTTAACTACGTCCACAGTGCTATAAAGGCTGTAATATGGCCTTTTGCAATCTAGTAAAAGCCTCGCACGTAAATCGCGTGGTTCCATCTGCCTGCGCAGGTTACCATTCGACTATTCCTTCCAGTCTCATTGCACTACAACGTTCCAAGTGGTTTTCCTCAGCGCTGTGGCCTTAGAACTCTCTTAACTATGCGCACAGTCCAATAAAGGCCGTAATATGGCCTTTTGCAGTCTAATAAAGGCTTCACACGTAAATCACGTGGTTTCACCTGCCTGCGCAGGTTACCATTGACTAGTCCTTCCAGTCTCAATGCGCTACAACGTCCCTAGTCGTTTTCATTGGCGAAGTTGCCTTAAAACACTCTTAACTATATGAATCGTCCTATAAAGGCTGTAATATGGCCTTTTTGCAATCTAGTAAAAGCCTCGCACGTTAATCACGTGGTTTCACCTGCCTGCGCAGGTTACCATTGGACTAGTCCTTCCAGTCTCAATGCGCTACAACGTCCCAAGTCGTTTTCATTAGCGCCGTTGCCTTAGAACACTCTTAACTACGTGAACAGTCATATAAAGGCTGTAATATGGCCTTTTGCAGTCTAATAAAGGCTTCACACGTAAATCACGTGGTTTCACCTGCCTGCGAAGGTTACCATTGGACTAGCCGTTCCAGTCTCAATGCGCTCCAACGTCCCAAGTTGTTTTCATTAGCGCCGTTGCCTTACAACACTCTTAACTACGTGCACAGTCCTATAAAGGCTGTAATATGGCCTTTTGGAGTCTAATAAAGGCCTCACACGTAAATCACGTGGTTTCACCTGCCTGCGAAGGTTACCATTGGACTAACCGTTCTAGTCTCAATGCGCTCCAACGTCCCAAGTTGTTTTCATTAGCGCCGTTGCCTTACAACACTCTTAACTACGTGCACAGTCCTATAAAGGCTGTAATATGGCCTTTTGGAGTCTAATAAAGGCCTCACACGTAAATCACGTGGTTTCACCTTTCTGCGCAGGCTACCATTGCCATAGTCCTTTCAGTCTCAATGCGCTACAACGACCCTAGTCGTTTTCATTGCCGAATTTGCCTTACAACACTCTTAACTACGTGCACAGTGCTATAAAGGCTGTAATATGGCCTTTTGCAGTCTAATAAAGGCTTCACACGTAAATCACGTGGTTTCACCTGCCTGCGCAGGTTACCATTGGACTAGTCCTTCCAGTCTCAATGCGCTACAACGTCCCAAGTCGTTTTCATTAGCGCCGTTGCCTTAGAACGCTCTTAACTACGTGAACAGTCATATAAAGGCTGTAATATGGCCTTTTGCAGTCTAATAAAGGCTTCACACGTAAATCACGTGGTTTCACCTGCCTGCGAAGGTTACCATTGGACTAGCCGTTCCAGTCTCAATGCGCTCCAACGTCCCAAGTTGTTTTCATTAGCGCCGTTGCCTTACAACACTCTTAACTACGTGCACAGTCTTATAAAGGCTGTAATATGGCCTTTTGGAGTCTAATAAAGGCCTCACACGTAAATCACGTGGTTTCACCTTTCTGCGCAGGTTACCATTGGCCTAGTCCTTCCAGTCTCAATGCGCTACAATGTCCCTAGTCGTTGTCATTGCCGAATTTGCCTTACAACACTCTTAACTACGTGCACAGTGCTATAAAGGCTGTAATACGGCCTTTTGCAATCTAGTAAAAGCCTCGCACGTAAATCGCGTGGTTCCATCTGCCTGCGCAGGTTACCATTGGACTATTCCTTCCAGTCTCATTGCACTACAACGTTCCAAGTGGTTTTCCTCAGCGCTGTGGCCTTAGAACTCTCTTAACTATGTGCACAGTCCAATAAAGGCCGTAATATGGCCTTTTGCAGTCTAATAAAGGCTTCACACGTAAATCACGTGGTTTCACCTGCCTGCGCAGGTTACCATTGACTAGTCCTTCCAGTCTCAATGCGCTACAACGTCCCTAGTCGTTTTCATTGGCGAAGTTGCCTTAGAACACTCTTAACTATGTGCACAGTCCAATAAAGGCCGTAATATGGCCTTTTGCAGTCTAATAAAGGCTTCACACGTAAATCACGTGGTTTCACCTGCCTGCGCAGGTTACCATTGACTAGTCCTTCCAGTCTCAATGCGCTACAACGTCCCTAGTCGTTTTCATTGGCGAAGTTGCCTTAGAACACTCTTAACTACGTGAATCGTCCTATAAAGGCTGTAATAAGGCCTTTTGCAATCTAGTAAAAGCCTCGCACGTAAATCACGTGGTTTCACCTGCCTGCGCAGGTTACCATTGGACTAGTCCTTCCAGTCTCAATGCGCTACAACGTCCCAAGTTTATTTTCATTAGCGCTGTTGCCTTAGAACACTCTTAACTACGTGAACAGTCATATAAAGGCTGTAATATGGCCTTTTGCAGTCTAATAAAGGCTTCACACGTAAATCACGTGGTTTCACCTGCCTGCGAAGGTTACCATTGGACTAGCCGTTCCAGTCTCAATGCGCTCCAACGTCCCAAGTTGTTTTCATTAGCGCCGTTGCCTTACAACACTCTTAACTACGTGCACAGTCATATAAAGGCTGTAATATGGCCTTTTGCAGTCTAATAAAAGCCTCACACGTAAATCGCGTGGTTCCATCTGCCTGCGCAGGTTACCATTGGACTATTCCTTCCAGTCTCATTGCACTACAACGTTCCAAGTGGTTTTCCTCAGCGCTGTGGCCTTAGAACTCTCTTAACTATGTGCACAGTCCAATAAAGGCCGTAATATGGCCTTTTGCAGTCTAATAAAGGCTTCACACGTAAATCACGTGGTTTCACCTGCCTGCGAAGGTTACCATTGGACTAACCGTTCCAGTCTCAATGCGCTCCAACGTCCCAAGTTGTTTTCATTAGCGCCGTTGCCTTACAACACTCTTAACTACGTGCACAGTGCTATAAAGGCTGTAATATGGCCTTTTGCATTCTAATAAAGGCTTCACACGTAAATCACGTGGTTTCACTTGCCTGCGCAAGTTTCCATTGCACTAGACGCTCCAGTCTCAATGCGCTACAACGTCCCTAGTCGTTTTCATTGCCGAATTTGCCTTACAACACTCTTAACTACGTGCACAGTGCTATAAAGGCTGTAATATGGCCTTTTGCAATCTAGTAAAAGCCTCGCACGTAAATCGCGTGGTTCCATCTGCCTGCGCAGGTTACCATTGGACTATTCCTTCCAGTCCATTGCACTACAACGTTCCAAGTGGTTTTCCTCAGCGCTGTGGCCTTAGAACTCTCTTAACTATGTGCACAGTCCAATAAAGGCCGTAATATGGCCTTTTGCAGTCTAATAAAGGCTTCACACGTAAATCACGTGGTTTCACCTGCCTGCGCAGGTTACCATTGACTAGTCCTTCCAGTCTCAATGCGCTACAACGTCCCTAGTCGTTTTCATTGGCGAAGTTGCCTTAGAACACTCTTAACTACGTGAATCGTCCTATAAAGGCTGTAATATGGCCTTTTGCAATCTAGTAAAAGCCTCGCACGTAAATCACGTGGTTTCACCTGCCTGCGCAGGTTACCATTGGACTAGTCCTTCCAGTCTCAATGCGCTACAACGTCCCAAGTCGTTTTCATTAGCGCCGTTGCCTTAGAACACTCTTAACTACGTGAACAGTCATATAAAGGCTGTAATATGGCCTTTTGCAGTCTAATAAAGGCTTCACACGTAAATCACGTGGTTTCACCTGCCTGCGAAGGTTACCATTGGACTAGCCGATCCAGTCTCAATGCGCTCCAACGTCCCAAGTTGTTTTCATTAGCGCCGTTGCCTTACAACACTTTTAACTACGTGCACAGTCCTATAAAGGCTGTAATATGGCCTTTTGGAGTCTAATAAAGGCCTCACACGTAAATCACGTGGTTCCATCTGCCTGCGCAGGTTACCATTGGACTATTCTTTCCAGTCTCATTGCACTACAACGTTCCAAGTGGTTTTCCTCAGCGCTGTGGCCTTAGAACTCTCTTAACTATGTGCACAGTCCAATAAAGGCCGTAATATGGCCTTTTGCAGTCTAATAAAGGCTTCACACGTAAATCACGTGGTTTCACCTGCCTGCGAAGGTTACCATTGGACTAACCGTTCCAGTCTCAATGCGCTCCAACGTCCCAAGTTGTTTTCATTAGCGCCGTTGCCTTACAACACTCTTAACTACGTGCACAGTCCTATAAAGGCTGTAATATGGCCTTTTGGAGTCTAATAAAGGCCTCACACGTAAATCACGTGGTTTCACCTTTCTGCGCAAGTTACCATTGGCCTAGTCCTTCCAGTCTCAATGCGCTACAACGTCCTTATTCGTTTTCATTGCCGAATTTGCCTTACAACACTCTTAATTACGTGCACAGTGCTATAAAGGCTGTAATATGGCCTTTTGCAGTCTAATAAAGGCTTCACACGTAAATCACGTGGTTTCACTTGCCTGCGCAAGTTTCCATTGCACTAGACGCTCCAGTCTCAATGCGCTACAACGTCCCTAGTCGTTTTCATTGCCGAATTTGCCTTACAACACTCTTAACTACGTGCACAGTGCTATAAAGGCTGTAATATGGCCTTTTGCAATCTAGTAAAAGCCTCGCACGTAAATCGCGTGGTTCCATCTGCCTGCGCAGGTTACCATTGGACTATTCCTTCCAGTCTCATTGCACTACAACGTTCCAAGTGGTTTTCCTCAGCGCTGTGGCCTTAGAACTCTCTTAACTATGTGCACAGTTCAATAAAGGCCGTAATATGGCCTTTTGCAGTCTAATAAAGGCTTCACACGTAAATCACGTGGTTTCACCTGCCTGCGCAGGTTACCATTGACTAGTCCTTCCAGTCTCAATGCGCTACAACGTCCCTAGTCGTTTTCATTGGCGAAGTTGCCTTAGAACACTCTTAACTACGTGAATCGTCCTATAAAGGCTGTAATATGGCCTTTTGCAGTCTAATAAAGGCCTTGCACGTAAATCACGTGGTTTCACCTGCCTGCGCAGCTTACCATTGACTAGTCCTTCCAGTCTCAATGCGCTACAAGGTCCCTAGTCGTTTTCATTGGCGAAGTTGCCTTAGAACACCCTTAACTACGTGAATCGTCCTATAAAGGCTGTAATATGGCCTTTTGCAGTCTAATAAAAACCTCGCACGTCAATCACGCGGTTTCATCTGTCTGCGCAGGTTACCATTGGACTTGTCGTTCCAGTCTCAATGCGCTACCACGTCCCAAGTTGTTTTCATTAGCACCGTTGCCTTAAAACACTCTTAACTACGTGCACAGTCATATAAAAGCTGTAATATGGCCTTTTGCAGTCTAATAAAAGCCTCACACGTAAATCGCGTGGTTCCATCTGCCTGCGCAGGTTACCATTGGACTATTCCTTCCAGTCTCATTGCACTACAACGTTCCAAGTGGTTTTCCACAAGGCTGTGCCTTAGAACTCTCTTAACTATGTGCACAGTCCAATAAAGGCCGTAATATGGCCTTTTGCAGTCTAATAAAGGCTTCATACGTAAATCACGTGGTTTCACCTGCGTGCGCAGGTTACCATTGACTAGTCCTTCCAGTCGCAATGCGCTACAACGTCCCTAGTCGTTTTCATTGGGGAAGTTGCCTTAGAACACTCTTAACTACGTGAATCGTCCTATAAAGGCTGTAATATGGCCTTTTGCAGTCTAATAAAAGCCTCACACTTAAATCGCGTGGTTCCATCTGCCTGCGCAGGTTACCATTGGACTATTCCTTCCAGTCTCATTGCACTACAACGTTCCAAGTGGTTTTCCTCAGCGCTGTGGCCTTAGAACTCTCTTAACTATGTGCACAGTCCAATAAAGGCCGTAATATGGCCTTTTGCAGTCTAATAAAGGCTTCACACGTAAATCACGTGGTTTCACCTGCCTGCGCAGGTTACCATTGACTAGTCCTTCCAGTCTCAATGCGCTACAACGTCTCTAGTCGTTTTCATTGGCGAAGTTGCCTTAGAACACCCTTAACTACGTGAATCGTCCTATAAAGGCTGTAATATGGCCTTTTGCAGTCTAATAAAAACCTCGCACGTCAATCACGCGGTTTCATCTGTCTGCGCAGGTTACCATTGGACTTGTCGTTCCAGTGTCAATGCGCTACCACGTCCGAAGTTGTTTTCATTAGCGCCGTTGCCTTAAAACACTTTTAACTACGTGCACAGTCATATAAAAGCTGTAATATGGCCTTTTGCAGTCTAATAAAAGCCTCACACGTAAATCGCGTGGTTCCATCTGCCTGCGCAGGTTACCATTGGACTATTCCTTCCAGTCTCATTGCACTACAACGTTCCAAGTGGTTTTCCACAGCGCTGTGCCTTAGAACTCTCTTAACTATGTGCACAGTCCAATAAAGGCCGTAATATGGCCTTTTGCAGTCTAATAAAGGCTTCATACGTAAATCACGTGGTTTCACCTGCGTGCACAGGTTACCATTGACTAGTCCTTCCAGTCGCAATGCGCTACAACGTCCCTAGTCGTTTTCATTGGCGAAGTTGCCTTAGAACAGTCTTAACTACGTGAATTGTCCTATAAAGGCTGTAATATGGCCTTTTGCAATCTAGTAAAAGCCTCGCACGTAAATCACATGGTTTCACCTGCCTGCGCAGGTTACCATTGGACTAGTCCTTTTAGTCTCAATGCGCTACAACGTCCCAAGTCGTTTTCATTAGCGCCGTTGCCTTAGAACACTCTTAACTACGTGAACAGTCATATAAAGACTGTAATATGGCCTTTTGCAGTCTAATAAAGGCTTCACACGTAAATCACGTGGTTTCACATGCCTGCGAAGGTTACCATTGGACTAGCCGTTCCAGTCTCAATGCGCTCCAACGTCCCAAGTTGTTTTCATTAGCGCCGTTGCCTTACAACACTCTTAACTACGTGCACAGTCCTATAAAGGCTGTAATATGGCCTTTTGCAGTCTAATAAAGGCCTCACACGTAAATCACGTGTTTCCATCCGCCTGTGCAGGTTACCATTGGCCTAATCCTTCCAGTCTCAATGCACTACAACGTTCCAAGTGGTTTTCCTCAGCGCTGTGGCCTTAGAACTCTCTTAACTATGTGCACAGTCCAATAAAGGCCGTAATATGGCCTTTTGCAGTCTAATAAAGGCTTCACACGTAAATCACGTGGTTTCACCTGCCTGCGCAGGTTACCATTGACTATTCCTTCCAGTCGCAATGCGCTACAACGTCCCTAGTCGTTTTCATTGGCGAAGTTGCCTTAGAACATTCTTAACTACGTGAGTCGTCCTATAAAGGCTGTAATATGGCCTTTTGCAGTCTAATAAAGGCTTCACATGTAAATCACGTGGTTTCACCTGCATGCGAAGGTTACCATTGGACTAGCCGTTCCAGTCTCAATGCGCTCTAACGTCCCAAGTTGTTTTCATTAGCGCCGTTGCCTTACAACACTCTTAACTAGGTGCACAGTCCTATAAAGACTGTAATATGGCCTTTTGGAGTCTAATAAAGGCCTCACACGTAAATCACGTGGTTTCACCTTTCTGCACAGGTTACTATTGGCCTAGTCCTTCCAGTCTCAATGCGCTACCACGTCCCAAGTCGTTTTCATTAGCGCCATTGCCTTACAACACTCTTAACTACGTGCACAGTCCAATAAAGGGTGTATAGCCTTTTGCAGTCTAATAAAGGCCTCACACGTAAATCACGTGGTTCCATCCGCCTGAGCAGGTTACCATTGGCCTAATCCTTCCAGTCTCAATGCAATACAACGTCCCAAGTCATTTTCCTTAGCGCCGTCGCTTTAGAACACTCTTAACTATGTGCACAGTCCAATAAAGGCCGTAATATGGCCTTTTGCAGTCTAATAAAGGCTTCACACGTAAATCACGTGGTTTCACCTGCCTGCGCAGGTTACCATTGACTAGTCCTTCCAGTCTCAATGCGCTACAACGTCCCTAGTCGTTTTCATTGGCGAAGTTGCCTTAGAACACTCTTAACTACGTGAATCGTCCTACAAAGGCTGTAATATGGCCTTTTGCAATCTAGTAAAAGCCTCGCACGTAAATCACGTGGTTTCACCTGCCTGCGCAGGTTACCATTGGACTAGTCCTTCCAGTCTCAATGCGCTACAACGTCCCAAGTCGTTTTCATTAGCGCCGTTGCCTTAGAACACTCTTAACTACGTGAACAGTCATAAAAAGGCTGTAATATGGCCTTTTGGAGTCTAATAAAGGCCTCACACGTAAATCACGTGGTTTCACCTTTCTGCGCAGGTTACCATTGGCCTAGTCCTTCCAGTCTCAATGCGCTACAATGTCCCTAGTCGTTGTCATTGCCGAATTTGCCTTACAACACTCTTAACTACATGCACAGTGCTATAAAGGCTGTAATATGGCCTTTTGCAATCTAGTAAAAGCCTGGCACGTAAATCGCGTGGTTCCATCTGCCTGCGCAGGTTACCATTGGACTAATCCTTCCAGTCTCATTGCACTACAACGTTCCAAGTGGTTTTCCTCAGCGCTGTGGCCTTAGAACTCTCTTAACTATGTGCACAGTCCAATAAAGGCCGTAATATGGCCTTTTGCAGTCTAATAAAGGCTTCACACGTAAATCACGTGGTTTCACCTGCCTGCGCAGGTTACCATTGACTAGTCCTTCCAGTCTCAATGCGCTACAACGTCCCTAGTCGTTTTCATTGGCGAAGTTGCCTTAGAACACTCTTAACTACGTGCACAGTGCTATAAAGGCTGTAATATGGCCTTTTGCAGTCTAATAAAGGCTTCACACGTAAATCACGTGGTTTCACCTGCCTGCGCAAGTTTCCATTGCACTAGACGCTCCAGTCTCAATGCGCTACAACGTTCAAAGTCGTTTTCATTGGCGCCGTTGCCTTAGAACACTCTTAACTACGTGCACAGTCCAATAAAGGGTGTAATATAGCCTTTTGCAGTCTAATAAAGTCCTCAAACGAAAATCACGTGGTTTCACCTGCCTGCGCAGGTTACCATTGGACTAGTCCTTCCAGTCTCAATGCGCTACAACGTCCCAAGTCGTTTTCATTAGCGCCGTTGCCTTACAACACTCTTAACTACGTGCACAGTCCTATAAAGACCGTAATATACCTTTTTGCAGTCCAATAAAGTCCGCACACGTAAATCACGTGGTTCCATCTGCCTGCGCAGGTTACCATTGGACTATTCCTGCCAGTCTCAATGCACTACAACGTTCCAAGTGGTTTTCCTCAGCGCTGTGGCCTTACAACACTCTTAACTACGTGCACAGTCCTAAAAAGGCTGTAATATGGCCTTTTGCAGTCTAACAAAAGCCTCACACGTAAATCTCGTGGTTCCGTCTGCCTGCGCAGGTTACCATTGGACTGTTCCTTCTAGTCTCGATGCACTACAACGTTCCAAGTGGTTTTCTTTAGCGCCATGGCCTTAGAACACTCTTAACTACGTGCACAGTCCTATAAAGACAGTAATATACCTTTTTGCAGTCCAATAAAGGCCGCACACGTAAATCACGCGGTTTCAGCTGCCTGCACTAGTTACCATTGGACTTGTCGTTCCAGTCTCAATGCGCTATCACTTCCCAAGTCGTTTTCCTTAGCGCCGCTGCCTTACAACACTCCTAAATACGTGCACAGTCCTATAAAGGCTGCAATATGGCCTTTTGCAGTCTAATAAAAACCTCGCACGTCAATCACGCGGTTTCACCTGTCTGCGCAGGTTACCATTGGACTAGTCCTTCCATTCTCAATGCGCTACAACGTCCCAAGTCATTTTTATTAGCGCCGCTGCCTTACAACACTCTTAACTGCGTGCACAGTCCTATAAAGGCTGTAATATGGCCTTTTGCAGTCTAATAAAGGCCTTGCACGTAAATCACGTGGTTTCACCTGCCTGCGCAGGTTACCATTGGACTATTCCTTCCAGTCTCAATGCACTACAACGTTCCAAGGGGTTTTCCTCAGCGCTGTGGCCTTACAACACTCTTAACTACGTGCACAGTCCTAAAAAGGCTGTAATATGGCCTTTTGCAGTCTAACAAAAGCCTCACACGTAAATCTCGTGGTTCCGTCTGCCTGCGCAGGTTACCATTGGACTGTTCCTTCTAGTCTCGATGCACTACAACGTTCCAAGTGGTTTTCTTTAGCGCCATGGCCTTAGAACACTCTTAACTACGTGCACAGTCCTATAAAGACAGTAATATACCTTTTTGCAGTCCAATAAAGGCCGCACACGTAAATCACGCGGTTTCAGCTGCCTGCACTAGTTACCATTGGACTTGTCGTTCCAGTCTCAATGCGCTATCACTTCCCAAGTCGTTTTCATTAGCGCCGCTGCCTTACAACACTCCTAAATACGTGCACAGTCCTATAAAGGCTGCAATATGGCCTTTTGCAGTCTAATAAAAACCTCGCACGTCAATCACGCGGTTTCACCTGTCTGCGCAGGTTACCATTGGACTAGTCCTTCCATTCTCAATGCGCTACAACGTCCCAAGTCATTTTTATTAGCGCCGCTGCCTTACAACACTCTTAACTGCGTGCACAGTCCTATAAAGGCTGTAATATGGCCTTTTGCAGTCTAATAAAGGCCTTGCACGTAAATCACGTGGTTTCACCTGCCTGCGCAGGTTACCATTGGACTATTCCTTCCAGTCTCAATGCACTACAACGTTCCAAGTGGTTTTCCTCAGCACTGTGGCCTTAGAACTAACTCTCTTAACTATGTGCACAGTCCTATAAAGGCCGTAATATGGCTTTTTGCAGTCTAATAAAGGCTTCACACGTAAATCACGTGGTTTCACCTGCCTGCGCAGCTTACCATTGACTAGTCCTTCCAGTCTCAATGCGCTACAAGGTCCCTAGTCGTTTTCATTGGCGAAGTTGCCTTAGAACACCCTTAACTACGTGAATCGTCCTATAAAGGCTGTAATATGGCCTTTTGCAATCTAGTAAAAGCCTCGCACGTAAATCACGTGGTTTCACCTGCCTGCGCAGGTTACCATTGGACTAGTCCTTCCAGTCTCAATGCGCTCCAACGTCCCAAGTTGTTTTCATTAGCGCCGTTGCCTTACAACACTTTTAACTACGTGCACAGTCCAATAAAGGCTGTAATATGGCCTTTTGGAGTCTAATAAAGGCATCACTAGTAAATCACGTGGTTTCACCTTTCTGCGCAGGTTACCATTGGCCTAGTCCTTCCAGTCTCAATGCGCTACAACGTCCCTAGTCGTTTTCATTGCTGAATTTGCCTTACAACACTCTTAACTATGTGCACAGTGCTATAAAGGCTGTAATATGGCCTTTTGCAGTCTAATAAAGGCTTCACACGTAAATCACGTGGTTTCACCTGCCTGCGAAGGTTACCATTGGACTAGCCGTTCCAGTCTCAATGCGCTCCAACGTCCCAAGTTGTTTTCATTAGCGCCGTTGCCTTACAACACTCTTAACTACGTGCACAGTCATATAAAGGCTGTAATATGGCCTTTTGCAGTCTAATAAAAGCCTCACACGTAAATCGCGTGGTTCCATCTGCCTGCGCAGGTTACCATTGGACTAGTCCTTCCAGTCTCAATGCGCTCCAACGTCCCAAGTTGTTTTCATTAGCGCCGTTGCCTTACAACACTCTTAACTACGTGCACAGTCCTATAAAGGCTGTAATATGGCCTTTTGGAGTCTATTAAAGGCCTCACTAGTAAATCACGTGGTTTCACCTTTCTGCGCAGGTTACCATTGGCCTAGTCCTTCCAGTCTCAATGCGCTACAACGTCCCTAGTCGTTTTCATTGCCGAATTTGCATTACAACACTCTTAAATATGTGCACAGTGCAATAAAGGCTGTAATACGGCCTTTTGCAGTCTAATAAAGGCTTCACACGTAAATCACGTGGTTTCACCTGCCTGCGCAAGTTTCCATTGCACTAGACGCTCCAGTCTCAATGCGCTACAACGTTCAAAGTCGTTTTTATTAGCGCCGCTGCCTTACAACACTCTTAACTGCGTGCACAGTCCTATAAAGGCCGTAATATGGCTTTTTGCAGTCTAATAAAGGCTTCACACGTTAATCACGTGTTTTCACCTGCCTGCGCAGGTTACCATTGGACTTGTCGTTCCAGTCTCAATGCGCTACCACGTCCCAAGTTGTTTTCATTAGCGCCGTTGCCTTAAAACACTCTTAACTACGTGCACAGTCATATAAAGGCTGTAATATGGCCTTTTGCAGTCTAATAAAAGCCTCACACGTAAATCGCGTGGTTCCATCTGCCTGCGCAGGTTACCATTGGACTATTCCTTCCAGTCTCATTGCACTACAACGTTCCAAGTGGTTTTCCTCAGCGCTGTGGCCTTAGAACTCTCTTAACTATGTGCACAGTCCAATAAAGGCCGTAATATGGCCTTTTGCAGTCTAATAAAGGCCTCGCACGTAAATCACGTGGTTTCACCTGCCTGCGCAGGTTACCATTGGCCTAATCCTTCCAGTCTCAATGCAATACAACGTCCCAAGTCATTTTCCTTAGCGCCGTCGCTTTAGAACACTCTTAACTACGTGAATCGTCCTATAAAGGCTGTAATATGGCCTTTTGCAATCTAGTAAAAGCCTCGCACGTAAATCACGTGGTTTCACCTGCCTGCGCAGGTTACCATTGGACTAGTCCTTCCAGTCTCAATGCGCTAAAACGTCCCAAGTCGTTTTCATTAGCGCCGTTGCCTTAGAACACTCTTAACTACGTGAACAGTCATATAAAGGCTGTAATATGGCCTTTTGCAGTCTAATAAAGGCTTCACACGTAAATCACGTGGTTTCACCTGCCTGCGAAGGTTACCATTGGACTAGCCGTTCCAGTCTCAATGCGCTCCAACGTCCCAAGTTGTTTTCATTAGCGCCGTTGCCTTACAACACTCTTAACTACGTGCACAGTCCTATAAAGGCTGTAATATGGCCTTTTGGAGTCTAATAAAGGCCTCACACGTAAATCACGTGGTTTCACCTTTCTGCGCAGGTTACCATTGGCCTAGTCCTTCCAGTCTCAATGCGCTACAATGTCCCTAGTCGTTGTCATTGCCGAATTTGCATTACAACACTCTTAACTACGTGCACAGTGCTATAAAGGCTGTAATATGGCCTTTTGCAATCTAGTAAAAGCCTGGCACGTAAATCGCGTGGTTCCATCTGCCTGCGCAGGTTACCATTGGACTATTCCTTCCAGTCTCATTGCACTACAACGTTCCAAGTGGTTTTCCTCAGCGCTGTGGCCTTAGAACTCTCTTAACTACGTGCACAGTGCTATAAAGGCTGTAATATGGCCTTTTGCAGTCTAATAAAGGCTTCACACGTAAATCACGTTGTTTCACCTGCCTGCGCAAGTTTCCATTGCACTAGACGCTCCAGTCTCAATGCCCTACAACGTTCAAAGTCCTTTTCATTGGCGCCGTTGCCTTAGAACACTCTTAACTACGTGCACAGTCCAATAAAGGGTGTAATATAGCCTTTTGCAGTCTAATAAAGTCCTCAAACGAAAATCACGTGGTTTCACCTGCCTGCGCAGGTTACCATTGGACTATTCCTTCCAGTCTCAATGCGCTACAACGTCCCAAGTCGTTTTCATTGGCGCCGTTGCCTTAGAACACTCTTAACTACGTGCACAGTCCAATAAAGGGTGTAATATAGCCTTTTGCAGTCTAATAAAGTCCTCAAACAAAAATCACGTGGTTTCACCTGCCTGCGCAGGTTACCATTGGACTAGTCCTTCCAGTCTCAATGCGCTACAACGTCCCAAGTCGTTTTCATTAGCGCCGTTGCCTTACAACACTCTTAACTACGTGCACAGTCCTATAAAGACCGTAATATACCATTTTGCAGTCCAATAAAGTCCGCACACGTAAATCACGTGGTTTCATCTGCCTGCGCAGGTTACCATTGGACTATTCCTGCCAGTCTCAATGCACTACAACGTTCCAAGTGGTTTTCCTCAGCGCTGTGGCCTTACAACACTCTTAACTACGTGCACAGTCCTATAAAGGCTGTAATATGGCCTTTTGCAGTCTAACAAAAGCCTCACACGTAAATCTCGTGGTTCCGTCTGCCTGCGCAGGTTACCATTGGACTGTTCCTTCTAGTCTCGATGCACTACAACGTTCCAAGTGGTTTTCTTTAGCGCCATGGCCTTAGAACACTCTTAACTACGTGCACAGTCCTATAAAGACAGTAATATACCTTTTTGCAGTCCAATAAAGGCCGCACACGTAAATCACGCGGTTTCAGCTGCCTGCACTAGTTACCATTGGACTTGTCGTTCCAGTCTCAATGCGCTATCACTTCCCAAGTCGTTTTCATTAGCGCCGCTGCCTTACAACACTCCTAAATACGTGCACAGTCCTATAAAGGCTGCAATATGGCCTTTTGTAGTCTAATAAAAACCTCGCACGTCAATCACGCGGTTTCACCTGTCTGCGCAGGTTACCATTGGACTAGTCCTTCCATTCTCAATGCGCTACAACGTCCCAAGTCGTTTTTATTAGCGCCGCTGCCTTACAACACTCTTAACTGCGTGCACAGTCCTATAAAGGCTGTAATATGGCCTTTTGCAGTCTAATAAAGGCCTTGCACGTAAATCACGTGGTTTCACCTGCCTGCGCAGCTTACCATTGACTAGTCCTTCCAGTCTCAATGCGCTACAAGGTCCCTAGTCGTTTTCATTGGCGAAGTTGCCTTAGAACACCCTTAACTACGTGAATCGTCCTATAAAGGCTGTAATATGGCCTTTTGCAATCTAGTAAAAGCCTCGCACGTAAATCACGTGGTTTCACCTGCCTGCGCAGGTTACCATTGGACTAGTCCTTCCAGTCTCAATGCGCTCCAACGTCCCAAGTTGTTTTCGTTAGCGCCGTTGCCTTACAACACTTTTAACTACGTGCACAGTCCTATAAAGGCTGTAATATGGCCTTTTGGAGTCTAATAAAGGCATCACTAGTAAATCACGTGGTTTCACCTTTCTGCGCAGGTTACCATTGGCCTAGTCCTTCCAGTCTCAATGCGCTACAACGTCCCTAGTCGTTTTCATTGCTGAATTTGCCTTACAACACTCTTAACTATGTGCACAGTGCTATAAAGGCTGTAATATGGCCTTTTGCAGTCTAATAAAGGCTGCACACGTAAAACACGTGGTTTCACCTGCCTGCGCAAGTTTCCATTACACTAGACGCTCCAGTCTCAATGCGCTAAAGGCTGTAATATGGCAAAAGGCCATATTACAGCCTTTATATGACTGTTCACGTAGTTAAGAGTGTTCTAAGGCAAAGGCGCTAATGAAAACGACTTGGGACGTTGTAGCGCATTGAGACTGGAAGGACTAGTCCAATGGTAACCTTCGCTGGACTAGTCCTTCCATTCCCAATGCGCTACAACGTCCCAAGTCGTTTTTATTAGCGCTGCTGCCTTACAACACTCTTAACTGCGTGCACAGTCCTATAAAGGCTGTAATATGGCCTTTTGCAGTCTAATAAAGACCTTGCACGTAAATCAAGTGGTTTCACCTGCCTGCGCAGGTTACCATTGGACTATTCCTTCCAGTCTCAATGCACTACAACGTTCCAAGTGGTTTTCCTCAGCGCTGTGGCCTTAGAACTCTCTTAACTATGTGCACAGTCCTATAAAGGCCGTAATATGGCTTTTTGCAGTCTAATAAAGGCTTCACACGTAAATCACGTGTTTTCACCTGCCTGCGCAGGTTACCATTGGACTTGTCGTTCCAGTCTCAATGCGCTACCACGTCCCAAGTTGTTTTCATTAGCGCCGTTGCCTTAAAACACTCTTAACTACGTGCACAGTCATATAAAGGCTGTAATATGGCCTTTTGCAGTCTAATAAAAGCCTCACACGTAAATCGCGAGGTTTCATCTGCCTGCGCAGGTTACCATTGGACTATTCCTTCCAGTCTCATTGCACTACAACGTTCCAAGTGGTTTTCCTCAGCGCTGTGGCCTTAGAACTCTCTTAACTATGTGCACAGTCCAATAAAGGCCGTAATATGGCCTTTTGCAGTCTAATAAAGGCTTCACACGTAAATCACGTGGTTTCACCTGCCTGTGCAGGTTACCATTGACTAGACCTTCCAGTCTCAATGCGCTACAACGTCCCAAGTCGTTTTCATTAGCGCTGTTTCCTTAGAACACTCTTAACAACTTGCACAGTCATATAAAGGTTGTAATATGGCTTTTTGCAGTCTAATAAAAGCCTCACACGTAAATCACGTGGTTCCATCTGCCTGCGCAGGTTACCATTGGACTGTTCCTTCTAGTCTCGATGCACTACAACGTTCCAAGTGGTTTTCTTTAGCGCCATGGCCTTAGAACACTCTTAACTACGTGCACAGTCCTATAAAGACCGTAATATACCTTTTTGCAGTCTAATAAAAACCTCGCACGTCAATCACGCGGTTTCACCTGTCTGCGCAGGTTACCATTGGACTAGTCCTTCCATTCTCAATGCGCTACAAAGTCCCAAGTCGTTTTTATTAGCGCCACTGCCTTACAACACTCTTAACTGCGTGCACAGTCATATAAAGGTTGTAATATGGCTTTTTGCAGTCTAATAAAAGCCTCACACGTAAATCACGTGGTTTCACCTGCCTGCGCAGGTTACCATTGGACTAGCCGTTCCAGTCGCAATGCGCTCCAACGTCCCAAGTAGTTTTCATTAGCGCCGTTGCCTTACAACACTCTTAAGTACGTGCAGAGTCCTATAAAGGCTGTAATATGGAGTTTTGCAGGCTAATAAAGGACTCACACGTAAATCACGTGGTTCATCTGTCTGCCCAGGTTACCATTGGCCTAGTCCTACCAGTCTCAATGCACTACAACGTTCCAAGTGGTTTTCCTCAGCGCCGTTGCCTTAGAACACTCTTAACTACGTGCACAGTCATATAAAGGCTGTAATATGGCGTTTTGCGGCCTAATAAAAGCCTCACACGTAAATCGCGTGGTTCCATCTGCCTGCGCAGGTTACCATTGGACTATTCCTTCCAGTCTCATTGCACTACAACGTTCCAAGTGGTTTTCCTCAGCGCTGTGGCCTTAGAACTCTCTTAACTATGTGCACAGTCCAATAAAGGCCGTAATATGGCCTTTTGCAGTCTAATAAAGGCTTCACACGTAAATCACGTGGTTTCACCTGCCTGCGCAGGTTACCATTGACTGGTCCTTCCAGTCTCAATGCGCTACAACGTCCCTAGTCGTTTTCATTGGCGAAGTCGCCTTAGAACACTCTTAACTACGTGCACAGTCCAATAAAGGGTGTATAGCCTTTTGCAGTCTAATAAAGGCCTCACACGTAAATCACGTGGTTCCATCCGCCTGTGCAGGTTACCATTGGCCTAATCCTTCCAGTCTCAATGCAATACAACGTCCCAAGTCATTTTCCTTAGCGCCGTCGCTTTAGAACACTCTTAACTACGTGAATCGTCCTGTAAAGGATGCAATATGGCCTTTTGCAATCTAGTAAAAGCCTCGCACGTAAATCACGTGGTTTCACCTGCCTGCGCAGGTTACCATTGACTAGTCCTTCCAGTCGCAATGCGCTACAACGTCCCTAGTCGTTTTCATTGGCGAAGTTGCCTTAGAACACTCTTAACTACGTGAATCGTCCTATAAAGGCTGTAATATGGCCTTTTGCAATCTAGTAAAAGCCTCGCACGTAAATCACGTGGTTTCACCTGCCTGCGCAGGTTACCATTGGACTAGTCCTTCCAGTCTCAATGCGCTAAAACGTCCCAAGTCGTTTTCATTAGCGCCGTTGCCTTAGAACACTCTTAACTACGTGAACAGTCATATAAAGGCTGTAATATGGCCTTTTGCAGTCTAATAAAGGCTTCACACGTAAATCACGTGGTTTCACCTGCCTGCGAAGGTTACCATTGGACTAGCCGTTCCAGTCTCAATGCGCTCCAACGTCCCAAGTTGTTTTCATTAGCGCCGTTGCCTTACAACACTCTTAACTACGTGCACAGTCCTATAAAGGCTGTAATATGGCCTTTTGGAGTCTAATAAAGGCCTCACACGTAAATCACGTGGTTTCACCTTTCTGCGCAGGTTACCATTGGCCTAGTCCTTCCAGTCTCAATGCGCTACAATGTCCCTAGTCGTTGTCATTGCCGAATTTGCATTACAACACTCTTAACTACGTGCACAGTGCTATAAAGGCTGTAATATGGCCTTTTGCAATCTAGTAAAAGCCTGGCACGTAAATCGCGTGGTTCCATCTGCCTGCGCAGGTTACCATTGGACTATTCCTTCCAGTCTCATTGCACTACAACGTTCCAAGTGGTTTTCCTCAGCGCTGTGGCCTTAGAACTCTCTTAACTATGTGCACAGTCCAATAAAGGCAGTAATATGGCCTTTTGCAGTCTAATAAAGGCTTCACACGTAAATCACGTGGTTTCACCTGCCTGCGCAGGTTACCATTGACTAGTCCTTCCAGTCTCAATGCGCTACAAGGTCCCTAGTCGTTTTCATCGGCGAAGTTGCCTTAGAACACTCTTAACTACGTGCACAGTGCTATAAAGGCTGTAATATGGCCTTTTGCAGTCTAATAAAGGCTTCACACGTAAATCACGTTGTTTCACCTGCCTGCGCAAGTTTCCATTGCACTAGACGCTCCAGTCTCAATGCCCTACAACGTTCAAAGTCCTTTTCATTGGCGCCGTTGCCTTAGAACACTCTTAACTACGTGCACAGTCCAATAAAGGGTGTAATATAGCCTTTTGCAGTCTAATAAAGTCCTCAAACGAAAATCACGTGGTTTCACCTGCCTGCGCAGGTTACCATTGGACTATTCCTTCCAGTCTCAATGCGCTACAACGTCCCAAGTCGTTTTCATTGGCGCCGTTGCCTTAGAACACTCTTAACTACGTGCACAGTCCAATAAAGGGTGTAATATAGCCTTTTGCAGTCTAATAAAGTCCTCAAACGAAAATCACGTGGTTTCACCTGCCTGCGCAGGTTACCATTGGACTAGTCCTTCCAGTCTCAATGCGCTACAACGTCCCAAGTCGTTTTCATTAGCGCCGTTGCCTTACAACACTCTTAACTACGTGCACAGTCCTATAAAGACCGTAATATACCATTTTGCAGTCCAATAAAGTCCGCACACGTAAATCACGTGGTTTCATCTGCCTGCGCAGGTTACCATTGGACTATTCCTGCCAGTCTCAATGCACTACAACGTTCCAAGTGGTTTTCCTCAGCGCTGTGGCCTTACAACACTCTTAACTACGTGCACAGTCCTATAAAGGCTGTAATATGGCCTTTTGCAGTCTAACAAAAGCCTCACACGTAAATCTCGTGGTTCCGTCTGCCTGCGCAGGTTACCATTGGACTGTTCCTTCTAGTCTCGATGCACTACAACGTTCCAAGTGGTTTTCTTTAGCGCCATGGCCTTAGAACACTCTTAACTACGTGCACAGTCCTATAAAGACAGTAATATACCTTTTTGCAGTCCAATAAAGGCCGCACACGTAAATCACGCGGTTTCAGCTGCCTGCACTAGTTACCATTGGACTTGTCGTTCCAGTCTCAATGCGCTATCACTTCCCAAGTCGTTTTCATTAGCGCCGCTGCCTTACAACACTCCTAAATACGTGCACAGTCCTATAAAGGCTGCAATATGGCCTTTTGTAGTCTAATAAAAACCTCGCACGTCAATCACGCGGTTTCACCTGTCTGCGCAGGTTACCATTGGACTAGTCCTTCCATTCTCAATGCGCTACAACGTCCCAAGTCGTTTTTATTAGCGCCGCTGCCTTACAACACTCTTAACTGCGTGCACAGTCCTATAAAGGCTGTAATATGGCCTTTTGCAGTCTAATAAAGGCCTTGCACGTAAATCACGTGGTTTCACCTGCCTGCGCAGCTTACCATTGACTAGTCCTTCCAGTCTCAATGCGCTACAAGGTCCCTAGTCGTTTTCATTGGCGAAGTTGCCTTAGAACACCCTTAACTACGTGAATCGTCCTATAAAGGCTGTAATATGGCCTTTTGCAATCTAGTAAAAGCCTCGCACGTAAATCACGTGGTTTCACCTGCCTGCGCAGGTTACCATTGGACTAGTCCTTCCAGTCTCAATGCGCTCCAACGTCCCAAGTTGTTTTCGTTAGCGCCGTTGCCTTACAACACTTTTAACTACGTGCACAGTCCTATAAAGGCTGTAATATGGCCTTTTGGAGTCTAATAAAGGCATCACTAGTAAATCACGTGGTTTCACCTTTCTGCGCAGGTTACCATTGGCCTAGTCCTTCCAGTCTCAATGCGCTACAACGTCCCTAGTCGTTTTCATTGCTGAATTTGCCTTACAACACTCTTAACTATGTGCACAGTGCTATAAAGGCTGTAATATGGCCTTTTGCAGTCTAATAAAGGCTTCACACGTAAAACACGTGGTTTCACCTGCCTGCGCAAGTTTCCATTGCACTAGACGCTCCAGTCTCAATGCGCTAAAGGCTGTAATATGGCAAAAGGCCATATTACAGCCTTTATATGACTGTTCACGTAGTTAAGAGTGTTCTAAGGCAAAGGCGCTAATGAAAACGACTTGGGACGTTGTAGCGCATTGAGACTGGAAGGACTAGTCCAATGGTAACCTTCGCTGGACTAGTCCTTCCATTCCCAATGCGCTACAACGTCCCAAGTCGTTTTTATTAGCGCTGCTGCCTTACAACACTCTTAACTGCGTGCACAATCCTATAAAGGCTGTAATATGGCCTTTTGCAGTCTAATAAAGACCTTGCACGTAAATCAAGTGGTTTCACCTGCCTGCGCAGGTTACCATTGGACTATTCCTTCCAGTCTCAATGCACTACAACGTTCCAAGTGGTTTTCCTCAGCGCTGTGGCCTTAGAACTCTCTTAACTATGTGCACAGTCCTATAAAGGCCGTAATATGGCTTTTTGCAGTCTAATAAAGGCTTCACACGTAAATCACGTGTTTTCACCTGCCTGCGCAGGTTACCATTGGACTTGTCGTTCCAGTCTCAATGCGCTACCACGTCCCAAGTTGTTTTCATTAGCGCCGTTGCCTTAAAACACTCTTAACTACGTGCACAGTCATATAAAGGCTGTAATATGGCCTTTTGCAGTCTAATAAAAGCCTCACACGTAAATCACGTGGTTTCACCTGCCTGCGCAGCTTACCATTGACTAGTCCTTCCAGTCTCAATGCGCTACAAGGTCCCTAGTCGTTTTCATTGGCGAAGTTGCCTTAGAACACCCTTAACTACGTGAATCGTCCTATAAAGGCTGTAATATGGCCTTTTGCAATCTAGTAAAAGCCTCGCACGTAAATCACGTGGTTTCACCTGCCTGCGCAGGTTACCATTGGACTAGTCCTTCCAGTCTCAATGCGCTCCAACGTCCCAAGTTGTTTTCGTTAGCGCCGTTGCCTTACAACACTTTTAACTACGTGCACAGTCCTATAAAGGCTGTAATATGGCCTTTTGGAGTCTAATAAAGGCATCACTAGTAAATCACGTGGTTTCACCTTTCTGCGCAGGTTACCATTGGCCTAGTCCTTCCAGTCTCAATGCGCTACAACGTCCCTAGTCGTTTTCATTGCTGAATTTGCCTTACAACACTCTTAACTATGTGCACAGTGCTATAAAGGCTGTAATATGGCCTTTTGCAGTCTAATAAAGGCTTCACACGTAAAACACGTGGTTTCACCTGCCTGCGCAAGTTTCCATTGCACTAGACGCTCCAGTCTCAATGCGCTAAAGGCTGTAATATGGCAAAAGGCCATATTACAGCCTTTATATGACTGTTCACGTAGTTAAGAGTGTTCTAAGGCAAAGGCGCTAATGAAAACGACTTGGGACGTTGTAGCGCATTGAGACTGGAAGGACTAGTCCAATGGTAACCTTCGCTGGACTAGTCCTTCCATTCCCAATGCGCTACAACGTCCCAAGTCGTTTTTATTAGCGCTGCTGCCTTACAACACTCTTAACTGCGTGCACAGTCCTATAAAGGCTGTAATATGGCCTTTTGCAGTCTAATAAAGACCTTGCACGTAAATCAAGTGGTTTCACCTGCCTGCGCAGGTTACCATTGGACTATTCCTTCCAGTCTCAATGCACTACAACGTTCCAAGTGGTTTTCCTCAGCGCTGTGGCCTTAGAACTCTCTTAACTATGTGCACAGTCCTATAAAGGCCGTAATATGGCTTTTTGCAGTCTAATAATGGCTTCACACGTAAATCACGTGTTTTCACCTGCCTGCGCAGGTTACCATTGGACTTGTCGTTCCAGTCTCAATGCGCTACCACGTCCCAAGTTGTTTTCATTAGCGCCGTTGCCTTAAAACACTCTTAACTACGTGCACAGTCATATAAAGGCTGTAATATGGCCTTTTGCAGTCTAATAAAAGCCTCACACGTAAATCGCGAGGTTTCATCTGCCTGCGCAGGTTACCATTGGACTATTCCTTCCAGTCTCATTGCACTACAACGTTCCAAGTGGTTTTCCTCAGCGCTGTGGCCTTAGAACTCTCTTAACTATGTGCACAGTCCAATAAAGGCCGTAATATGGCCTTTTGCAGTCTAATAAAGGCTTCACACGTAAATCACGTGGTTTCACCTGCCTGTGCAGGTTACCATTGACTAGACCTTCCAGTCTCAATGCGCTACAACGTCCCAAGTCGTTTTCATTAGCGCTGTTTCCTTAGAACACTCTTAACAACTTGCACAGTCATATAAAGGTTGTAATATGGCTTTTTGCAGTCTAATAAAAGCCTCACACGTAAATCACGTGGTTCCATCTGCCTGCGCAGGTTACCATTGGACTGTTCCTTCTAGTCTCGATGCACTACAACGTTCCAAGTGGTTTTCCTCAGCGCTGTGGCCTTAGAACTCTCTTAACTATGTGCACAGTCCTATAAAGGCCGTAATATGGCTTTTTGCAGTCTAATAAAGGCTTCACACGTAAATCACGTGTTTTCACCTGCCTGCGCAGGTTACCATTGGACTAGTCCTTCCATTCTCAATGCGCTACAACGTCCCAAGTCGTTTTTATTAGCGCCACTGCCTTACAACACTCTTAACTGCGTGCACAGTCATATAAAGGTTGTAATATGGCTTTTTGCAGTCTAATAAAAGCCTCACACGTAAATCACGTGGTTTCACCTGCCTGCGCAGGTTACCATTGGACTAGCCGTTCCAGTCGCAATGCGCTCCAACGTCCCAAGTAGTTTTCATTAGCGCCGTTGCCTTACAACACTCTTAAGTACGTGCAGAGTCCTATAAAGGCTGTAATATGGAGTTTTGCAGGCTAATAAAGGACTCACACGTAAATCACGTGGTTCATCTGTCTGCCCAGGTTACCATTGGCCTAGTCCTACCAGTCTCAATGCACTACAACGTTCCAAGTGGTTTTCCTCAGCGCCGTTGCCTTAGAACACTCTTAACTACGTGCACAGTCATATAAAGGCTGTAATATGGCGTTTTGCGGCCTAATAAAAGCCTCACACGTAAATCGCGTGGTTTCACCTGCCTGCGCAGGTTACCATTGGACTAGTCCTTCCAGTCTCAATGCGCTACAACGTCCCAAGTCGTTTTCATTAGCGCCGTTGCCTTACAACACTCTTAACTACGTGCACAGTCCTATAAAGACCGTAATGTACCTTCTTGCAGTCCAATAAAGTCCGCACACGTAAATCACGTGGTTCCATCTGCCTGCGCAGGTTACCATTGGACTATTCCTGCCAGTCTCAATGCACTACAACGTTCCAAGTGGTTTTCCTCCGCGCTGTGGCCTTACAACACTCTTAAGTACGTGCACAGTCCTATAAAGGTTGTAATATGGCCTTTTGCAGTCTAATAAAGGCTTCACACGTAAATCACGTGGTTTCAGCTCCCTGCGCAGCTTACCATTGACTAGTCCTTCCAGTCTCAATGCGCTACAAGGTCCCTAGTCGTTTTCATTGGCGAAGTTGCCTTACAACACTCTTAACTACGTGCACAGTCCTATAAAGGCTGTAATATGGCCTTTTGGAGTCTAATAAAGGCCTCACTAGTAAATCACGTGGTTTCACCTTTCTGCGCAGGTTACCATTGGCCTAGTCCTTCCAGTCTCAATGCGCTACAACGTCCCTAGTCGTTTTCATTGCCGAATTTGCCTTACAACACTCTTAACTACGTGCACAGTCATATAAAGGCTGTAATATGGCCTTTTGCAGTCTAATAAAAGCCTCACACGTAAATCGCGTGGTTCTATCTGCCTGCGCAGGTTACCATTGGACTATTCCTTCCAGTCTCATTGCACTACAACGGTCCAAGTGGTTTTCCTCAGCGCTGTGCCTTAGAACTCTCTTAACTATGTGCACAGTCCAATAAAGGCCGTAATATGGCCTTTTGGAGTCTAATAAAGGCCTCACACGTAAATCACGTGGTTCCATCTGCCTGCGCAGGTTACCATTGGACTATTCCTTCCAGTCTCATTGCACTACAACGTTCCAAGTGGTTTTCCTCAGCGCTGTGGCCTTAGAACTCTCTTAACTATGTGCACAGTCCAATAAAGGCTGTAATATGGCCTTTTGGAGTCTAATAAAGGCCTCACACGTAAATCACGTGGTTTCACCTTTCTGCGCAGGTTACCATTTTCCTAGTCCTACCAGTCTCAATGCGCTACAACGTCCCTAGTCGTTTTCATTGCCGAATTTGCCTTACAACACTCTTAACTACGTGCACAGTGCTATAAAGGCTGTAATATGGCCTTTTGCAATCTAGTAAAAGCCTCGCACGTAAATCGCGTGGTTCCATCTGCCTGCGCAGGTTACCATTGGACTATTCCTTCCAATCTCATTGCACTACAACGTTCCAAGTGGTTTTCCTCAGCGCTGTGGCCTTAGAACTCTCTTAACTATGTGCACAGTCCAATAAAGGCCGTAATATGGCCTTTTGCAGTCTAATAAAGGCTTCACACGTAAATCACGTGGTTTCACCTGCCTGCGCAGGTTACCATTGACTAGTCCTTCCAGTCTCAATGCGCTACAACGTCCCTAGTCGTTTTCATTGGCGAAATTGCCTTAGAACACTCTTAACTACGTGAATCGTCCTATAAAGGCTGTAGTATGGCCTTTTGCAATCTAGTAAAAGCCTCGCACGTAAATCACGTGGTTTCACCTGCCTGCGCAGGTTACCATTGGACTAGTCCTTCCAGTCTCAATGCGCTACAACGTCCAAAGTCGTTTTCATTAGCGCCGTTGCCTTAGAACTCTCTTAACTATGTGCACAGTCCAATAAAGGCCGTAATATGGCCTTTTGCAGTCTAATAAACGCTTCACACGTAAATCACGTGGTTTCACCTGCCTGCGCAGGTTACCATTGACTAGTCCTTCCAGTCTCAATGCGCTACAACGTCCCTAGTCGTTTTCATTGGCGAAGTTGCCTTAGAACAGTCTTAACTACGTGAATCGTCCAATAAAGGCCGTATTATGGCCTTTTGCAGTCTAATAAAGGCTTCACACGTAAATCACGTGGTTTCACCTGCCTGCGCAGGTTACCATTGACTAGTCCTTCCAGTCTCAATGCGCTACAACGTCCCTAGTCGTTTTCATTGGCGAAGTTGCCTTAGAACAGTCTTAACTACGTGAATCGTCCTATAAAGTCTGTAATATGGCCTTTCGCAATCTAGTAAAAGCCTCGCACGTAAATCACGTGGTTTCACCTGCCTGCGCAGGTTACCATTGGACTAGTCCTTCCAGTCTCAATGCCCTACAACGTCCCAAGTCGTTTTCATTAGCGCCGTTGCCTTAGAACACTCTTAACTACGTGAACAGTCATATAAAGGCTGTAATATGGCCTTTTGCAGTCTAATAAAGGCTTCACACGTAAATCACGTGGTTTCACCTGCCTGCGAAGGTTACCATTGGACTAGTTGTTCCAGTCTCAATGCGATCCAACGTCCCAAGTTGTTTTCATTAGCGCCGTTGCCTTACAACACTCTTAACTACGTGCACAGTCCTATAAAGGCTGTAATATGGCCTTTTGGAATCTAATAAAGGCCTCACACGTAAATCACGTGGTTTCACCTTTCTGCGCAGGTTACCATTGGCCTAGTCCTTCCAGTCTCAATGCGCTACCACGTCCCAAGTCGTTTTCATTAGCGCCATTGCCTTACAACACTCTTAACTACGTGCACAGTCCTATAAAGGCTGTAATATGGCCTTTTGCAGTCTAACAAAAGCCTCACACGTAAATCTCGTGGTTCCATCTGCCTGCGCAGGTTACCATTGGACTGTTCCTTCTAGTCTCGATGCACTACAACGTTCGAAGTGGTTTTTTTTAGCGCCATGGCCTTAGAACACTCTTAACTACGTGCACAGTCCTATAAAGACCGTAATATACCTTTTTGCAGTCCAATTAAGGCCGCACACGTAAATAACGCGGTTTCAGCTGCCTGTGCCGGTTACCATTGGACTAGCCGTTCCAGTCTCAATGCGCTCTAACGTCCCCAGTCGTTTTCATTAGCGCCGTTGCCTTAGAACACTCTTAACTACGTGCATAGTCATATAAAGGCTGTAATATGGCCTTTTGCAGTCTAATAAAAGCCTCACACGTAAATCGCGTGGTTCCATCTGCCTGCGCAGGTTACCATTGGACTATTCCTTCCAGACACATTGCACTACAACGTTCCAAGAGGTTTTCCTCAGCGCTGTGGCCTTAGAACTCTCTTAACTATGTGCACAGTCTTATAAAGGCCGTAATATGGCCTTTTGCAGTCTAATAAAGACTTCACACGTAAATCACGTGGTTTCACCTTTCTGCGCAGGTTACCATTGGCCTAGTCCTTCCAGTCTCAATGCGCTCCAACGTCCCAAGTTGTTTTCATTAGCGCCGTTGCCTTACAACACTCTTAACTACGTGCACAGTCCTATAAAGACCGTAATATACCTTTTTGCAGTCCAATAAAGTCCGCACACGTAAATCACGTGGTTCCATCTGCCTGCACAGGTTACCATTGGACTATTCCTGCCAGTCTCAATGCACTACAACGTTCCAAGTTGTTTTCCTCAGCGCTGTGGCCTTAGAACTCTCTTAACTATGTGCACAGTCCTATAAAGGCCGTAATATGGCTTTTTGCAGTCTAATAAAGGCTTCACACGTAAATCACGTGTTTTCACCTGCCTGCGCAAGTTACCATTGGACTTGTCGTTCCAGTCTCAATGCGCTACCACGTCCCAAGTTGTTTTCATTAGCGCTGTTGCCTTAAAACACTCTTAACTACGTGAACAGTCATATAAAGGCTGTAATATGGCCTTTTGCAGTCTAATAAAGTCCGCACACGTAAATCACGTGGTTCCATCTGCCTGCACAGGTTACCATTGGACTATTCCTGCCAGTCTCATTGCACTACAACGTTCCAAGTGGGTTTTCTCAGCGCTGTGGCCTTAGAACTCTCTTAACTATGTGCACAGTCCAATAAAGGCCGTAATATGGCCTTTTGCAGTCTAATAAAGGCTTCACACGTAAACTAGTCAATGGTAACCTGCCTGCGCAGGTTACCATTGACTAGTCCTTCCAGTCTCAATGCGCTACAACGTCCCTAGTCGTTTTCATTGGCGAAGTTGCCTTAGAACACTCTTAACTACGTGAATCGTCCTATAAAGGCTGTAATATGGCCTTTTGCAATCTAGTAAAAGCCTCGCACGTAAATCACGTGGTTTCACCTGCCTGCGCAGGTTACCATTGGACTAGTCCTTCCAGTCTTAATGCGCTACAACGTCCCAAGTCGTTTTCATTAGCGCCGTTGCTTTAGAACACTCCTAACTACGTGAACAGTCAAATAAAGGCTGTAATATGGCCTTTTACAGTCTAATAAAGGCTTCACACGTAAATCACGTGGTTTCACCTGCCTGCGAAGGTTACCATTGGACTAGCCGTTCCAGTCTCAATGCGCTCCAACGTCCCAAGTTGTTTTCATTAGCGCCGTTGCCTTACAACACTCTTAACTACGTGCACAGTCCAATAAACGGTGTAATATAGCCTTTTGCAGTCTAATAAAGTCCTCACACGAAAATCACGTGCTTCCATCTGCCTGTGCTGGTTACCATTGGCCTAGTCCTTTCAGTCTCAATGCACTACAACGTCCCAAGTCGTTTTCCTTATCGCCGTCGCTTTAGAACACTCTTAACTACGTGAATCGTCCTGTAAAGGATGCAATATGGCCTTTTGCAATCTAGTAAAAGCCTCGCACGTAAATCACGTGGTTTCACCTGCCTGCGCAGGTTACCATTGGCCTAGTCCTTCTAGTCTCAATGCGCTACAACGTCCCTAGCCGTTTTCATTGCCGAATTTGCCTTACAACACTCTTAACTACGTGCACAGTCCTATAAAGACCGTAATATACCTTTTTGCAGTCCAATAAAGTCCGCACACGTAAATCACGTGGTTCCATCTGCCTGCACAGGTTACCATTGGACTATTCCTGCCAGTTTCAATGCACTACAACGTTCCAAGTTATTTTCCTCAGCGCTGTGGCCTTACAACACTCTTAACTACGTGCACAGTCCTATAAAGGCTGTAATATGGCCTTTTGCAGTCTAACAAAAGCCTCACACGTAAATCTCGTGGTTCCATCTGCCTGCGCAGGTTACCATTGGACTGTTCCTTCTAGTCTCGATGCACTACAACGTTCCAAGTGGTTTTCTTTAGCGCCATGGCCTTAGAACACTCTTAACTACGTGCACAGTCCTGTAACGACCGTAATATACCTTTTTGCAGTCCAACAAAGTCTGCACACGTAAATCACGCGGTTTCAGCTGCCTGCGCCGGTTACCATTGGACTAGCCGTTCCAGTCTCAATGCGCTACAACGTCCCTAGTCGTTTTCATTAGCGCTGTTGCCTTACAACACTCCTAACTACGTGCACAGTCCAATAAAGGGTGTATAGCCATTTGCAGTCTAATAAAGGCCTCACACGTAAATCACGTGGTTTCATCTGCCTCCGCAGGTAACCATTGGACTAGACCTTCCAGTCTCAATGCGCTACAACGTCCCAAGTCGTTTTCATTAGCGCTGTTGCCTTACAACACTCTTAACTACGTGCACAGTCCAATAAAGGGTGTATAGCCATTTGCAGTCTAATAAAGGCCTCACACGTAAATCACGTGGTTTCACCTGCTTGCGCAGGTTACCATTGGACTAGTCCTTCCAGTCTCAATGCGCTACAACGTCCCAAGTCGTTTTCTTTAGCGCCATTGCCTTAGAACACTCTTAACTACGTGCACAGTCCAATAAAGACCGTAATATACCTTTTTGCAGTCCAATAAAGGCCGCACACGTAAATCACGCGGTTTCAGCTGCCTGCACTAGTTACCATTGGACTTGTCGTTCCAGTCTCAATGCGCTATCACGTCCCAAGTCGTTTTCATTAGCGCCGCTGCCTTACAACACTCCTAACTACGTGTACAGTCCTATAAAGGCTGCAATATGGCCTTTTGCAGTCTAATAAAAACCTCGCAGGTCAATCACGCGGTTTCACCTGTCTGCGCAGGTTACCATTGGACTAGTCCTTCCATTCCCAATGCGCTACAACGTCCCAAGTCGTTTTTATTAGCGCCGCTGCCTTACAACACTCTTAACTGCGTGCACAGTCCTATAAAGGCTGTAATATGGCCTTTAGCAGTCTAATAAAGGCCTTGCACGTAAATCAAGTGCTTTCACCTGCCTGCGCAGGTTACCATTGGACTATTCCTTCCAGTCTCATTGCACTACAACGTTCCAAGTGGTTTTCCTCAGCGCTGTGGCCTTAGAACTCTCTTAACTATGTGCACAGTCCAATAAAGGCCGTAATATGGCCATTTGCAGTCTAATGAAGGCTTCACACGTAAATCACGTGGTTTCACCTGCCTGCGCAGGTTACCATTGACTAGTCCTTCCAGTCTCAATGCGCTACAACGTCCCAAGTCGTTTTCATTAGCGCTGTTGCCTTAGAACACTCTTAACAACGTGCACAGTCATATAAAGGTTGTAATATGGCTTTTTGCAGTCTAATAAAAGCCTCACACGTAAATCACGTGGTTCCATCTGCTTGCGCAGGTTACCATTGGACTATTCCTTCCAATCTCAATGCACTACAACGTTCCAAGTGGTTTTCCTCAGCGCTGTGGCCTTAGAACTCTTTTAACTATGTGCACAGTCCTATAAAGGCCGTAATATGGCTTTTTGCAGTCTAATAATGGCTTCACACGTAAATCACGTGTTTTCACTTGCCTGCGCAGGTTACCATTGGACTTGTCGTTCCAGTCTCAATGCGGTACCACGTCCCAAGTTGTTTTCATTACCGCCGTTGCCTTAGAACACTCTTAACTACGTGCACAGTCATATAAAGGCTGTAATATGGCCTTTTGCAGTCTAATAAAAGCCTCACACGTAAATCGCGTGGTTCCATCTGCCTGCGCAGGTTACCATTGGACTTGTCGTTCCAGTCTCAATGCGCTACCACGTCCCAAGTTGTTTTCATTAGCGCCGTTGCCTTAGAACACTCTTAACTACGTGCACAGTCATATAAAGGCTGTAATATGGCCTTTTGCAGTCTAATAAAAGCCTCACACGTAAATCGCGTGGTTCCATCTGCCTGCGCAGGTTACCATTGGACTATTCCTTCCAGTCTCAATGCGCTACAACGTCCCAAGTCGTTTTCATTAGCGCGGCTGCCTTACAACACTCTTAACTACGTGCACAGTCCTATAAAGGCTGTAATATGGCTTTTTGCAGTCTAATAAAAGCCTCACACGTAAATCACGTGGTTCCATCTGCCTGCGCAGGTTACCATTGGGCTATTCCTGCCAGTCTCAATGCACTACAACGTTCCAAGTGGTTTTCCTCAGCGCTGTGGCCTTACAACACTCTTAACTACGTGCACAGTCATATAAAGGCTGTAATATGGCCTTTTGCAGTCTAATAAAAGCCTCACACGTAAATCGCGTGGTTCCATCTGCCTGCACAGGTTACCATTGGACTATTCCTTCCAGTCTCATTGCACTACAACGTTCCAAGTGGTTTTCCTCAGCGCTGTGGCCTTAGAACTCTCTTAACTATGTGCACAGTCCAATAAAGGCCGTAATATGGCCTTTTGCAGTCTAATGAAGGCTTCACACGTAAATCACGTGGTTTCACCTGCCTGCGCAGGTTACCATTGACTAGTCCTTCCAGTCTCAATGCGCTACAACGTCCCAAGTCGTTTTCATTAGCGCTGTTGCCTTAGAACACTCTTAACAACGTGCACAGTCATATAAAGGTTGTAATATGGCTTTTTGCAGTCTAATAAAAGCCTCACACGTAAATCACGTGGTTCCATCTGCTTGCGCAGGTTACCATTGGACTATTCCTTCCAATCTCAATGCACTACAACGTTCCAAGTGGTTTTCCTCAGCGCTGTGGCCTTAGAACTCTCTTAACTATGTGCACAGTCCTATAAAGGCCGTAATATGGCTTTTTGCAGTCTAATAAAGGCTTCACACGTAAATCACGTGTTTTCACCTGCCTGCGCAGATTACCATTGGACTTGTCGTTCCAGTCTCAATGCGGTACCACGTCCCAAGTTGTTTTCATTACCGCCGTTGCCTTAGAACACTCTTAACTACGTGCACAGTCATATAAAGGCTGTAATATGGCCTTTTGCAGTCTAATAAAAGCCTCACACGTAAATCGCGTGGTTCCATCTGCCTGCGCAGGTTACCATTGGACTTGTCGTTCCAGTCTCAATGCGCTACCACGTCCCAAGTTGTTTTCATTAGCGCCGTTGCCTTAGAACACTCTTAACTACGTGCACAGTCATATAAAGGCTGTAATATGGCCTTTTGCAGTCTAATAAAAGCCTCACACGTAAATCGCGTGGTTCCATCTGCCTGCGCAGGTTACCATTGGACTATTCCTTCCAGTCTCAATGCGCTACAACGTCCCAAGTCGTTTTCATTAGCGCGGCTGCCTTACAACACTCTTAACTACGTGCACAGTCCTATAAAGGCTGTAACATGGCCTTTTGCAGTCTAATAAAGGCCTTGCACGTAAATCACGTGGTTTCACCTGCCTGCGCAGGTTACCATTGGACTATTCCTTCCAGTCTCAATGCACTACAACGTTCCAAGTGGTTTTCCTCAGCGCTGTGGCCTTAGAACTCTCTTAACTATGTGCACAGTCCTATAAAGGCCGTAATATGGCTTTTTGCAGTCTAATAAAGGCTTCACACGTAAATCACGTGTTTTCACCTGCCTGCGCAGGTTACCATTGGACTTGTCGTTCCAGTCTCAATGCGCTACCACGTCCCAAGTTGTTTTCATTAGCGCCGTTGCCTTAGAACACTCTTAACTACGTGCACAGTCATATAAAGGTTGTAATATGGCTTTTTGCAGTCTAATAAAAGCCTCACACGTAAATCACGTGGTTCCATCTGCCTGCGCAGGTTACCATTGGACTATTCCTGCCAGTCTCAATGCACTACAACGTTCCAAGTGGTTTTCCTCAGCGCTGTGGCCTTACAACACTCTTAACTACGTGCACAGTCATATAAAGGCTGTAATATGGCCTTTTGCAGTCTAATAAAAGCCTCACACGTAAATCGCGTGGTTCCATCTGCCTGCACAGGTTACCATTGGACTATTCCTTCCAGTCTCCTTGCACTACAACGTTCCAAGTGGTTTTCCTCAGCGCTGTGGCCTTAGAACTCTCTTAACTATGTGCACAGTCCAATAAAGGCCGTAATATGGCCTTTTGCAGTCTAATGAAGGCTTCACACGTAAATCACGTGGTTTCACCTGCCTGCGCAGGTTACCATTGACTAGTCCTTCCAGTCTCAATGCGCTACAACGTCCCAAGTCGTTTTCATTAGCGCTGTTGCCTTAGAACACTCTTAACAACGTGCACAGTCATATAAAGGTTGTAATATGGCTTTTTGCAGTCTAATAAAAGCCTCACACGTAAATCACGTGGTTCCATCTGCTTGCGCAGGTTACCATTGGAGTATTCCTTCCAATCTCAATGCACTACAACGTTCCAAGTGGTTTTCCTCAGCGCTGTGGCCTTAGAACTCTCTTAACTATGTGCACAGTCCTATAAAGGCCGTAATATGACCTTTTGCGGTCTAATAATGGCTTCACACGTAAATCACGTGGTTTCACCTGCCTGCACTAGTTACCATTGGACTTGTCGTTCCAGTCTCAATGCGCTATCACGTCCCAAGTCGTTTTCATTAGCGCCGCTGCCTTACAACACTCCTAACTACGTGCACAGTCCTATAAAGGCTACAATATGGCCTTTTGCAGTCTAATAAAACCTCGCACGTCAATCACGCGGTTTCACCTGTCTGCGCAGGTAACCATTGGACTAGTCCTTCCATTCTCAATGCGCTACAACGTCCCAAGTCGTTTTTGTTAGCGCCGCTGCCTTACAACACTCTTAACAGCGTGCACAGTCCTATAAAGGCTGTAATATGGCCTTTTGCAGTCTAATAAAGGCCTTGCACGTAAATCACGTGGTTTCACCTGCCTGCGCAGGTTACCATTGGACTATTCCTTCCAGTCTCAATGCACTACAACGTTCCAAGTGGTTTTCCTCAGCGCTGTGGCCTTAGAACTCTCTTAACTATGTGCACAGTCCTAAAAAGGCCGTAATATGGGTTTTTGCAGTCTAATAAAGGCTTCACACGTAAATCACGTGTTTTCACCTGCCTGCGCAGGTTACCATTGGACTTGTCGTTCCAGTCTCAATGCTCTACCGCGTCCCAAGTTGTTTTCATTAGCGCCGTTGCCTTAAACACTCTTAACTACGTGCACAGTCATATAAAGGCTGTAATATGGCCTTGTGCAGTCTAATAAAAGCTTCACACGTAAATCACGTGGTTTCACCTGCCTGCGCAGGTTACCATTGACTAGTCCTTCCAGTCTCAATGCGCAACAACGTCCCTAGTCGTTTTCATTGGCGAAGTTGCCCTAGAACACTCTTAACTACGTGAATCGTCCTATAAAGGCTGTAATATGGCCTTTTGCAATCTAGTAAAAGCCTCGCACGTAAATCACGTGGTTTCACCTGCCTGCGCAGGTTACCATTGGACTAGTCCTTCCAGTCTTAATGCGCTACAACGTCCCAAGTCGTTTTCATTAGCGCCGTTGCCTTAGAACACTCCTAACTACGTGAACAGTCAAATAAAGGCTGTAATATGGCCTTTTACAGTCTAATAAAGGCTTCACACGTAAATCACGTGGTTTCACCTGCCTGCGAAGGTTACCATTGGACTAGCTGTTCCAGTCTCAATGCGCTCCAACGTCCCAAGTTGTTTTCATTGGCGCTGTTGCCTTACAACACTCTTAACTACGTGCACAGTCCTATAAAGGCTGTAATATGGCCTTTTGGAGTCTAATAAAGGCCTCACACGTAAATCACGTGGTTTCACCTTTCTGCGCAGGTTACCATTGGCCTAGTCCTTCCAGTCTCAATGCGCTACAAGGCCCTAGTCGTTTTCATTGCCGAATTTGCCTTACAACACTCTTAACTACGTGCACAGTGCTATAAAGGCTGTAATATAGCCTTTTGCAGTATAATAAAGGCTTCACACGTAAATCACGTGGTTTCACCTGCCTGCGCAAGTTTCGATTGCACTAGACGCTCCAGTCTCAATGCGCTACAACGTTCAAAGTCGTTTTCATTGGCGCCGTTGCCTTAGAACATTCTTAACTACGTGCACAGTCCAATAAAGGGTGTAATATAGCCTTTTGCAGTCTAATAAAGTCCTCACACGAAAATCACGTGCTTCCATCTGCCTGTGCAGGTTACCATTGGCCTAGTCCTTTCAGTCTCAATGCACTACAACGTCCCAAGTTGTTTTCCTTATCGCCGTCGCTTTAGAACACTCTTAACTACGTGCATCTTCCTCTAAAGGCTGTAATATGGCCTTTTGCAGTCTAATAAAGGCCTCATACGTAATTAACGTGGTTCCATCTGCCTGTGCAGGTTACCATTGCACTGTTCTTTCCAGTCTCACGCGCTACCACGTCCCAAGTCGTTTTCATTAGCGCCATTGCCTTACAACACTCTTAACTACGTGCACAGTCCAATAAAGGGTGTATAGCCTTTTGCAGTCTAATAAAGGCCTCACACGTAAATCACGTGGTTCCATCCGCCTGTGCAGGTTACCATTGGCCTAATCCTTCCAGTCTCAATGCACTACAACGTCCCAAGTGGTTTTCCTCAGCGCTGTGGCCTTAGAACTCTCTTAACTATGTGCACAGTCCAATAAAGGCCGTAATATGGCCTTTTGCAGTCTAATAAAGGCTTCACACGTAAATCACGTGGTTTCACCTGCCTGCGCAGGTTACCATTGACTAGTCCTCCCAGTCTCAATGCGCTACAACGTCCCTAGTCGTTTTCATTGGCGAAGTTGCCTTAGAACACTCTTAACTACGTGAATCGTCCTATAAAGGCTGTAATATGGCCTTTTGCAGTCTAATAAAGGCCTCACACGTAAATCACGTGGTTTCATCTGCCTGCGCAGGTAACCATTGGACTAGTCCTTCCAGTCTCAATGCGCTACAACGTCCCAAGTCGTTTTCATTAGCGCTGTTGCCTTACAACACTCTTAACTACGTGCACAGTCCAATAAAGGGTGTATAGCCATTTGCAGTCTAATAAAGGCCTCACACGTAAATCACGTGGTTTCACCTGCCTGCGCAGGTTACCATTGGACTAGTCCTTCCAGTCTCAATGCGCTACAACGTCCCAAGTCGTTTTCTTTAGCGCCATGGCCTTAGAACACTCTTAACTACGTGCACAGTCCTATAAAGACCGTAATATACCTTTTTGCAGTCCAATAAAGGCTGCACACGTAAATCACGCGGTTTCAGCTGCCTGCACTAGTTACCATTGGACTAGTCCTTCCATTCCCAATGCGCTACAACGTCCCAAGTCGTTTTTATTAGCGCCGCTGCCTTACAACACTCTTAACTGCGTGCACAGTCCTATAAAGGCTGTAATATGGCCTTTTGCAGTCTAATAAAGGCCTTGCACGTAAATCAAGTGGTTTCACCTGCCTGCGCAGGTTATTATTGGACTATTCCTTCCAGTCTCAATGCACTACAACGTTCCAAGTGGTTTTCCTCAGCGCTGTGGCCTTAGAACTCTCTTAACTATGTGCACAGTCCTATAAAGGCCGTAATATGGCTTTTTGCAGTCTAATAAAGGCTTCACACGTAAATCACGTGTTTTCACCTGCCTGCGCAGGTTACCATTGACTAGTCCTTCCAGTCTCAATGCGCTACAACGTCCCAAGTCGTTTTCATTAGCGCTGTTTCCTTAGAACACTCTTAACAACTTGCACAGTCATATAAAGGTTGTAATATGGTTTTTTGCAGTCTAATAAAAGCCTCACACGTAAATCACGTGGTTTCACCTGCCTGCGCAGGTTACCATTGGACTTGTCGTTCCAGTCTCAATTCGCTACCACGTCCCAAGTTGTTTTCATTAGCGCCGTTGCCTTAGAACACTCTTAACTACGTGCACAGTCCTATAAAGACCGTAATATACCTTTTTGCAGTCCAATAAAGGCCGCACACGTAAATCACGCGGTTTCAGCTGCCTGCACTAGTTACCATTGGACTAGTCCTTCCATTCCCAATGCGCTACAACGTCCCAAGTCGTTTTTATTAGCGCCGCTGCCTTACAACACTCTTAACTGCGTGCACAGTCCTATAAAGGCTGTAATATGGCCTTTTGCAGTCTAATAAAGGCCTTGCACGTAAATCAAGTGGTTTCACCTGCCTGCGCAGGTTATTATTGGACTATTCCTTCCAGTCTCAATGCACTACAACGTTCCAAGTGGTTTTCCTCAGCGCTGTGGCCTTAGAACTCTCTTAACTATGTGCACAGTCCTATAAAGGCCGTAATATGGCTTTTTGCAGTCTAATAAAGGCTTCACACGTAAATCACGTGTTTTCACCTGCCTGCGCAGGTTACCATTGACTAGTCCTTCCAGTCTCAATGCGCTACAACGTCCCAAGTCGTTTTCATTAGCGCTGTTTCCTTAGAACACTCTTAACAACTTGCACAGTCATATAAAGGTTGTAATATGGTTTTTTGCAGTCTAATAAAAGCCTCACACGTAAATCACGTGGTTTCACCTGCCTGCGCAGGTTACCATTGGACTATTCCTTCCAGTCTCAATGCACTACAACGTTCCAAGTGGTTTTCCACAGCGCTGTGGCCTTAGAACTCTCTTAACTATGTGCACAGTCCTATAAAGGCCGTAATATGGCTTTTTGCAGTCTAATAAAGGCTTCACACGTAAATCGCGTGGTTCCATCTGCCTGCGCAGGTTACCATTAGACTATTCCTTCCAGTCTCAATGCGCTACAACGTCCCAAGTCGTTTTCATTAGCGCGGCTGCATTATAACACTCTTAACTACGTGCACAGTCCTATAAAGGCTGTAACATGGCCTTTTGCAGTCTAATAAAGGCCTTGCACGTAAATCACGTGGTTTCACCTGCCTGCGCAGGTTACCATTGGACTATTCCTTCCAGTCTCAATGCACTATAACGTTCCAAGTGGTTTTCCTCAGCGCTGTGGCCTTAGAACTCTCTTAACTATGTGCACAGTCCTATAAAGGCCGTAATATGGCTTTTTGCAGTCTAATAAAGGCTTCACACGTAAATCACGTGTTTTCACCTGCCTGCGCAGGTTACCATTGGACTTGTCGTTCCAGTCTCAATGCGCTACCACGTCCCAAGTTGTTTTCATTAGCGCCGTTGCCTTAGAACACTCTTAACTACGTGCACAGTCATATAAAGGTTGTAATATGGCTTTTTGCAGTCTAATGAAAGCCTCACACGTAAATCACGTGGTTCCATCTGCCTGCGCAGGTTACCATTGGACTATTCCTGCCAGTCTCAATGCGCTACAACGTCCCAAGTCGTTTTCATTAGCGCTGTTTCCTTAGAACACTCTTAACAACTTGCACAGTCATATAAAGGTTGTAATATGGTTTTTTGCAGTCTAATAAAGGCTTCACACGTAAATCACGTGTTTTCACCTGCCTGCGCAGGTTACCATTGGACTTGTCGTTCCAGTCTCAATGCGCTACCACGTCCCAAGTTGTTTTCATTAGCGCCGTTGCCTTACAACACTCTTAACTACGTGCACAGTCATATAAAGGCTGTAATATGGCCTTTTGCAGTCTAATAAAAGCCTCACACGTAAATCGCGTGGTTCCATCTGCCTGCGCAGGTTACCATTGGACTATTCATTCCAGTCTCAATGCGTTACAACGTCCCAAGTCGTTTTCATTAGCGCGGCTGCCTTACAACACTCTTAACTACGTGCACAGTCCTATAAAGGCTGTAACATGGCCTTTTGCAGTCTAATAAAGGCCTTGCACGTAAATCACGTGGTTTCACCTGCCTGTGCAGGTTACCATTGGACTATTCCTTCCAGTCTCAATGCACTACAACGTTCCAAGTGGTTTTCCTCAGCGCTGTGGCCTTAGAACTCTCTTAACTATGTGCACAGTCCTATAAAGGCCGTAATATGGCTTTTTGCAGTCTAATAAAGGCTTCACACGTAAATCACGTGTTTTCACCTGCCTGCGCAGGTTACCATTGGACTTGTCGTTCCAGTCTCAATGCGCTACCACGTCCCAAGTTGTTTTCATTAGCGCCGTTGCCTTAGAACACTCTTAACTACGTGCACAGTCATATAAAGGCTGTAATATGGCCTTTTGCAGTCTAATAAAAGCCTCAGACGTAAATCGCGTGGTTCCATCTGCCTGCACAGGTTACCATTAGACTATTCCTTCCAGTCTCATTGCACTACAACGTTCCAAGTGGTTTTCCTCAGCGCTGTGGCCTTAGAACTCTCTTAACTATGTGCACAGTCCAATAAAGGCCGTAATATGGCCTTTTGCAGTCTAATGAAGGCTTCACACGTAAATCACGTGGTTTCACCTGCCTGCGCAGGTTACCATTGACTAGTCCTTCCAGTCTCAATGCGCTACAACGTCCCAAGTCGTTTTCATTAGCGCTGTTGCCTTAGAACACTCTTAACAACGTGCACAGTCATATAAAGGTTGTAATATGGCTTTTTGCAGTCTAATAAAAGCCTCACACGTAAATCACGTGGTTCCATCTGCTTGCGCAGGTTACCATTGGACTATTCCTTCCAATCTCAATGCACTACAACGTTCCAAGTGGTTTTCCTCAGCGCTGTGGCCTTAGAACTCTCTTAACTATGTGCACAGTCCTATAAAAGCCGTAATATGGCCTTTTGCAGTCTAATAATGGCTTCACACGTAAATCACGTGGTTTCACCTGCCTGCACTAGTTACTATTGGACTTGTCGTTCCAGTCTCAATGCGCTATCACGTCCCAAGTCGTTTTCATTAGCGCCGCTGCCTTACAACACTCCTAACTACGTGCACAGTCCTATAAAGGCTGCAATATGGCCTTTTGCAGTCTAATAAAAACCTCGCACGTCAATCACGCGGTTTCACCTGTCTGCGCAGGTAACCATTGGACTAGTCCTTCCATTCTCAATGCGCTACAACGTCCCAAGTCGTTTTTGTTAGCGCCGCTGCCTTACAACACTCTTAACAGCGTGCACAGTCCTATAAAGGCTGTAATATCGCCTTTTGCAGTCTAATAAAGGCCTTGCACGTAAATCACGTGGTTTCAACTCCCTGCGCAGGTTACCATTGGACTATTCCTTCCAGTCTCATTGCACTACAACGTTCCAAGTGGTTTTCCTCAGCGCTGTGGCCTTAGAACTCTCTTAACTATGTGCACAGTCCTATAAAGGCCGTAATATGGGTTTTTGCAGTCTAATAAAGGCTTCACACGTAAATCACGTGTTTTCACCTGCCTGCGCAGGTTACCATTGGACTTGTCGTTCCAGTCTCAATGCTCTACCACGTCCCAAGTTGTTTTCATTAGCGCCGTTGCCTTAAACACTCTTAACTACGTGCACAGTCATATAAAGGCTGTAATATGGCCTTGTGCAGTCTAATAAAAGCCTCACACGTAAATCGCGTGGTTCCAACTGCCTGCGCAGGTTACCATTGGACTATTCCTTCCAGTCTTATTCCACTACAACGTTCCAAGTGGTTTTCCTCAGCGCTGTGGCCTTAGAACTCTCTTAACTATGTGGACAGTCCAATAAAGGCCGTAATATGGCCTTTTGCAGTCTAATAAAGGCTTCACACGTAAATCACGTGGTTTCACCTGCCTGCGCAGGTTGCCATTGACTAGTCCTTCCAGTCTCAATGCGCTACAACGTCCCTAGTCGTTTTCATTGGCGAAGTTGCCTTAGAACACTCTTAACTACGTGAATCGTCCTATAAAGGCTGTAATATGGCCTTTTGCAATCTAGTAAAAGCCTCGCACGTAAATCACGTGGTTTCACCTGCCTGCGCAGGTTACCATTGGACTAGTCCTTCCAGTCTTAATGCGCTACAACGTCCCAAGTCGTTTTCATTAGCGCCGTTGCCTTAGAACACTCCTAACTACGTGAACAGTCAAATAAAGGCTGTAATATGGCCTTTTACAGTCTAATAAAGGCTTCACACGTAAATCACGTGGTTTCACCTGCCTGCAAAGGTTACCATTGGACTAGCCGTTCCAGTCTCAATGCGCTCCAACGTCCCAAGTTGTTTTCATTAGCGCCGTTGCCTTACAACACTCTTAACTACGTGCACAGTCCTATAAAGGCTGTAATATGGCCTTTTGGAGTCTAATAAAGGCCTCACACGTAAATCACGTGGTTTCACCTTTCTGCGCAGGTTACCATTGGCCTAGTCCTTCCAGTCTCAATGCGCTACAACGTCCCTAGTCGTTTTCATTGCCGAATTTGCCTTACAACACTCTTAACTACGCGCACAGTGCTATAAAGGCTGTAATATAGCCTTTTGCAGTCTAATAAAGGCTTCACACGTAAATCACGTGGTTTCACCTGCCTGCGCAAGTTTCCATTGCACTAGACGCTCCAGTCTCAATGCGCTACAACGGTCAAAGTCGTTTTCATTGGCGCCGTTGCCTTAGAACATTCTTAACTACGTGCACAGTCCAATAAAGGGTGTAATATAGCCTTTTGCAGTCTAATAAAGTCCTCACACGAAAATCACGTGCTTCCATCTGCCTGTGCAGGTTACCATTGGCCTAGTCCTTTCAGTCTCAATGCACTACAACGTCCCAAGTCGTTTTCCTTATCGCAGTCGCTTTAGAACACTCTTAACTACGTGCATCGTCCTCTAAAGGCTGTAATATGGCCTTTTGCAGTCTAATAAAGGCCTCATACGTAATTAACGTGGTTCCATCTGCCTGTGCAGGTTACCATTGCACTGTTCTTTCCAGTCTCACGCGCTACCACGTCCCAAGTCGTTTTCATTAGCGCCATTGCCTTACAACACTCTTAACTACGTGCACAGTCCAATAAAGGGTGTATAGCCTTTTGCAGTCTAATAAAGGCCTCACACGTAAATCACGTGGTTCCATCCGCCTGTGCAGGTTACCATTGGCCTAATCCTTCCAGTCTCAATGCACTACAACGTCCCAAGTCATTTTCCTTAGCGCCGTCGCTTTAGAACACTCTTAACTACGTGAATCGTCCTGTAAGGGATGCAATATGGCCTTTTGCAATCTAGTAAAAGCCTCGCACGTAAATCACGTGGTTTCACCTGCTTGCGCAGGTTACCATTGGACTAGTCCTTCCAGTCTCAATGCGCTACAACGTCCCAAGTCGTTTTCATTAGTGCCGTTGTCTTACAACACTCTTAACTACGTGCACAGTCCTATAAAGGCTGTAATATGGCCTTTTGGTGTCTCATAAAAACCTCGGACGAAAATCACGTTGTTTCACCTGCCTGAGCAGGTTGCTATTGGACTGTTCCTTCCAGTCTCGATGCACTACAACGTTCCAAGTGGTTTCAATAAGCGGCGTGGCCTTAGAACACTCTTAACTACGTGCACAGTCCTGTAACGACCGTAATATACCTTTTTGCAGTCCAACAAAGTCTGCACACGTAAATCACGTGGTTTCACCTGCTTGCGCAGGTTACCATTGGACTATTCCTTCCAGTCTCATTGCACTACAACGTTCCAAGAGGTTTTCCTCAGCGCTGTGGCCTTAGAACTCTCTTAACTATGTGCACAGTCCTATAAAGGCTGTAATATGGCCTTTTGCAGTCTAATAAAAGCCTCACACGTAAATCGCGTGGTTTCATCTGCCTGCGCAGGTTACCATTGGACTATTCCTTCCAGTCTCATTGCACTACAACGTTCCAAGTGGTTTTCCTCAGCGCTGTGGCCTTAGAACTCTCTTAACTATGTGCACAGTCCAATAAAGGCCGTAATATGGCCTTTTGCAGTCTAATAAAGGCTTCACACGTAAATCACGTGGTTTCACCTGCCTGTGCAGGTTACCATTGACTAGTCCTTCCAGTCTCAATGCGCTACAACGTCCCTAGTCGTTTTCATTAGCGCTGTTTCCTTAGAACACTCTTAACAACTTGCACAGTCATATAAAGGTTGTAATATGGTTTTTTGCAGTCTAATAAAAGCCTCACACGTAAATCACGTGGTTCTATCTGCCTGCGCAGGTTACCATTGGACTGTTCCTTCTAGTCTCGATGCACTACAACGTTCCAAGTGGTTTTCTTTAGCGCCATGGCCTTAGAACACTCTTAACTACGTGCACAGTCCTATAAAAACCGTAATATACCTTTTTACAGTCTAATAAAAACCTCGCACGTCAATCACGTGGTTTCACCTACCTGCGCAGGTTACCATTGGACTATTCCTTCCAGTCTCAATGCACTACAACGTTCCAAGTGGTTTTCCTCAGCGCTGTGGCCTTAGAACTCTCTTAACTATGTGCACAGTCCTATAAAGGCCGTAATATGGCTTTTTGCAGTCTAATAAAGGCTTCACACGTAAATCACGTGTTTTCACCTGCCTGCGCAGGTTACCATTGGACTTGTCGTTCCAGTCTCAATGCGCTACCACGTCCCAAGTTGTTTTCATTAGCGCCGTTGACTTAGAACACTCTTAACTACGTGCACAGTCATATAAAGGCTGTAATATGGCCTTTTGCAGTCTAATAAAAGCCTCACACGTAAATCGCGTGGTTCCATCTGCCTGCGCAGGTTACCATTGGACTATTCCTTCCAGTCTCAATGCGCTACAACGTCCCAAGTCGTTTTCATTAGCGCGGCTGCCTTACAACACTCTTAACTACGTGCACAGTCCTATAAAGGCTGTAACATGGCCTTTTGCAGTCTAATAAAGGCCTTGCACGTAAATCACGTGGTTTCACCTGCCTGCGCAGGTTACCATTGGACTATTCCTTCCAGTCTCAATGCACTACAACGTTCCAAGTGGTTTTCCTCAGCGCTGTGGCCTTAGAACTCTCTTAACTATGTGCACAGTCCTATAAAGGCCGTAATATGGCTTTTTGCAGTCTAATAAAGGCTTCACACGTAAATCACGTGTTTTCACCTGCCTGCGCAGGTTACCATTGGACTTGTCGTTCCAGTCTCAATGCGCTACCACGTCCCAAGTTGTTTTCATTAGCGCCGTTGCCTTAGAACACTCTTAACTACGTGCACAGTCATATAAAGGTTGTAATATGGCTTTTTGCAGTCTAATAAAAGCCTCACACGTAAATCACGTGGTTCCATCTGCCTGCGCAGGTTACCATTGGACTATTCCTGCCAGTCTCAATGCACTACAACGTTCCAAGTGGTTTTCCTCAGCGCTGTGGCCTTACAACACTCTTAACTACGTGCACAGTCACATAAAGGCTGTAATATGGCCTTTTGCAGTCTAATAAAAGCCTCACACGTAAATCGCGTGGTTCCATCTGCCTGCACAGGTTACCATTGGACTATTCCTTCCAGTCTCATTGCACTACAACGTTCCAAGTGGTTTTCCTCAGCGCTGTGGCCTTAGAACTCTCTTAACTATGTGCACAGTCCAATAAAGGCCGTAATATGGCCTTTTGCAGTCTAATAAAGGCTTCACACGTAAATCACGTGGTTTCACCTGCATGTGCAGGTTACCATTGACTAGTCCTTCCAGTCTCAATGCGCTACAACGTCCCAAGTCGTTTTCTTTAGCGCTGTTGCCTTAGAACACTCTTAACAACGTGCACAGTCATATAAAGGTTGTATATGGCTTTTTGCAGTCTAATAAAAGCCTCACACGTAAATCACGTGGTTCCATCTGCCTGCGCAGGTTACCATTGGACTGTTCTTTCCAGTCTCATGCGCTACCACGTCCAAAGTCGTTTTCATTAGCGCCATTGCCTTACAACACTCTTCACTACGTGCACAGTCCAATAAAGGGTGTATAGCCATTTGCAGTCTAATAAAGGCCTCACACGTAAATCACGTGGTTCCATCTGCCTGCGCAGGTTACCATTGGACTATTCCTGCCAGTCTCAATGCACTACAACGTTCCAAGTGGTTTTCCTCCGCGCTGTGGCCTTACAACACTCTTAACTACGTGCACAGTCCTATAAAGGCTGTAATATGGCCTTTTGAAGTCTAACAAAAGCCTCACACGTAAATCTCGTGGTTCCATCTGCCTGCGAAGGTTACCATTGGACTGTTCCTTCTAGTCTCGATGCACTACAACGTTCCAAGTGGTTTTCTTTAGCACATGGCCTTAGAACACTCTTAACTACGTGCACAGTCCTATAAAGACCGTAATATACCTTTTTGCAGTCCAATAAAGGCCGCACACGTAAATCACGCGGTTTCAGCTGCCTGCACTGGTTACCATTGGACTAGTCCTTCCATTCTCAATGCGCTACAACGTCCCAAGTCGTTTTTATTAGCGCCGCTGCCTTACAACACTCTTAACTGCGTGCACAGTCCTATAAAGGCTGTAATATGGCCTTTTGCAGTCTAACAAAAGCCTCACACGTAAATCTCGTGGTTCCATCTGCCTGCGCAGGTTACCATTGGACTTGTCGTTCCAGTCTCAATGCGCTATCACGTCCCAAGTCGTTTTCATTAGCGCCGCTGCCTTACAACACTCTTAACTACGTGCACAGTCCTATAAAGGCTGCAATATGGCCTTTTGCAGTCTAATAAAAACCTCGCACGTCAATCACGCGTTTTCACCTGTCTGCGAAGTTTACCATTGGACTAGTCCTTCCATTCTCAATGCGCTACAACGTCCCAAGTCGTTTTTATTAGCGCCGCTGCCTTACAACACTCTTAACTGCGTGCACAGTCCTATAAAGGCTGTAATATGGCCTTTTGCAGTCTAATAAAGGCCTTGCACGTAAATCACGTGGTTTCACCTGCCTGCGCAGGTTACCATTGGACTATTCCTTCCAGTCTCAATGCACTACAACGTTCCAAGTCGTTTTCATTAGCGCCGCTACCTTACAACACTCTTAACTACGTGCACAGTCAAATAAAGGGTGTATAGGCTTTTGCAGTCTAACAAAGGCCTCACACGTAAATCACGTGGTTTCACCTGCCTGTGCCGGTTACCATTGGACTAGTCCTTCCAGTCTCAATGCGCTACAACGTCCCAAGTCGTTTTCATTAGCGCCGTTGCCTTACAACACTCTTAACTACGTGCACAGTCCTATAAAGGCTGTAATATGGCCTTTTGGAGTCTAAAAAAGGCCTCACACGTAAATCACGTGGTTTCACCTTTCTGCGCAGGTTACCATTGGCCTAGTCCTTCCAGTCTCAATGCGCTACAACGTCCCTAGTCGTTTTCATTGGCGAAGTTGCCTTAGAACACTCTTAACTACGTGCACAGTCCAATAAAGGGTGTATAGCCTTTTGCAGTCTAACAAAGGCCTCACACGTAAATCACGTGGTTTCACCTGCCTGCGCCGGTTACCTTTGGACTAGTCTTTCCAGTCTCAATGCGCTACAACGTCCCAAGTCGTTTTCATTAGCGCCGTTGCCTTTGAACACTCTTAACTACGTGCACAGTCATGTAAAGACCGTGATATGGCCTTTTGCAGTCTAATAAAGGCCTCACACGTAAATCACGTGGTTTCACCTTTCTGCGCAGGTTACCATTGGCCTAGTCCTTCCAGTCTCAATGCGCTACAACGTCCCTAGTCGTTTTCATTGGCGAAGTTGCCTTAGAACACTCTTAACTACGTGCACAGTCCAATAAAGGGTGTATAGCATTTTGCAGTCTAACAAAGGCCTCACACGTAAATCACGTGGTTCCATCTGCCTGTGCAGGTTACCATTGGCCTAGTCCTTCCAGTCTCAATGCACTACAACGTCCCAATTCATTTTCCTTAGCGCCGTCGCTTTAGAACACTCTTAACTACGTGAATCGTCCTATAAAGGCTGTAATATGGCTTTTTGCAGTCTAATAAAAGCCTCACACGTAAATCACGTGGTTCCATCTGCCTGCGCAGGTTACCATTGGACTATTCCTTCCAGTCTCAATGCACTACAACGTTCCAAGTAGTTTTCCTCAGCGCTGTGGCCTTAGAACTCTCTTAACTATGTGCACAGTCCTATAAAGGCCGTAATATGGCTTTTTGCAGTCTAACAAAGGCTTCACACGTAAATCACGTGGTTTCACCTGCCTGCGCAGGTTTCCATTGGACTAGACGCTCCAGTCTCAATGCGGTACAAAGTCCCAAGTCGTTTTCCTTAGCGCCGTCGCTTTAGAACACTCTTAACTACGTGCATCGTCCTCTAAAGGCTGCAATATGGCCTTTTGCAGTCTAATAAAGGCCTCATACGTAATTAACGTGGTTCCATCTGCCTGTGCAGGTTACCATTGCGCTGTTCTTTCCAGTCTCATGCGCTACCACGTCCCAAGTCGTTTTCATTAGCGCCATTGCCTTATAAAACTCTTAACTACATGCACAGTCCAATAAAGGGTGTATAGCCTTTTGCAGTCTAATAAAGGCCTCACACGTAAATCACGTGGTTCCATCTCCCTGTGCAGGTTACCATTGGCCTTAGTCCTTCAAGTCCTAATGCACTACAACGTCCCAAGTCATTTTCCTTAGCGCCGTCGCTTTAGAACACTCTTAACTACGTGAATCTTCCTATAAAGGCTCTAATATGGCCTTTTGCAATATAGTAAAAGCCTCGCACGTAAATCACGTGGTTTCACCTGCCTGCGCAGGTTACCATTGGACTTGTCGTTCCAGTCTCAATGCACTACCACGTCCCAAGTCGTTTTCATTAGCGCCGCTGCCTTACAACACTCTTAACTACGTGCACAGTCCTATAAAGGCTGAAATGTGGCCTTTTGCAGTCTAATAAAAGCCTCGCACGTAAATCACGCGGTTTCACCTGTCTGCGCAGGTTACCATTGGACTAGTCCTTCCAGTCTCAATGCGCTACAACGTCCCAAGTCGTTTTCATTAGCGCCGCTGCCTTACAACACTCTTAACTACGTGCACAATCCTATAAAGGCTGTAACATGGCCTTTTGCAGTCTAATAAAGGCCTCATACGTAATTAACGTGGTTCTATCTGCCTGTGCAGGTTACCATTGCAATTTCCTTTCCAATCTCATGCGCTACCACGTCCCAAGTCGTTTTCATTAGCGCCGTTGCCTTACAACACTCTTAACTACGGGCACAGTCCTATAAAGGCCGTAATATGGCCTTTTGCAGTCTAATAAAGGCTTCACAGGTAAATCACGTGGTTTCACCTGCCTGCGCAGGTTAGCATTGGACTAGCCATTCCAGTCTCAATGCGCTCCAATGTCCCAAGTTGTTTGCATTAGCGCCGTTGCCTTACAACACTCTTAACTACGTGCAGAGTCCTATAAAGGCTGTAATATGGCCTTTTGCAGTCTAATAAAGGCCTCACACGTATATCACGTGGTTTCACCTTTCTGCGCAGGTTACCATTGGCCTAGTCCTACCATTCTCAATGCGCTACAACGTCCCTAGTCGTTTTCATTGGCGAAGTTGCCTTAGAGCACTCTTAACTACGTGCACAGTCCAATAAAGGGTGTATAGCCTTTTGCAGTCTAATAAAGGCATCGCACGTAAATCACGTGGTTTCACCTGTCTACGCAGGTTACGATTGGACTAGTCCTTCCAGTTTCAATGCGCTACAACGTCCCAAGTCGTTTTCATTGACGTTGTAGCCTTAGAACTGTCTTAACTATGTGCACAGTCCTATAAAGGCTGTAATATGGCTTTTTGCAGTCTAATAAAAGCCTCACACGTAAATCACGTGGTTTCATCTGCCTGCGCAGGTTACCATTGCACTAGTCCTTCCAGTCTCAATGCGCTACAACGTCCCAAGTCGTTTTCATCAGCGCCGCTGCCTTACAACACTCTTAACTACGTGCACAGTCCTATAAAGGCTGTAATGTGGCCTTTTGCAGTCTAATAAAAGCCTCGCACGTAAATCACGCGGTTTCACCTGTCTGCGCAGGTTACCATTGGACTAGTCCTTCCAGTGTCAATGTGCTACAACGTCCCTAGTCGTTTTCATTGGCGAAGTTGCCTTAGAACACTCTTAACTACGTGCACAGTCCAATAAAGGGTGTATAGCCTTTTGCAGTCTAACAAAGGCCTCACACGTAAATCACGTGGTTCCATCTGCCTGTGCAGGTTACCATTGGCCTAGTCCTTCCAGTCTCAATGCACCACAACGTCCCAATTCATTTTCCTTAGCGCCGTCGCTTTAGAACACTCTTAACTACTTGAATCGTCCTATAAAGGCTGCAATATGGCCTTTTGCAACCTAGTAAAAGCCTCGCACGTAAATCACGTGGTTTCACCTGCCTGCGCCGGTTACCATTGGACTAGTCCTTCCAGTCTCAATGCGCTACAACGTCCCAAGTCGTTTTCATTAGCGCCGTTGCCTTAGAACACTCTTAACTACGTGCACAGTCATATAAAGGCCGTAATGTGGCCTTTTGCAGTCTAAGAAAGGCTTCACACGTAAATGACGTAGTTTCACCTGCCTGCGCAGGTTACCATTGGACTAGCCGTTCCAGTCTCAATGCGCTCCAACGTCCCAAGTCGTTTTCATTGGCGAAGTTGCCTTAGAACACTCTTAACTACGTGCACAGTCCAATAAAGGGTGTATAGCATTTTGCAGTCTAACAAAGGCCTCACACGTAAATCACGTGGTTTCACCTGCCTGAGCAGGTTGCTATTGGACTGTTTCTTCCAGTCTCGATGCACTACAACGTTCCAAGTGGTTTCAATAAGCGGCGTGGCCTTAGAACACTCTTAACTACGTGCACAGTCCTGTAACGACCGTAATATACCTTTTTGCAGTCCAACAAAGTCTGCACACGTAAATCACGCGGTTTCAGCTGCCTGCGCCGGTTACCATTGGACTAGCCGTTCCAGTCTCAATGCGCTCTAACGTCCCCAGTCGTTTTCATTAGCGCCGTTGCCTTAGAACACTCTTAACTACGTGAACAGTCATATAAAGGCTGTAATATGGCCTTTTGCAGTCTAATAAAAGCCTCACACGTAAATCGCGTGGTTCCATCTGCCTGCGCAGGTTACCATTGGACTATTCCTTCCAGTCTCATTGCACTACAACGTTCCAAGAGGTTTTCCTCAGCGCTGTGGCCTTAGAACTCTCTTAACTATGTGCACAGTCCTATAAAGGCTGTAATATGGCCTTTTGCAGTCTAATAAAAGCCTCACACGTAAATCGCGTGGTTTCATCTGCCTGCGCAGGTTACCATTGGACTATTCCTTCCAGTCTCATTGCACTACAACGTTCCAAGTGGTTTTCCTCAGCGCTGTGGCCTTAGAACTCTCTTAACTATGTGCACAGTCCAATAAAGGCCGTAATATGGCCTTTTGCAGTCTAATAAAGGCTTCACACGTAAATCACGTGGTTTCACCTGCCTGTGCAGGTTACCATTGACTAGTCCTTCCAGTCTCAATGCGCTACAACGTCCTTAGTCGTTTTCATTAGCGCTGTTTCCTTAGAACACTCTTAACAACTTGCACAGTCATATAAAGGTTGTAATATGGTTTTTTGCAGTCTAATAAAAGCCTCACACGTAAATCACGTGGTTCCATCTGCCTGCGCAGGTTACCATTGGACTGTTCCTTCTAGTCTCGATGCACTACAACGTTCCAAGTGGTTTTCTTTAGCGCCATGGCCTTAGAACACTCTTAACTTCGTGCACAGTCCTATAAAAACCGTAATATACCTTTTTACAGTCTAATAAAAACCTCGCACGTCAATCACGTGGTTTCACCTGCCTGCGCAGGTTACCATTGGACTATTCCTTCCAGTCTCAATGCACTACAACGTTCCAAGTGGTTTTCCTCAGCGCTGTGGCCTTAGAACTCTCTTAACTATGTGCACAGTCCTATAAAGGCCGTAATATGGCTTTTTGCAGTCTAATAAAGGCTTCACACGTAAATCACGTGTTTTCACCTGCCTGCGCAGGTTACCATTGGACTTGTCGTTCCAGTCTCAATGCGCTACCACGTCCCAAGTTGTTTTCATTAGCGCCGTTGCCTTAGAACACTCTTAACTACGTGCACAGTCATATAAAGGCTGTAATATGGCCTTTTGCAGTCTAATAAAAGCCTCACACGTAAATCGCGTGGTTCCATCTGCCTGCGCAGGTTACCATTGGACTATTCCTTCCAGTCTCAATGCGCTACAACGTCCCAAGTCGTTTTCATTAGCGCGGCTGCCTTACAACACTCTTAACTACGTGCACAGTCCTATAAAGGCTGTAACATGGCCTTTTGCAGTCTAATAAAGGCCTTGCACGTAAATCACGTGGTTTCACCTGCCTGCGCAGGTTACCATTGGACTATTCCTTCCAGTCTCAATGCACTACAACGTTCCAAGTGGTTTTCTTCAGCGCTGTGGCCTTAGAACTCTCTTAACTATGTGCACAGTCCTATAAAGGCCGTAATATGGCTTTTTGCAGTCTAATAAAGGCTTCACACGTAAATCACGTGTTTTCACCTGCCTGCGCAGGTTACCATTGGACTTGTCGTTCCAGTCTCAATGCGCTACCACGTCCCAAGTTGTTTTCATTAGCGCCGTTGCCTTAGAACACTCTTAACTACGTGCACAGTCATATAAAGGTTGTAATATGGCTTTTTGCAGTCTAATAAAAGCCTCACACGTAAATCACGTGGTTCCATCTGCCTGCGCAGGTTACCATTGGACTATTCCTGCCAGTCTCAATGCACTACAACGTTCCAAGTGGTTTTCCTCAGCGCTGTGGCCTTACAACACTCTTAACTACGTGCACAGTCACATAAAGGCTGTAATATGGCCTTTTGCAGTCTAATAAAAGCCTCACACGTAAATCGCGTGGTTCCATCTGCCTGCACAGGTTACCATTGGACTATTCCTTCCAGTCTCATTGCACTACAACGTTCCAAGTGGTTTTCCTCAGCGCTGTGGCCTTAGAACTCTCTTAACTATGTGCACAGTCCAATAAAGGCCGTAATATGGCCTTTTGCAGTCTAATAAAGGCTTCACACGTAAATCACGTGGTTTCACCTGCATGTGCAGGTTACCATTGACTAGTCCTTCCAGTCTCAATGCGCTACAACGTCCCAAGTCGTTTTCATTAGCGCTGTTGCCTTAGAACACTCTTAACAACGTGCACAGTCATATAAAGGTTGTATATGGCTTTTTGCAGTCTAATAAAAGCCTCACACGTAAATCACGTGGTTCCATCTGCCTGCGCAGGTTACCATTGGACTGTTCTTTCCAGTCTCATGCGCTACCACGTCCAAAGTCGTTTTCATTAGCGCCATTGCCTTACAACACTCTTAACTACGTGCACAGTCCAATAAAGGGTGTATAGCCATTTGCAGTCTAATAAAGGCCTCACACGTAAATCACGTGGTTCCATCTGCCTGCGCAGGTTACCATTGGACTATTCCTGCCAGTCTCAATGCACTACAACGTTCCAAGTGGTTTTCCTCCGCGCTGTGGCTTTACAACACTCTTAACTACGTGCACAGTCCTATAAAGGCTGTAATATGGCCTTTTCAAGTCTAACAAAAGCCTCACACGTAAATCTCGTGGTTCCATCTGCCTGCGAAGGTTACCATTGGACTGTTCCTTCTAGTCTCGATGCACTACAACGTTCCAAGTGGTTTTCTTTAGCACATGGCCTTAGAACAATCTTAACTACGTGCACAGTCCTATAAAGACCGTAATATACCTTTTTGCAGTCCAATAAAGGCCGCACACGTAAATCACGTGGTTTCACCTGCCTGTGCAGGTTACCATTGACTAGTCCTTCCAGTCTCAATGCGCTACAACGTCCTTAGTCGTTTTCATTAGCGCTGTTTCCTTAGAACACTCTTAACAACTTGCACAGTCATATAAAGGTTGTAACATGGTTTTTTGCAGTCTAATAAAAGCCTCACACGTAAATCACGTGGTTCCATCTGCCTGCGCAGGTTACCATTGGACTGTTCCTTCTAGTCTCGATGCACTACAACGTTCCAAGTGGTTTTCTTTAGCGCCATGGCCTTAGAACACTCTTAACTTCGTGCACAGTCCTATAAAAACCGTAATATACCTTTTTACAGTCTAATAAAAACCTCGCACGTCAATCACGTGGTTTCACCTGCCTGCGCAGGTTACCATTGGACTATTCCTTCCAGTCTCAATGCACTACAACGTTCCAAGTGGTTTTCCTCAGCGCTGTGGCCTTAGAACTCTCTTAACTATGTGCACAGTCCTATAAAGGCCGTAATATGGCTTTTTGCAGTCTAATAAAGGCTTCACACGTAAATCACGTGTTTTCACCTGCCTGCGCAGGTTACCATTGGACTTGTCGTTCCAGTCTCAATGCGCTACCACGTCCCAAGTTGTTTTCATTAGCGCCGTTGCCTTAGAACACTCTTAACTACGTGCACAGTCATATAAAGGCTGTAATATGGCCTTTTGCAGTCTAATAAAAGCCACACACGTAAATCGCGTGGTTCCATCTGCCTGCGCAGGTTACCATTGGACTATTCCTTCCAGTCTCAATGCGCTACAACGTCCCAAGTCGTTTTCATTAGCGCGGCTGCCTTACAACACTCTTAACTACGTGCACAGTCCTATAAAGGCTGTAACATGGCCTTTTGCAGTCTAATAAAGGCCTTGCACGTAAATCACGTGGTTTCACCTGCCTGCGCAGGTTACCATTGGACTATTCCTTCCAGTCTCAATGCACTACAACGTTCCAAGTGGTTTTCCTCAGCGCTGTGGCCTTAGAACTCTCTTAACTATGTGCACAGTCCTATAAAGGCCGTAATATGGCTTTTTGCAGTCTAATAAAGGCTTCACACGTAAATCACGTGTTTTCACCTGCCTGCGCAGGTTACCATTGGACTTGTCGTTCCAGTCTCAATGCGCTACCACGTCCCAAGTTGTTTTCATTAGCGCCGTTGCCTTAGAACACTCTTAACTACGTGCACAGTCATATAAAGGTTGTAATATGTCTTTTTGCAGTCTAATAAAAGCCTCACACGTAAATCACGTGGTTCCATCTGCCTGCGCAGGTTACCATTGGACTATTCCTGCCAGTCTCAATGCACTACAACGTTCCAAGTGGTTTTCCTCAGCGCTGTGGCCTTACAACACTCTTAACTACGTGCACAGTCACATAAAGGCTGTAATATGGCCTTTTGCAGTCTAATAAAAGCCTCACACGTAAATCGCGTGGTTCCATCTGCCTGCACAGGTTACCATTGGACTATTCCTTCCAGTCTCATTGCACTACAACGTTCCAAGTGGTTTTCCTCAGCGCTGTGGCCTTAGAACTCTCTTAACTATGTGCACAGTCCAATAAAGGCCGTAATATGGCCTTTTGCAGTCTAATAAAGGCTTCACACGTAAATCACGTGGTTTCACCTGCATGTGCAGGTTACCATTGACTAGTCCTTCCAGTCTCAATGCGCTACAACGTCCCAAGTCGTTTTCATTAGCGCTGTTGCCTTAGAACACTCTTAACAACGTGCACAGTCATATAAAGGTTGTATATGGCTTTTTGCAGTCTAATAAAAGCCTCACACGTAAATCACGTGGTTCCATCTGCCTGCGCAGGTTACCATTGGACTGTTCTTTCCAGTCTCATGCGCTACCACGTCCAAAGTCGTTTTCATTAGCGCCATTGCCGTACAACACTCTTAACTACGTGCACAGTCCAATAAAGGGTGTATAGCCATTTGCAGTCTAATAAAGGCCTCACACGTAAATCACGTGGTTCCATCTGCCTGCGCAGGTTACCATTGGACTATTCCTGCCAGTCTCAATGCACTACAACGTTCCAAGTGGTTTTCCTCCGCGCTGTGGCCTTACAACACTCTTAACTACGTGCACAGTCCTATAAAGGCTGTAATATGGCCTTTTCAAGTCTAACAAAAGCCTCACACGTAAATCTCGTGGTTCCATCTGCCTGCGAAGGTTACCATTGGACTGTTCCTTCTAGTCTCGATGCACTACAACGTTCCAAGTGGTTTTCTTTAGCACATGGCCTTAGAACACTCTTAACTACGTGCACAGTCCTATAAAGACCGTAATATACCTTTTTGCAGTCCAATAAAGGCCGCACACGTAAATCACGCGGTTTCAGCTGCCTGCACTGGTTACCATTGGACTAGTCCTTCCATTCTCAATGCGCTACAACTTCCCAAGTCGTTTTTATTAGCGCCGCTGCCTTACAACACTCTTAACTGCGTGCACAGTCCTATAAAGGCTGTAATATGGCCTTTTGCAGTCTAACAAAAGCCTCACACGTAAATCTCGTGGTTCCATCTGCCTGCGCAGGTTACCATTGGACTTGTCGTTCCAGTCTCAATGCGCTATCACGTCCCAAGTCGTTTTCATTAGCGCCGCTGCCTTACAACACTCTTAACTACGTGCACAGTCCTATAAAGGCTGCAATATGGCCTTTTGCAGTCTAATAAAAACCTCGCACGTCAATCACGCGGTTTCACCTGTCTGCAAAGTTTACCATTGGACTAGTCCTTCCATTCTCAATGCGCTACAACGTCCCAAGTCGTTTTTATTAGCGCCGCTGCCTTACAACACTCTTAACTGCGTGCACAGTCCTATAAAGGCTGTAATATGGCCTTTTGCAGTCTAATAAAGGCCTTGCACGTAAATCACGTGGTTTCACCTGCCTGCGCAGGTTACCATTGGACTATTCCTTCCAGTCTCAATGCACTACAACGTTCCAAGTCGTTTTCATTAGCGCCGCTACCTTACAACACTCTTAACTACGTGCACAGTCAAATAAAGGGTGTATAGCCTTTTACAGTCTAACAAAGGCCTCACACGTAAATCACGTGGTTCCATCTGCCTGTGCAGGTTACCATTGGCCTAGTCCTTCCAGTCTCAATGCACTACAACGTCCCAATTCATTTTCCTTAGCGCCGTCGCTTTAGAACACTCTTAACTACGTGAATCGTCCTATAAAGGCTGTAATATGGCCTTTTGCAATCTAGTAAAAACCTCGCACGTAAATCACGTGGTTTCACCTGCCTGTGCCGGTTACCATTGGACTAGTCCTTCCAGTCTCAATGCGCTACAACGTCCCAAGTCGTTTTCATTAGCGCCGTTGCCTTACAACACTCTTAACTACGTGCACAGTCCTATAAAGGCTGTAATATGGCCTTTTGGAGTCTAAAAAAGGCCTCACACGTAAATCACGTGGTTTCACCTTTCTGCGCAGGTTACCATTGGCCTAGTCCTTCCAGTCTCAATGCGCTACAACGTCCCTAGTCGTTTTCATTGGCGAAGTTGCCTTAGAACACTCTTAACTACGTGCACAGTCCAATAAAGGGTGTATAGCCTTTTGCAGTCTAACAAAGGCCTCACACGTAAATCACGTGGTTTCACCTGCCTGCGCCGGTTACCTTTGGACTAGTCTTTCCAGTCTCAATGCGCTACAACGTCCCAAGTCGTTTTCATTAGCGCCGTTGCCTTTGAACACTCTTAACTACGTGCACAGTCATGTAAAGACCGTGATATGGCCTTTTGCAGTCTAATAAAGGCCTCACACGTAAATCACGTGGTTTCACCTTTCTGCGCAGGTTACCATTGGCCTAGTCCTTCCAGTCTCAATGCGCTACAACGTCCCTAGTCGTTTTCATTGGCGAAGTTGCCTTAGAACACTCTTAACTACGTGCACAGTCCAATAAAGGGTGTATAGCATTTTGCAGTCTAACAAAGGCCTCACACGTAAATCACGTGGTTCCATCTGCCTGTGCAGGTTACCATTGGCCTAGTCCTTCCAGTGTCAATGCACTACAACGTCCCAATTCATTTTCCTTAGCGCCGTCGCTTTAGAACACTCTTAACTATGTGCACAGTCCAATAAAGGCCGTAATATGGCCTTTTGCAGTCTAATAAAAGCCTCACACGTAAATCGCGTGGTTCCATCTGCCTGCACAGGTTACCATTGGACTATTCCTTCCAGTCTCATTGCACTACAACGTTCCAAGTGGTTTTCCTCAGCGCTGTGGCCTTAGAACTCTCTTAACTATGTGCACAGTCCAATAAAGGCCGTAATATGGCCTTTTGCAGTCTAATAAAGGCTTCACACGTAAATCACGTGGTTTCACCTGCATGTGCAGGTTACCATTGACTAGTCCTTCCAGTCTCAATGCGCTACAACGTCCCAAGTCGTTTTCATTAGCGCTGTTGCCTTAGAACACTCTTAACAACGTGCACAGTCATATAAAGGTTGTATATGGCTTTTTGCAGTCTAATAAAAGCCTCACACGTAAATCACGTGGTCCCATCTGCCTGCGCAGGTTACCATTGGACTGTTCTTTCCAGTCTCATGCGCTACCACGTCCAAAGTCGTTTTCATTAGCGCCATTGCCTTACAACACTCTTAACTACGTGCACAGTCCAATAAAGGGTGTATAGCCATTTGCAGTCTAATAAAGGCCTCACACGTAAATCACGTGGTTCCATCTGCCTGCGCAGGTTACCATTGGACTATTCCTGCCAGTCTCAATGCACTACAACGTTCCAAGTGGTTTTCCTCCGCGCTGTGGCTTTACAACACTCTTAACTACGTGCACAGTCCTATAAAGGCTGTAATATGGCCTTTTCAAGTCTAACAAAAGCCTCACACGTAAATCTCGTGGTTCCATCTGCCTGCGAAGGTTACCATTGGACTGTTCCTTCTAGTCTCGATGCACTACAACGTTCCAAGTGGTTTTCTTTAGCACATGGCCTTAGAACAATCTTAACTACGTGCACAGTCCTATAAAGACCGTAATATACCTTTTTGCAGTCCAATAAAGGCCGCACACGTAAATCACGTGGTTTCACCTGCCTGTGCAGGTTACCATTGACTAGTCCTTCCAGTCTCAATGCGCTACAACGTCCTTAGTCGTTTTCATTAGCGCTGTTTCCTTAGAACACTCTTAACAACTTGCACAGTCATATAAAGGTTGTAATATGGTTTTTTGCAGTCTAATAAAAGCCTCACACGTAAATCACGTGGTTCCATCTGCCTGCGCAGGTTACCATTGGACTGTTCCTTCTAGTCTCGATGCACTACAACGTTCCAAGTGGTTTTCTTTAGCGCCATGGCCTTAGAACACTCTTAACTTCGTGCACAGTCCTATAAAAACCGTAATATACCTTTTTACAGTCTAATAAAAACCTCGCACGTCAATCACGTGGTTTCACCTGCCTGCGCAGGTTACCATTGGACTATTCCTTCCAGTCTCAATGCACTACAACGTTCCAAGTGGTTTTCCTCAGCGCTGTGGCCTTAGAACTCTCTTAACTATGTGCACAGTCCTATAAAGGCCGTAATATGGCTTTTTGCAGTCTAATAAAGGCTTCACACGTAAATCACGTGTTTTCACCTGCCTGCGCAGGTTACCATTGGACTTGTCGTTCCAGTCTCAATGCGCTACCACGTCCCAAGTTGTTTTCATTAGCGCCGTTGCCTTAGAACACTCTTAACTACGTGCACAGTCATATAAAGGCTGTAATATGGCCTTTTGCAGTCTAATAAAAGCCTCACACGTAAATCGCGTGGTTCCATCTGCCTGCGCAGGTTACCATTGGACTATTCCTTCCAGTCTCAATGCGCTACAACGTCCCAAGTCGTTTTCATTAGCGCGGCTGCCTTACAACACTCTTAACTACGTGCACAGTCCTATAAAGGCTGTAACATGGCCTTTTGCAGTCTAATAAAGGCCTTGCACGTAAATCACGTGGTTTCACCTGCCTGCGCAGGTTACCATTGGACTATTCCTTCCAGTCTCAATGCACTACAACGTTCCAAGTGGTTTTCCTCAGCGCTGTGGCCTTAGAACTCTCTTAACTATGTGCACAGTCCTATAAAGGCCGTAATATGGCTTTTTGCAGTCTAATAAAGGCTTCACACGTAAATCACGTGTTTTCACCTGCCTGCGCAGGTTACCATTGGACTTGTCGTTCCAGTCTCAATGCGCTACCACGTCCCAAGTTGTTTTCATTAGCGCCGTTGCCTTAGAACACTCTTAACTACGTGCACAGTCATATAAAGGTTGTAATATGTCTTTTTGCAGTCTAATAAAAGCCTCACACGTAAATCACGTGGTTCCATCTGCCTGCGCAGGTTACCATTGGACTATTCCTGCCAGTCTCAATGCACTACAACGTTCCAAGTGGTTTTCCTCAGCGCTGTGGCCTTACAACACTCTTAACTACGTGCACAGTCACATAAAGGCTGTAATATGGCCTTTTGCAGTCTAATAAAAGCCTCACACGTAAATCGCGTGGTTCCATCTGCCTGCACAGGTTACCATTGGACTATTCCTTCCAGTCTCATTGCACTACAACGTTCCAAGTGGTTTTCCTCAGCGCTGTGGCCTTAGAACTCTCTTAACTATGTGCACAGTCCAATAAAGGCCGTAATATGGCCTTTTGCAGTCTAATAAAGGCTTCACACGTAAATCACGTGGTTTCACCTGCATGTGCAGGTTACCATTGACTAGTCCTTCCAGTCTCAATGCGCTACAACGTCCCAAGTCGTTTTCATTAGCGCTGTTGCCTTAGAACACTCTTAACAACGTGCACAGTCATATAAAGGTTGTATATGGCTTTTTGCAGTCTAATAAAAGCCTCACACGTAAATCACGTGGTTCCATCTGCCTGCGCAGGTTACCATTGGACTGTTCTTTCCAGTCTCATGCGCTACCACGTCCAAAGTCGTTTTCATTAGCGCCATTGCCGTACAACACTCTTAACTACGTGCACAGTCCAATAAAGGGTGTATAGCCATTTGCAGTCTAATAAAGGCCTCACACGTAAATCACGTGGTTCCATCTGCCTGCGCAGGTTACCATTGGACTATTCCTGCCAGTCTCAATGCACTACAACGTTCCAAGTGGTTTTCCTCCGCGCTGTGGCCTTACAACACTCTTAACTACGTGCACAGTCCTATAAAGGCTGTAATATGGCCTTTTCAAGTCTAACAAAAGCCTCACACGTAAATCTCGTGGTTCCATCTGCCTGCGAAGGTTACCATTGGACTGTTCCTTCTAGTCTCGATGCACTACAACGTTCCAAGTGGTTTTCTTTAGCACATGGCCTTAGAACACTCTTAACTACGTGCACAGTCCTATAAAGACCGTAATATACCTTTTTGCAGTCCAATAAAGGCCGCACACGTAAATCACGCGGTTTCAGCTGCCTGCACTGGTTACCATTGGACTAGTCCTTCCATTCTCAATGCGCTACAACGTCCCAAGTCGTTTTTATTAGCGCCGCTGCCTTACAACACTCTTAACTGCGTGCACAGTCCTATAAAGGCTGTAATATGGCCTTTTGCAGTCTAACAAAAGCCTCACACGTAAATCTCGTGGTTCCATCTGCCTGCGCAGGTTACCATTGGACTTGTCGTTCCAGTCTCAATGCGCTATCACGTCCCAAGTCGTTTTCATTAGCGCCGCTGCCTTACAACACTCTTAACTACGTGCACAGTCCTATAAAGGCTGCAATATGGCCTTTTGCAGTCTAATAAAAACCTCGCACGTCAATCACGCGGTTTCACCTGTCTGCAAAGTTTACCATTGGACTAGTCCTTCCATTCTCAATGCGCTACAACGTCCCAAGTCGTTTTTATTAGCGCCGCTGCCTTACAACACTCTTAACTGCGTGCACAGTCCTATAAAGGCTGTAATATGGCCTTTTGCAGTCTAATAAAGGCCTTGCACGTAAATCACGTGGTTTCACCTGCCTGCGCAGGTTACCATTGGACTATTCCTTCCAGTCTCAATGCACTACAACGTTCCAAGTCGTTTTCATTAGCGCCGCTACCTTACAACACTCTTAACTACGTGCACAGTCAAATAAAGGGTGTATAGCCTTTTACAGTCTAACAAAGGCCTCACACGTAAATCACGTGGTTCCATCTGCCTGTGCAGGTTACCATTGGCCTAGTCCTTCCAGTCTCAATGCACTACAACGTCCCAATTCATTTTCCTTAGCGCCGTCGCTTTAGAACACTCTTAACTACGTGAATCGTCCTATAAAGGCTGTAATATGGCCTTTTGCAATCTAGTAAAAACCTCGCACGTAAATCACGTGGTTTCACCTGCCTGTGCCGGTTACCATTGGACTAGTCCTTCCAGTCTCAATGCGCTACAACGTCCCAAGTCGTTTTCATTAGCGCCGTTGCCTTACAACACTCTTAACTACGTGCACAGTCCTATAAAGGCTGTAATATGGCCTTTTGGAGTCTAAAAAAGGCCTCACACGTAAATCACGTGGTTTCACCTTTCTGCGCAGGTTACCATTGGCCTAGTCCTTCCAGTCTCAATGCGCTACAACGTCCCTAGTCGTTTTCATTGGCGAAGTTGCCTTAGAACACTCTTAACTACGTGCACAGTCCAATAAAGGGTGTATAGCCTTTTGCAGTCTAACAAAGGCCTCACACGTAAATCACGTGGTTTCACCTGCCTGCGCCGGTTACCTTTGGACTAGTCTTTCCAGTCTCAATGCGCTACAACGTCCCAAGTCGTTTTCATTAGCGCCGTTGCCTTTGAACACTCTTAACTACGTGCACAGTCATGTAAAGACCGTGATATGGCCTTTTGCAGTCTAATAAAGGCCTCACACGTAAATCACGTGGTTTCACCTTTCTGCGCAGGTTACCATTGGCCTAGTCCTTCCAGTCTCAATGCGCTACAACGTCCCTAGTCGTTTTCATTGGCGAAGTTGCCTTAGAACACTCTTAACTACGTGCACAGTCCAATAAAGGGTGTATAGCATTTTGCAGTCTAACAAAGGCCTCACACGTAAATCACGTGGTTCCATCTGCCTGTGCAGGTTACCATTGGCCTAGTCCTTCCAGTGTCAATGCACTACAACGTCCCAATTCATTTTCCTTAGCGCCGTCGCTTTAGAACACTCTTAACTACGTGAATCGTCCTATAAAGGCTGTAATATGGCTTTTTGCAGTCTAATAAAAGCCTCACACGTAAATCACGTGGTTCCATCTGCCTGCGCAGGTTACCATTGGACTATTCCTTCCAGTCTCAATGCACTACAACGTTCCAAGTAGTTCTCCTCAGCGCTGTGGCCTTAGAACTCTCTTAACTATGTGCACAGTCCTATAAAGGCCGTAATATGGCTTTTTGCAGTCTAACAAAGGCTTCACACGTAAATCACGTGGTTTCACCTGCCTGCGCAGGTTTCCATTGGACTAGACGCTCCAGTCTCAATGCGGTACAAAGTCCCAAGTCGTTTTCCTTAGCGCCGTCGCTTTAGAACACTCTTAACTACGTGCATCGTCCTCTAAAGGCTGCAATATGGCCTTTTGCAGTCTAATAAAGGCCTCATACGTAATTAACGTGGTTCCATCTGCCTGTGCAGGTTACCATTGCGCTGTTCTTTCCAGTCTCATGCGCTACCACGTCCCAAGTCGTTTTCATTAGCGCCATTGCCTTATAAAACTCTTAACTACATGCACAGTCCAATAAAGGGTGTATAGCCTTTTGCAGTCTAATAAAGGCCTCACACGTAAATCACGTGGTTCCATCTGCCTGTGCAGGTTACCATTGGCCTAGTCCTTCAAGTCCTAATGCACTACAACGTCCCAAGTCATTTTCCTTAGCGCCGTCGCTTTAGAACACTATTAACTACGTGAATCTTCCTATAAAGGCTGTAATATGGCCTTTTGCAATATAGTAAAAGCCTCGCACGTAAATCACGTGGTTTCACCTGCCTGCGCAGGTTACCATTGGACTTGTCGTTCCAGTCTCAATGCACTACCACGTCCCAAGTCGTTTTCATTAGCGCCGCTGCCTTACAACACTCTTAACTACGTGCACAGTCCTATAAAGGCTGAAATGTGGCCTTTTGCAGTCTAATAAAAGCCTCGCACGTAAATCACGCGGTTTCACCTGTCTGCGCAGGTTACCATTGGACTAGTCCTTCCAGTCTCAATGCGCTACAACGTCCCAAGTCGTTTTCATTAGCGCCGCTGCCTTACAACACTCTTAACTACGTGCACAATCCTATAAAGGCTGTAACATGGCCTTTTGCAGTCTAATAAAGGCCTCATACGTAATTAACGTGGTTCTATCTGCCTGTGCAGGTTACCATTGCAATTTCCTTTCCAATCTCATGCGCTACCACGTCCCAAGTCGTTTTCATTAGCGCCGTTGCCTTACAACACTCTTAACTACGGGCACAGTCCTATAAAGGCCGTAATATGGCCTTTTGCAGTCTAATAAAGGCTTCACAGGTAAATCACGTGGTTTCACCTGCCTGCGCAGGTTAGCATTGGACTAGCCATTCCAGTCTCAATGCGCTCCAATGTCCCAAGTTGTTTGCATTAGCGCCGTTGCCTTACAACACTCTTAACTACGTGCAGAGTTCTATAAAGGCTGTAATATGGCCTTTTGCAGTCTAATAAAGGCCTCACACGTATATCACGTGGTTTCACCTTTCTGCGCAGGTTACCATTGGCCTAGTCCTACCATTCTCAATGCGCTACAACGTCCCTAGTCGTTTTCATTGGCGAAGTTGCCTTAGAGCACTCTTAACTACGTGCACAGTCCAATAAAGGGTGTATAGACTTTTGCAGTCTAATAAAGGCATCGCACGTAAATCACGTGGTTTCACCTGTCTACGCAGGTTACGATTGGACTAGTCCTTCCAGTTTCAATGCGCTACAACGTCCCAAGTCGTTTTCATTGACGTTGTAGCCTTAGAACTGTCTTAACTATGTGCACAGTCCTATAAAAGCTGTAATATGGCTTTTTGCAGTCTAATAAAAGCCTCACACGTAAATCACGTGGTTTCATCTGCCTGCGCAGGTTACCATTGCACTAGTCCTTCCAGTCTCAATGCGCTACAACGTCCCAAGTCGTTTTCATCAGCGCCGCTGCCCTACAACACTCTTAACTACGTGCACAGTCCTATAAAGGCTGTAATGTGGCCTTTTGCAGTCTAATAAAAGCCTCGCACGTAAATCACGCGGTTTCACCTGTCTGCGCAGGTTACCATTGGACTAGTCCTTCCAGTGTCAATGTGCTACAACGTCCCTAGTCGTTTTCATTGGCGAAGTTGCCTTAGAACACTCTTAACTACGTGCACAGTCCAATAAAGGGTGTATAGCCTTTTGCAGTCTAACAAAGGCCTCACACGTAAATCACGTGGTTCCATCTGCCTGTGCAGGTTACCATTGGCCTAGTCCTTCCAGTCTCAATGCACCACAACGTCCCAATTCATTTTCCTTAGCGCCGTTGCTTTAGAACACTCTTAACTACTTGAATCGTCCTATAAAGGCTGCAATATGGCCTTTTGCAACCTAGTAAAAGCCTCGCACGTAAATCACGTGGTTTCACCTGCCTGCGCCGGTTACCATTGGACTAGTCCTTCCAGTCTCAATGCGCTACAACGTCCCAAGTCGTTTTCATTAGCACCGTTGCCTTAGAACACTCTTAACTACGTGCACAGTCATATAAAGGCCGTAATGTGGCCTTTTGCAGTCTAAGAAAGGCTTCACACGTAAATGACGTAGTTTCACCTGCCTGCGCAGGTTACCATTGGACTAGCCGTTCCAGTCTCAATGCGCTCCAACGTCCCAAGTCGTTTTTATTTGCGCCGTCGCCTTAGAACACTCCTAACAACGTGCACAGTCCAATAAAGGGTGTATAGCCTTTTGCAGTCTAACAAAGGCCTCACACGTAAATCACGTGGTTTCACCTGCCTGCGCCGGTTACCTTTGGACTAGTCTTTCCAGTCTCAATGGGTTACAACGTCCCAAGTCGTTTTCATTAGCGCCGTTGCATTTGAACACTCTTAACTACGTGCACAGTCATGTAAAGACCGTGATATGGCCTTTTGCAGTCTAATAAAGGCCTCACACGTAAATCACGTGGTTTCACCTTTCTGCGCAGGTTACCATTGGCCTAGTCCTTCCAGTCTCAATGCGCTACAACGTCCCTAGTCGTTTTCATTGGCGAAGTTGCCTTAGAACACTCTTAACTACGTGCACAGTCCAATAAAGGGTGTATAGCATTTTGCAGTCTAACAAAGGCCTCACACGTAAATCACGTGGTTCCATCTGCCTGTGCAGGTTACCATTGGCCTAGTCCTTCCAGTGTCAATGCACTACAACGTCCCAATTCATTTTCCTTAGCGCCGTCGCTTTAGAACACTCTTAACTACGTGAATCGTCCTATAAAGGCTGTAATATGGCTTTTTGCAGTCTAATAAAAGCCTCACACGTAAATCACGTGGTTCCATCTGCCTGCGCAGGTTACCATTGGACTATTCCTTCCAGTCTCAATGCACTACAACGTTCCAAGTAGTTTTCCTCAGCGCTGTGGCCTTAGAACTCTCTTAACTATGTGCACAGTCCTATAAAGGCCGTAATATGGCTTTTTGCAGTCTAACAAAGGCTTCACACGTAAATCACGTGGTTTCACCTGCCTGCGCAGGTTTCCATTGGACTAGACGCTCCAGTCTCAATGCGGTACAAAGTCCCAAGTCGTTTTCCTTAGCGCCGTCGCTTTAGAACACTCTTAACTACGTGCATCGTCCTCTAAAGGCTGCAATATGGCCTTTTGCAGTCTAATAAAGGCCTCATACGTAATTAACGTGGTTCCATCTGCCTGTGCAGGTTACCATTGCGCTGTTCTTTCCAGTCTCATGCGCTACCACGTCCCAAGTCGTTTTCATTAGCGCCATTGCCTTATAAAACTCTTAACTACATGCACAGTCCAATAAAGGGTGTATAGCCTTTTGCAGTCTAATAAAGGCCTCACACGTAAATCACGTGGTTCCATCTGCCTGTGCAGGTTACCATTGGCCTAGTCCTTCAAGTCCTAATGCACTACAACGTCCCAAGTCATTTTCCTTAGCGCCGTCGCTTTAGAACACTATTAACTACGTGAATCTTCCTATAAAGGCTGTAATATGGCCTTTTGCAATATAGTAAAAGCCTCGCACGTAAATCACGTGGTTTCACCTGCCTGCGCAGGTTACCATTGGACTTGTCGTTCCAGTCTCAATGCACTACCACGTCCCAAGTCGTTTTCATTAGCGCCGCTGCCTTACAACACTCTTAACTACGTGCACAGTCCTATAAAGGCTGAAATGTGGCCTTTTGCAGTCTAATAAAAGCCTCGCACGTAAATCACGCGGTTTCACCTGTCTGCGCAGGTTACCATTGGACTAGTCCTTCCAGTCTCAATGCGCTACAACGTCCCAAGTCGTTTTCATTAGCGCCGCTGCCTTACAACACTCTTAACTACGTGCACAATCCTATAAAGGCTGTAACATGGCCTTTTGCAGTCTAATAAAGGCCTCATACGTAATTAACGTGGTTCTATCTGCCTGTGCAGGTTACCATTGCAATTTCCTTTCCAATCTCATGCGCTACCACGTCCCAAGTCGTTTTCATTAGCGCCGTTGCCTTACAACACTCTTAACTACGGGCACAGTCCTATAAAGGCCGTAATATGGCCTTTTGCAGTCTAATAAAGGCTTCACAGGTAAATCACGTGGTTTCACCTGCCTGCGCAGGTTAGCATTGGACTAGCCATTCCAGTCTCAATGCGCTCCAATGTCCCAAGTTGTTTGCATTAGCGCCGTTGCCTTACAACACTCTTAACTACGTGCAGAGTTCTATAAAGGCTGTAATATGGCCTTTTGCAGTCTAATAAAGGCCTCACACGTATATCACGTGGTTTCACCTTTCTGCGCAGGTTACCATTGGCCTAGTCCTACCATTCTCAATGCGCTACAACGTCCCTAGTCGTTTTCATTGGCGAAGTTGCCTTAGAGCACTCTTAACTACGTGCACAGTCCAATAAAGGGTGTATAGCCTTTTGCAGTCTAATAAAGGCATCGCACGTAAATCACGTGGTTTCACCTGTCTACGCAGGTTACGATTGGACTAGTCCTTCCAGTTTCAATGCGCTACAACGTCCCAAGTCGTTTTCATTGACGTTGTAGCCTTAGAACTGTCTTAACTATGTGCACAGTCCTATAAAGGCTGTAATATGGCTTTTTGCAGTCTAATAAAAGCCTCACACGTAAATCACGTGGTTTCATCTGCCTACGCAGGTTACCATTGCACTAGTCCTTCCAGTCTCAATGCGCTACAACGTCCCAAGTCGTTTTCATCAGCGCCGCTGCCCTACAACACTCTTAACTACGTGCACAGTCCTATAAAGGCTGTAATGTGGCCTTTTGCAGTCTAATAAAAGCCTCGCACGTAAATCACGCGGTTTCACCTGTCTGCGCAGGTTACCATTGGACTAGTCCTTCCAGTGTCAATGTGCTACAACGTCCCTAGTCGTTTTCATTGGCGAAGTTGCCTTAGAACACTCTTAACTACGTGCACAGTCCAATAAAGGGTGTATAGCCTTTTGCAGTCTAACAAAGGCCTCACACGTAAATCACGTGGTTCCATCTGCCTGTGCAGGTTACCATTGGCCTAGTCCTTCCAGTCTCAATGCACCACAACGTCCCAATTCATTTTCCTTAGCGCCGTTGCTTTAGAACACTCTTAACTACTTGAATCGTCCTATAAAGGCTGCAATATGGCCTTTTGCAACCTAGTAAAAGCCTCGCACGTAAATCACGTGGTTTCACCTGCCTGCGCCGGTTACCATTGGACTAGTCCTTCCAGTCTCAATGCGCTACAACGTCCCAAGTCGTTTTCATTAGCACCGTTGCCTTAGAACACTCTTAACTACGTGCACAGTCATATAAAGGCCGTAATGTGGCCTTTTGCAGTCTAAGAAAGGCTTCACACGTAAATGACGTAGTTTCACCTGCCTGCGCAGGTTACCATTGGACTAGCCGTTCCAGTCTCAATGCGCTCCAACGTCCCAAGTCGTTTTTATTTGCGCCGTCGCCTTAGAACACTCCTAACTACGTGCACAGTCCAATAAAGGGTGTATAGCCTTTTGCAGTCTAACAAAGGCCTCACACGTAAATCACGTGGTTTTACCTGCCTGCGCCGGTTACCTTTGGACTAGTCTTTCAAGTCTCAATGCGCTACAACGTCCCAAGTCGTTTTCATTAGCGCCGTTGCCTTTGAACACTCTTAACTACGTGCACAGTCATGTAAAGACCGTGATATGGCCTTTTGCAGTCTAATAAAGGCCTCACACGTAAATCACGTGGTTTCACCTTTCTGCGCAGGTTACCATTGGCCTAGTCCTTCCAGTCTCAATGCGCTACAACGTCCCTAGTCGTTTTCATTGGCGAAGTTGCCTTAGAACACTCTTAACTACGTGCACAGTCCAATAAAGGGTGTATAGCATTTTGCAGTCTAACAAAGGCCTCACACGTAAATCACGTGGTTCCATCTGCCTGTGCAGGTTACCATTGGCCTAGTCCTTCCAGTCTCAATGCACTACAACGTCCCAATTCATTTTCCTTAGCGCCGTCGCTTTAGAACACTCTTAACTACGTGAATCGTCCTATAAAGGCTGTAATATGGCTTTTTGCAGTCTAATAAAAGCCTCACACGTAAATCACGTGGTTCCATCTGCCTGTGGAGGTTACCATTGGACTATTCCTTCCAGTCTCAATGCACTACAACGTTCCAAGTAGTTTTCCTCAGCGCTGTGGCCTTAGAACTCTCTTAACTATGTGCACAGTCCTATAAAGGCCGTAATATGGCTTTTTGCAGTCTAACAAAGGCTTCACACGTAAATCACGTGGTTTCACCTGCCTGCGCAGGTTTCCATTGGACTAGACGCTCCAGTCTCAATGCGGTACAAAGTCCCAAGTCGTTTTCCTTAGCGCCGTCGCTTTAGAACACTCTTAACTACGTGCATCGTCCTCTAAAGGCTGCAATATGGCCTTTTGCAGTCTAATAAAGGCCTCATACGTAATTAACGTGGTTCCATCTGCCTGTGCAGGTTACCATTGCGCTGTTCTTTCCAGTCTCATGCGCTACCACGTCCCAAGTCGTTTTCATTAGCGCCATTGCCTTATAAAACTCTTAACTACATGCACAGTCCAATAAAGGGTGTATAGCCTTTTGCAGTCTAATAAAGGCCTCACACGTAAATCACGTGGTTCCATCTGCCTGTGCAGGTTACCATTGGCCTAGTCCTTCAAGTCCTAATGCACTACAACGTCCCAAGTCATTTTCCTTAGCGCCGTCGCTTTAGAACACTCTTAACTACGTGAATCTTCCTATAAAGGCTGTAATATGGCCTTTTGCAATATAGTAAAAGCCTCGCACGTAAATCACGTGGTTTCACCTGCCTGCGCAGGTTACCATTGGACTTGTCGTTCCAGTCTCAATGCACTACCACGTCCCAAGTCGTTTTCATTAGCGCCGCTGCCTTACAACACTCTTAACTACGTGCACAGTCCTATAAAGGCTGAAATGTGGCCTTTTGCAGTCTAATAAAAGCCTCGCACGTAAATCACGCGGTTTCACCTGTCTGCGCAGGTTACCATTGGAATAGTCCTTCCAGTCTCAATGCGCTACAACGTCCCAAGTCGTTTTCATTAGCGCCGCTTCCTTACAACACTCTTAACTACGTGCACAATCCTATAAAGGCTGTAACATGGCCTTTTGCAGTCTAATAAAGGCCTCATACGTAATTAACGTGGTTCTATCTGCCTGTGCAGGTTACCATTGCAATTTCCTTTCCAATCTCATGCGCTACCACGTCCCAAGTCGTTTTCATTAGCGCCGTTGCCTTACAACACTCTTAACTACGGGCACAGTCCTATAAAGGCCGTAATATGGCCTTTTGCAGTCTAATAAAGGCTTCACAGGTAAATCACGTGGTTTCACCTGCCTGCGCAGGTTAGCATTGGACTAGCCATTCCAGTCTCAATGCGCTCCAATGTCCCAAGTTGTTTGCATTAGCGCAGTTGCCTTACAACACTCTTAACTACGTGCAGAGTCCTATAAAGGCTGTAATATGGCCTTTTGCAGTCTAATAAAGGCCTCACACGTATATCACGTGGTTTCACCTTTCTGCGCAGGTTACCATTGGCCTAGTCCTACCATTCTCAATGCGCTACAACGTCCCTAGTCGTTTTCATTGGCGAAGTTGCCTTAGAGCACTCTTAACTACGTGCACAGTCCAATAAAGGGTGTATAGCCTTTTGCAGTCTAATAAAGGCATCGCACGTAAATCACGTGGTTTCACCTGTCTACGCAGGTTACGATTGGACTAGTCCTTCCAGTTTCAATGCGCTACAACGTCCCAAGTCGTTTTCATTGACGTTGTAGCCTTAGAACTGTCTTAACTATGTGCACAGTCCTATAAAGGCTGTAATATAGCCTTTTGCAGTCTAATAAAGGCTTCACACGTAAATCACGTGGTTTCACCTGCATGCGCAGGTTACCATTGACTAGTCCTTCCAGTCTCAATGCGCTACAACGTCCCAAGTCGTTTTCATTGGCGAAGTTGCCTTAGAACACTCTTAACTACGTGCACAGTCCAATAAAGGGTGTATAGCATTTTGCAGTCTAACAAAGGCCTCACACGTAAATCACGTGGTTTCACCTGCCTGAGCAGGTTGCTATTGGACTGTTCCTTCCAGTCTCGATGCACTACAACGTTCCAAGTGGTTTCAATAAGCGGCGTGGCCTTAGAACACTCTTAACTACGTGCACAGTCCTGTAACGACCGTAATATACCTTTTTGCAGTCCAACAAAGTCTGCACACGTAAATCACGCGGTTTCAGCTGCCTGCGCCGGTTACCATTGGACTAGCCGTTCCAGTCTCAATGCGCTCTAACGTCCCCAGTCGTTTTCATTAGCGCCGTTGCCTTAGAACACTCTTAACTACGTGAACAGTCATATAAAGGCTGTAATATGGCCTTTTGCAGTCTAATAAAAGCCTCACACGTAAATCGCGTGGTTCCATCTGCCTGCGCAGGTTACCATTGGACTATTCCTTCCAGTCTCATTGCACTACAACGTTCCAAGAGGTTTTCCTCAGCGCTGTGGCCTTAGAACTCTCTTAACTATGTGCACAGTCCTATAAAGGCTGTAATATGGCCTTTTGCAGTCTAATAAAAGCCTCACACGTAAATCGCGTGGTTTCATCTGCCTGCGCAGGTTACCATTGGACTATTCCTTCCAGTCTCATTGCACTACAACGTTCCAAGTGGTTTTCCTCAGCGCTGTGGCCTTAGAACTCTCTTAACTATGTGCACAGTCCAATAAAGGCCGTAATATGGCCTTTTGCAGTCTAATAAAGGCTTCACACGTAAATCACGTGGTTTCACCTGCCTGTGCAGGTTACCATTGACTAGTCCTTCCAGTCTCAATGCGCTACAACGTCCCTAGTCGTTTTCATTAGCGCTGTTTCCTTAGAACACTCTTAACAACTTGCACAGTCATATAAAGGTTGTAATATGGTTTTTTGCAGTCTAATAAAAGCCTCACACGTAAATCACGTGATTCCATCTGCCTGCGCAGGTTACCATTGGACTGTTCCTTCTAGTCTCGATGCACTACAACGTTCCAAGTGGTTTTCTTTAGCGCCATGGCCTTAGAACACTCTTAACTACGTGCACAGTCCTATAAAAACCGTAATATACCTTTTTACAGTCTAATAAAAACCTCGCACGTCAATCACGTGGTTTCACCTGCCTGCGCAGGTTACCATTGGACTATTCCTTCCAGTCTCAATGCACTACAACGTTCCAAGTGGTTTTCCTCAGCGCTGTGGCCTTAGAACTCTCTTAACTATGTGCACAGTCCTATAAAGGCCGTAATATGGCTTTTTGCGGTCTAATAAAGGCTTCACACGTAAATCACGTGTTTTCACCTGCCTGCGCAGGTTACCATTGGACTTGTCGTTCCAGTCTCAATGCGCTACCACGTCCCAAGTTGTTTTCATTAGCGCCGTTGCCTTAGAACACTCTTAACTACGTGCACAGTCATATAAAGGCTGTAATATGGCCTTTTGCAGTCTAATAAAAGCCTCACACGTAAATCGCGTGGTTCCATCTGCCTGCGCAGGTTACCATTGGACTATTCCTTCCAGTCTCAATGCGCTACAACGTCCCAAGTCGTTTTCATTAGCGCGGCTGCCTTACAACACTCTTAACTACGTGCACAGTCCTATAAAGGCTGTAACATGGCCTTTTGCAGTCTAATAAAGGCCTTGCACGTAAATCACGTGGTTTCACCTGCCTGCGCAGGTTACCATTGGACTATTCCTTCCAGTCTCAATGCACTACAACGTTCCAAGTGGTTTTCCTCAGCACTGTGGCCTTAGAACTCTCTTAACTATGTGCACAGTCCTATAAAGGCCGTAATATGGCTTTTTGCAGTCTAATAAAGGCTTCACACGTAAATCACGTGTTTTCACCTGCCTGCGCAGGTTACCATTGGACTTGTCGTTCCAGTCTCAATGCGCTACCACGTCCCAAGTTGTTTTCATTAGCGCCGTTGCCTTAGAACACTCTTAACTACGTGCACAGTCATATAAAGGCTGTAATATGGCTTTTTGCAGTCTAATAAAAGCCTCACACGTAAATCGCGTGGTTCCATCTGCCTGCGCAGGTTACCATTGGACTATTCCTTCCAGTCTCATTGCACTACAACGTTCCAAGAGGTTTTCCTCAGCGCTGTGGCCTTAGAACTCTCTTAACTATGTGCACAGTCCTATAAAGGCTGTAATATGGCCTTTTGCAGTCTAATAAAAGCCTCACACGTAAATCGCGTGGTTTCATCTGCCTGCGCAGGTTACCATTGGACTATTCCTTCCAGTCTCATTGCACTACAACGTTCCAAGTGGTTTTCCTCAGCGCTGTGGCCTTAGAACTCTCTTAACTATGTGCACAGTCCAATAAAGGCCGTAATATGGCCTTTTGCAGTCTAATAAAGGCTTCACACGTAAATCACGTGGTTTCACCTGCCTGTGCAGGTTACCATTGACTAGTCCTTCCAGTCTCAATGCGCTACAACGTCCCTAGTCGTTTTCATTAGCGCTGTTTCCTTAGAACACTCTTAACAACTTGCACAGTCATATAAAGGTTGTAATATGGTTTTTTGCAGTCTAATAAAAGCCTCACACGTAAATCACGTGATTCCATCTGCCTGCGCAGGTTACCATTGGACTGTTCCTTCTAGTCTCGATGCACTACAACGTTCCAAGTGGTTTTCTTTAGCGCCATGGCCTTAGAACACTCTTAACTACGTGCACAGTCCTATAAAAACCGTAATATACCTTTTTACAGTCTAATAAAAACCTCGCACGTCAATCACGTGGTTTCACCTGCCTGCGCAGGTTACCATTGGACTATTCCTTCCAGTCTCAATGCACTACAACGTTCCAAGTGGTTTTCCTCAGCGCTGTGGCCTTAGAACTCTCTTAACTATGTGCACAGTCCTATAAAGGCCGTAATATGGCTTTTTGCGGTCTAATAAAGGCTTCACACGTAAATCACGTGTTTTCACCTGCCTGCGCAGGTTACCATTGGACTTGTCGTTCCAGTCTCAATGCGCTACCACGTCCCAAGTTGTTTTCATTAGCGCCGTTGCCTTAGAACACTCTTAACTACGTGCACAGTCATATAAAGGCTGTAATATGGCCTTTTGCAGTCTAATAAAAGCCTCACACGTAAATCGCGTGGTTCCATCTGCCTGCGCAGGTTACCATTGGACTATTCCTTCCAGTCTCAATGCGCTACAACGTCCCAAGTCGTTTTCATTAGCGCGGCTGCCTTACAACACTCTTAACTACGTGCACAGTCCTATAAAGGCTGTAACATGGCCTCTTGCAGTCTAATAAAGGCCTTGCACGTAAATCACGTGGTTTCACCTGCCTGCGCAGGTTACCATTGGACTATTCCTTCCAGTCTCAATGCACTACAACGTTCCAAGTGGTTTTCCTCAGCACTGTGGCCTTAGAACTCTCTTAACTATGTGCACAGTCCTATAAAGGCCGTAATATGGCTTTTTGCAGTCTAATAAAGGCTTCACACGTAAATCACGTGTTTTCACCTGCCTGCGCAGGTTACCATTGGACTTGTCGTTCCAGTCTCAATGCGCTACCACGTCCCAAGTTGTTTTCATTAGCGCCGTTGCCTTAGAACACTCTTAACTACGTGCACAGTCATATAAAGGCTGTAATATGGCTTTTTGCAGTCTAATAAAAGCCTCACACGTAAATCACGTGTTTTCACCTGCCTGCGCAGGTTACCATTGGACTAGACGCTCCAGTCTCAATGCGGTACAAAGTCCCAAGTCGTTTTCCTTAGCGCCGTCGCTTTAGAACACTCTTAACTACGTGCATCGTCCTCTAAAGGCTGCAATATGGCCTTTTGCAGTCTAATAAAGGCCTCATACGTAATTAACGTGGTTCCATCTGCCTGTGCAGGTTACCATTGCGCTGTTCTTTCCAGTCTCATGCGCTACCACGTCCCAAGTCGTTTTCATTAGCGCCATTGCCTTATAAAACTCTTAACTACATGCACAGTCCAATAAAGGGTGTATAGCCTTTTGCAGTCTAATAAAGGCCTCACACGTAAATCACGTGGTTCCATCTGCCTGTGCAGGTTACCATTGGCCTAGTCCTTCAAGTCCTAATGCACTACAACGTCCCAAGTCATTTTCCTTAGCGCCGTCGCTTTAGAACACTATTAACTACGTGAATCTTCCTATAAAGGCTGTAATATGGCCTTTTGCAATATAGTAAAAGCCTCGCACGTAAATCACGTGGTTTCACCTGCCTGCGCAGGTTACCATTGGACTTGTCGTTCCAGTCTCAATGCACTACCACGTCCCAAGTCGTTTTCATTAGCGCCGCTGCCTTACAACACTCTTAACTACGTGCACAGTCCTATAAAGGCTGAAATGTGGCCTTTTGCAGTCTAATAAAAGCCTCGCACGTAAATCACGCGGTTTCACCTGTCTGCGCAGGTTACCATTGGACTAGTCCTTCCAGTCTCAATGCGCTACAACGTCCCAAGTCGTTTTCATTAGCGCCGCTGCCTTACAACACTCTTAACTACGTGCACAATCCTATAAAGGCTGTAACATGGCCTTTTGCAGTCTAATAAAGGCCTCATACGTAATTAACGTGGTTCTATCTGCCTGTGCAGGTTACCATTGCAATTTCCTTTCCAATCTCATGCGCTACCACGTCCCAAGTCGTTTTCATTAGCGCCGTTGCCTTACAACACTCTTAACTACGGGCACAGTCCTATAAAGGCCGTAATATGGCCTTTTGCAGTCTAATAAAGGCTTCACAGGTAAATCACGTGGTTTCACCTGCCTGCGCAGGTTAGCATTGGACTAGCCATTCCAGTCTCAATGCGCTCCAATGTCCCAAGTTGTTTGCATTAGCGCCGTTGCCTTACAACACTCTTAACTACGTGCAGAGTTCTATAAAGGCTGTAATATGGCCTTTTGCAGTCTAATAAAGGCCTCACACGTATATCACGTGGTTTCACCTTTCTGCGCAGGTTACCATTGGCCTAGTCCTACCATTCTCAATGCGCTACAACGTCCCTAGTCGTTTTCATTGGCGAAGTTGCCTTAGAGCACTCTTAACTACGTGCACAGTCCAATAAAGGGTGTATAGCCTTTTGCAGTCTAATAAAGGCATCGCACGTAAATCACGTGGTTTCACCTGTCTACGCAGGTTACGATTGGACTAGTCCTTCCAGTTTCAATGCGCTACAACGTCCCAAGTCGTTTTCATTGACGTTGTAGCCTTAGAACTGTCTTAACTATGTGCACAGTCCTATAAAGGCTGTAATATGGCTTTTTGCAGTCTAATAAAAGCCTCACACGTAAATCACGTGGTTTCATCTGCCTACGCAGGTTACCATTGCACTAGTCCTTCCAGTCTCAATGCGCTACAACGTCCCAAGTCGTTTTCATCAGCGCCGCTGCCCTACAACACTCTTAACTACGTGCACAGTCCTATAAAGGCTGTAATGTGGCCTTTTGCAGTCTAATAAAAGCCTCGCACGTAAATCACGCGGTTTCACCTGTCTGCGCAGGTTACCATTGGACTAGTCCTTCCAGTGTCAATGTGCTACAACGTCCCTAGTCGTTTTCATTGGCGAAGTTGCCTTAGAACACTCTTAACTACGTGCACAGTCCAATAAAGGGTGTATAGCCTTTTGCAGTCTAACAAAGGCCTCACACGTAAATCACGTGGTTCCATCTGCCTGTGCAGGTTACCATTGGCCTAGTCCTTCCAGTCTCAATGCACCACAACGTCCCAATTCATTTTCCTTAGCGCCGTTGCTTTAGAACACTCTTAACTACTTGAATCGTCCTATAAAGGCTGCAATATGGCCTTTTGCAACCTAGTAAAAGCCTCGCACGTAAATCACGTGGTTTCACCTGCCTGCGCCGGTTACCATTGGACTAGTCCTTCCAGTCTCAATGCGCTACAACGTCCCAAGTCGTTTTCATTAGCACCGTTGCCTTAGAACACTCTTAACTACGTGCACAGTCATATAAAGGCCGTAATGTGGCCTTTTGCAGTCTAAGAAAGGCTTCACACGTAAATGACGTAGTTTCACCTGCCTGCGCAGGTTACCATTGGACTAGCCGTTCCAGTCTCAATGCGCTCCAACGTCCCAAGTCGTTTTTATTTGCGCCGTCGCCTTAGAACACTCCTAACTACGTGCACAGTCCAATAAAGGGTGTATAGCCTTTTGCAGTCTAACAAAGGCCTCACACGTAAATCACGTGGTTTTACCTGCCTGCGCCGGTTACCTTTGGACTAGTCTTTCAAGTCTCAATGCGCTACAACGTCCCAAGTCGTTTTCATTAGCGCCGTTGCCTTTGAACACTCTTAACTACGTGCACAGTCATGTAAAGACCGTGATATGGCCTTTTGCAGTCTAATAAAGGCCTCACACGTAAATCACGTGGTTTCACCTTTCTGCGCAGGTTACCATTGGCCTAGTCCTTCCAGTCTCAATGCGCTACAACGTCCCTAGTCGTTTTCATTGGCGAAGTTGCCTTAGAACACTCTTAACTACGTGCACAGTCCAATAAAGGGTGTATAGCATTTTGCAGTCTAACAAAGGCCTCACACGTAAATCACGTGGTTCCATCTGCCTGTGCAGGTTACCATTGGCCTAGTCCTTCCAGTCTCAATGCACTACAACGTCCCAATTCATTTTCCTTAGCGCCGTCGCTTTAGAACACTCTTAACTACGTGAATCGTCCTATAAAGGCTGTAATATGGCTTTTTGCAGTCTAATAAAAGCCTCACACGTAAATCACGTGGTTCCATCTGCCTGTGGAGGTTACCATTGGACTATTCCTTCCAGTCTCAATGCACTACAACGTTCCAAGTAGTTTTCCTCAGCGCTGTGGCCTTAGAACTCTCTTAACTATGTGCACAGTCCTATAAAGGCCGTAATATGGCTTTTTGCAGTCTAACAAAGGCTTCACACGTAAATCACGTGGTTTCACCTGCCTGCGCAGGTTTCCATTGGACTAGACGCTCCAGTCTCAATGCGGTACAAAGTCCCAAGTCGTTTTCCTTAGCGCCGTCGCTTTAGAACACTCTTAACTACGTGCATCGTCCTCTAAAGGCTGCAATATGGCCTTTTGCAGTCTAATAAAGGCCTCATACGTAATTAACGTGGTTCCATCTGCCTGTGCAGGTTACCATTGCGCTGTTCTTTCCAGTCTCATGCGCTACCACGTCCCAAGTCGTTTTCATTAGCGCCATTGCCTTATAAAACTCTTAACTACATGCACAGTCCAATAAAGGGTGTATAGCCTTTTGCAGTCTAATAAAGGCCTCACACGTAAATCACGTGGTTCCATCTGCCTGTGCAGGTTACCATTGGCCTAGTCCTTCAAGTCCTAATGCACTACAACGTCCCAAGTCATTTTCCTTAGCGCCGTCGCTTTAGAACACTCTTAACTACGTGAATCTTCCTATAAAGGCTGTAATATGGCCTTTTGCAATATAGTAAAAGCCTCGCACGTAAATCACGTGGTTTCACCTGCCTGCGCAGGTTACCATTGGACTTGTCGTTCCAGTCTCAATGCACTACCACGTCCCAAGTCGTTTTCATTAGCGCCGCTGCCTTACAACACTCTTAACTACGTGCACAGTCCTATAAAGGCTGAAATGTGGCCTTTTGCAGTCTAATAAAAGCCTCGCACGTAAATCACGCGGTTTCACCTGTCTGCGCAGGTTACCATTGGAATAGTCCTTCCAGTCTCAATGCGCTACAACGTCCCAAGTCGTTTTCATTAGCGCCGCTTCCTTACAACACTCTTAACTACGTGCACAATCCTATAAAGGCTGTAACATGGCCTTTTGCAGTCTAATAAAGGCCTCATACGTAATTAACGTGGTTCTATCTGCCTGTGCAGGTTACCATTGCAATTTCCTTTCCAATCTCATGCGCTACCACGTCCCAAGTCGTTTTCATTAGCGCCGTTGCCTTACAACACTCTTAACTACGGGCACAGTCCTATAAAGGCCGTAATATGGCCTTTTGCAGTCTAATAAAGGCTTCACAGGTAAATCACGTGGTTTCACCTGCCTGCGCAGGTTAGCATTGGACTAGCCATTCCAGTCTCAATGCGCTCCAATGTCCCAAGTTGTTTGCATTAGCGCAGTTGCCTTACAACACTCTTAACTACGTGCAGAGTCCTATAAAGGCTGTAATATGGCCTTTTGCAGTCTAATAAAGGCCTCACACGTATATCACGTGGTTTCACCTTTCTGCGCAGGTTACCATTGGCCTAGTCCTACCATTCTCAATGCGCTACAACGTCCCTAGTCGTTTTCATTGGCGAAGTTGCCTTAGAGCACTCTTAACTACGTGCACAGTCCAATAAAGGGTGTATAGCCTTTTGCAGTCTAATAAAGGCATCGCACGTAAATCACGTGGTTTCACCTGTCTACGCCGGTTACCTTTGGACTAGTCTTTCAAGTCTCAATGCGCTACAACGTCCCAAGTCGTTTTCATTAGCGCCGTTGCCTTTGAACACTCTTAACTACGTGCACAGTCATGTAAAGACCGTGATATGGCCTTTTGCAGTCTAATAAAGGCCTCACACGTAAATCACGTGGTTTCACCTTTCTGCGCAGGTTACCATTGGCCTAGTCCTTCCAGTCTCAATGCGCTACAACGTCCCTAGTCGTTTTCATTGGCGAAGTTGCCTTAGAACACTCTTAACTACGTGCACAGTCCAATAAAGGGTGTATAGCATTTTGCAGTCTAACAAAGGCCTCACACGTAAATCACGTGGTTCCATCTGCCTGTGCAGGTTACCATTGGCCTAGTCCTTCCAGTCTCAATGCACTACAACGTCCCAATTCATTTTCCTTAGCGCCGTCGCTTTAGAACACTCTTAACTACGTGAATCGTCCTATAAAGGCTGTAATATGGCTTTTTGCAGTCTAATAAAAGCCTCACACGTAAATCACGTGGTTCCATCTGCCTGTGGAGGTTACCATTGGACTATTCCTTCCAGTCTCAATGCACTACAACGTTCCAAGTAGTTTTCCTCAGCGCTGTGGCCTTAGAACTCTCTTAACTATGTGCACAGTCCTATAAAGGCCGTAATATGGCTTTTTGCAGTCTAACAAAGGCTTCACACGTAAATCACGTGGTTTCACCTGCCTGCGCAGGTTTCCATTGGACTAGACGCTCCAGTCTCAATGCGGTACAAAGTCCCAAGTCGTTTTCCTTAGCGCCGTCGCTTTAGAACACTCTTAACTACGTGCATCGTCCTCTAAAGGCTGCAATATGGCCTTTTGCAGTCTAATAAAGGCCTCATACGTAATTAACGTGGTTCCATCTGCCTGTGCAGGTTACCATTGCGCTGTTCTTTCCAGTCTCATGCGCTACCACGTCCCAAGTCGTTTTCATTAGCGCCATTGCCTTATAAAACTCTTAACTACATGCACAGTCCAATAAAGGGTGTATAGCCTTTTGCAGTCTAATAAAGGCCTCACACGTAAATCACGTGGTTCCATCTGCCTGTGCAGGTTACCATTGGCCTAGTCCTTCAAGTCCTAATGCACTACAACGTCCCAAGTCATTTTCCTTAGCGCCGTCGCTTTAGAACACTCTTAACTACGTGAATCTTCCTATAAAGGCTGTAATATGGCCTTTTGCAATATAGTAAAAGCCTCGCACGTAAATCACGTGGTTTCACCTGCCTGCGCAGGTTACCATTGGACTTGTCGTTCCAGTCTCAATGCACTACCACGTCCCAAGTCGTTTTCATTAGCGCCGCTGCCTTACAACACTCTTAACTACGTGCACAGTCCTATAAAGGCTGAAATGTGGCCTTTTGCAGTCTAATAAAAGCCTCGCACGTAAATCACGCGGTTTCACCTGTCTGCGCAGGTTACCATTGGAATAGTCCTTCCAGTCTCAATGCGCTACAACGTCCCAAGTCGTTTTCATTAGCGCCGCTTCCTTACAACACTCTTAACTACGTGCACAATCCTATAAAGGCTGTAACATGGCCTTTTGCAGTCTAATAAAGGCCTCATACGTAATTAACGTGGTTCTATCTGCCTGTGCAGGTTACCATTGCAATTTCCTTTCCAATCTCATGCGCTACCACGTCCCAAGTCGTTTTCATTAGCGCCGTTGCCTTACAACACTCTTAACTACGGGCACAGTCCTATAAAGGCCGTAATATGGCCTTTTGCAGTCTAATAAAGGCTTCACAGGTAAATCACGTGGTTTCACCTGCCTGCGCAGGTTAGCATTGGACTAGCCATTCCAGTCTCAATGCGCTCCAATGTCCCAAGTTGTTTGCATTAGCGCAGTTGCCTTACAACACTCTTAACTACGTGCAGAGTCCTATAAAGGCTGTAATATGGCCTTTTGCAGTCTAATAAAGGCCTCACACGTATATCACGTGGTTTCACCTTTCTGCGCAGGTTACCATTGGCCTAGTCCTACCATTCTCAATGCGCTACAACGTCCCTAGTCGTTTTCATTGGCGAAGTTGCCTTAGAGCACTCTTAACTACGTGCACAGTCCAATAAAGGGTGTATAGCCTTTTGCAGTCTAATAAAGGCATCGCACGTAAATCACGTGGTTTCACCTGTCTACGCAGGTTACGATTGGACTAGTCCTTCCAGTTTCAATGCGCTACAACGTCCCAAGTCGTTTTCATTGACGTTGTAGCCTTAGAACTGTCTTAACTATGTGCACAGTCCTATAAAGGCTGTAATATAGCCTTTTGCAGTCTAATAAAGGCTTCACACGTAAATCACGTGGTTTCACCTGCATGCGCAGGTTACCATTGACTAGTCCTTCCAGTCTCAATGCGCTACAACGTCCCAAGTCGTTTTCATTGGCGAAGTTGCCTTAGAACACTCTTAACTACGTGCACAGTCCAATAAAGGGTGTATAGCATTTTGCAGTCTAACAAAGGCCTCACACGTAAATCACGTGGTTTCACCTGCCTGAGCAGGTTGCTATTGGACTGTTCCTTCCAGTCTCGATGCACTACAACGTTCCAAGTGGTTTCAATAAGCGGCGTGGCCTTAGAACACTCTTAACTACGTGCACAGTCCTGTAACGACCGTAATATACCTTTTTGCAGTCCAACAAAGTCTGCACACGTAAATCACGCGGTTTCAGCTGCCTGCGCCGGTTACCATTGGACTAGCCGTTCCAGTCTCAATGCGCTCTAACGTCCCCAGTCGTTTTCATTAGCGCCGTTGCCTTAGAACACTCTTAACTACGTGAACAGTCATATAAAGGCTGTAATATGGCCTTTTGCAGTCTAATAAAAGCCTCACACGTAAATCGCGTGGTTCCATCTGCCTGCGCAGGTTACCATTGGACTATTCCTTCCAGTCTCATTGCACTACAACGTTCCAAGAGGTTTTCCTCAGCGCTGTGGCCTTAGAACTCTCTTAACTATGTGCACAGTCCTATAAAGGCTGTAATATGGCCTTTTGCAGTCTAATAAAAGCCTCACACGTAAATCGCGTGGTTTCATCTGCCTGCGCAGGTTACCATTGGACTATTCCTTCCAGTCTCATTGCACTACAACGTTCCAAGTGGTTTTCCTCAGCGCTGTGGCCTTAGAACTCTCTTAACTATGTGCACAGTCCAATAAAGGCCATAATATGGCCTTTTGCAGTCTAATAAAGGCTTCACACGTAAATCACGTGGTTTCACCTGCCTGTGCAGGTTACCATTGACTAGTCCTTCCAGTCTCAATGCGCTACAACGTCCCTAGTCGTTTTCATTAGCGCTGTTTCCTTAGAACACTCTTAACAACTTGCACAGTCATATAAAGGTTGTAATATGGTTTTTTGCAGTCTAATAAAAGCCTCACACGTAAATCACGTGATTCCATCTGCCTGCGCAGGTTACCATTGGACTGTTCCTTCTAGTCTCGATGCACTACAACGTTCCAAGTGGTTTTCTTTAGCGCCATGGCCTTAGAACACTCTTAACTACGTGCACAGTCCTATAAAAACCGTAATATACCTTTTTACAGTCTAATAAAAACCTCGCACGTCAATCACGTGGTTTCACCTGCCTGCGCAGGTTACCATTGGACTATTCCTTCCAGTCTCAATGCACTACAACGTTCCAAGTGGTTTTCCTCAGCGCTGTGGCCTTAGAACTCTCTTAACTATGTGCACAGTCCTATAAAGGCCGTAATATGGCTTTTTGCGGTCTAATAAAGGCTTCACACGTAAATCACGTGTTTTCACCTGCCTGCGCAGGTTACCATTGGACTTGTCGTTCCAGTCTCAATGCGCTACCACGTCCCAAGTTGTTTTCATTAGCGCCGTTGCCTTAGAACACTCTTAACTACGTGCACAGTCATATAAAGGCTGTAATATGGCCTTTTGCAGTCTAATAAAAGCCTCACACGTAAATCGCGTGGTTCCATCTGCCTGCGCAGGTTACCATTGGACTATTCCTTCCAGTCTCAATGCGCTACAACGTCCCAAGTCGTTTTCATTAGCGCGGCTGCCTTACAACACTCTTAACTACGTGCACAGTCCTATAAAGGCTGTAACATGGCCTTTTGCAGTCTAATAAAGGCCTTGCACGTAAATCACGTGGTTTCACCTGCCTGCGCAGGTTACCATTGGACTATTCCTTCCAGTCTCAATGCACTACAACGTTCCAAGTGGTTTTCCTCAGCACTGTGGCCTTAGAACTCTCTTAACTATGTGCACAGTCCTATAAAGGCCGTAATATGGCTTTTTGCAGTCTAATAAAGGCTTCACACGTAAATCACGTGTTTTCACCTGCCTGCGCAGGTTACCATTGGACTTGTCGTTCCAGTCTCAATGCGCTACCACGTCCCAAGTTGTTTTCATTAGCGCCGTTGCCTTAGAACACTCTTAACTACGTGCACAGTCATATAAAGGCTGTAATATGGCTTTTTGCAGTCTAATAAAAGCCTCACACGTAAATCGCGTGGTTCCATCTGCCTGCGCAGGTTACCATTGGACTATTCCTTCCAGTCTCATTGCACTACAACGTTCCAAGAGGTTTTCCTCAGCGCTGTGGCCTTAGAACTCTCTTAACTATGTGCACAGTCCTATAAAGGCTGTAATATGGCCTTTTGCAGTCTAATAAAAGCCTCACACGTAAATCGCGTGGTTTCATCTGCCTGCGCAGGTTACCATTGGACTATTCCTTCCAGTCTCATTGCACTACAACGTTCCAAGTGGTTTTCCTCAGCGCTGTGGCCTTAGAACTCTCTTAACTATGTGCACAGTCCAATAAAGGCCGTAATATGGCCTTTTGCAGTCTAATAAAGGCTTCACACGTAAATCACGTGGTTTCACCTGCCTGTGCAGGTTACCATTGACTAGTCCTTCCAGTCTCAATGCGCTACAACGTCCTTAGTCGTTTTCATTAGCGCTGTTTCCTTAGAACACTCTTAACAACTTGCACAGTCATATAAAGGTTGTAATATGGTTTTTTGCAGTCTAATAAAAGCCTCACACGTAAATCACGTGATTCCATCTGCCTGCGCAGGTTACCATTGGACTGTTCCTTCTAGTCTCGATGCACTACAACGTTCCAAGTGGTTTTCTTTAGCGCCATGGCCTTAGAACACTCTTAACTACGTGCACAGTCCTATAAAAACCGTAATATACCTTTTTACAGTCTAATAAAAACCTCGCACGTCAATCACGTGGTTTCACCTGCCTGCGCAGGTTACCATTGGACTATTCCTTCCAGTCTCAATGCACTACAACGTTCCAAGTGGTTTTCCTCAGCGCTGTGGCCTTAGAACTCTCTTAACTATGTGCACAGTCCTATAAAGGCCGTAATATGGCTTTTTGCGGTCTAATAAAGGCTTCACACGTAAATCACGTGTTTTCACCTGCCTGCGCAGGTTACCATTGGACTTGTCGTTCCAGTCTCAATGCGCTACCACGTCCCAAGTTGTTTTCATTAGCGCCGTTGCCTTAGAACACTCTTAACTACGTGCACAGTCATATAAAGGCTGTAATATGGCCTTTTGCAGTCTAATAAAAGCCTCACACGTAAATCGCGTGGTTCCATCTGCCTGCGCAGGTTACCATTGGACTATTCCTTCCAGTCTCAATGCGCTACCACGTCCAAAGTCGTTTTCATTAGCGCCATTGCCTTACAACACTCTTAACTACGTGCACAGTCCAATAACGGGTGTATAGCCATTTGCAGTCTAATAAAGGCCTCACACGTAAATCACGTGGTTCCATCTGCCTGCGCAGGTTACCATTGGACTATTCCTGCCAGTCTCAATGCACTACAACGTTCCAAGTGGTTTTCCTCCGCGCTGTGGCCTTACAACACTCTTAACTACGTGCACAGTCCTATAAAGGCTGTAATATGGCCTTTTGAAGTCTAACAAAAGCCTCACACGTAAATCTCGTGGTTCCATCTGCCTGCGAAGGTTACCATTGGACTGTTCCTTCTAGTCTCGATGCACTACAACGTTCCAAGTGGTTTTCTTTAGCACATGGCCTTAGAACACTCTTAACTACGTGCACAGTCCTATAAAGACCGTAATATACCTTTTTGCAGTCCAATAAAGGCCGCACACGTAAATCACGCGGTTTCAGCTGCCTGCACTGGTTACCATTGGACTAGTCCTTCCATTCTCAATGCGCTACAACGTCCCAAGTCGTTTTTATTAGCGCCGCTGCCTTACAACACTCTTAACTGCGTGCACAGTCCTATAAAGGCTGTAATATGGCCTTTTGCAGTCTAACAAAAGCCTCACACGTAAATCTCGTGGTTCCATCTGCCTGCGCAGGTTACCATTGGACTTGTCGTTCCAGTCTCAATGCGCTATCACGTCCCAAGTCGTTTTCATTAGCGCCGCTGCCTTACAACACTCTTAACTACGTGCACAGTCCTATAAAGGCTGCAATATGGCCTTTTGCAATCTAATAAAAACCTCGCACGTCAATCACGCGGTTTCACCTGTCTGCGAAGTTTACCATTGGACTAGTCCTTCCATTCTCAATGCGCTACAACGTCCCAAGTCGTTTTTATTAGCGCCGCTGCCTTACAACACTCTTAACTGCGTGCACAGTCCTATAAAGGCTGTAATATGGCCTTTTGCAGTCTAATAAAGGCCTTGCACGTAAATCACGTGGTTTCACCTGCCTGCGCAGGTTACCATTGGACTATTCCTTCCAGTCTCAATGCACTACAACGTTCCAAGTCGTTTTCATTAGCGCCGCTACCTTACAACACTCTTAACTACGTGCACAGTCAAATAAAGGGTGTATAGCCTTTTGCAGTCTAACAAAGGCCTCACACGTAAATCACGTGGTTCCATCTGCCTGTGCAGGTTACCATTGGCCTAGTCCTTCCAGTCTCAATGCACTACAACGTCCCAATTCATTTTCCTTAGCGCCGTCGCTTTAGAACACTCTTAACTACGTGAATCGTCCTATAAAGGCTGTAATATGGCCTTTTGCAATCTAGTAAAAACCTCGCACGTAAATCACGTGGTTTCACCTGCCTGTGCCGGTTACCATTGGACTAGTCCTTCCAGTCGCAATGCGCTACAACGTCCCAAGTCGTTTTCATTAGCGCCGTTGCCTTACAACACTCTTAACTACGTGCACAGTCCTATAAAGGCTGTAATATGGCCTTTTGGAGTCTAAAAAAGGCCTCACACGTAAATCACGTGGTTTCACCTTTGTGCACAGGTTACCATTGGCCTAGTCCTTCCAGTCTCAATGCGCTACAACGTCCCTAGTCGTTTTCATTGGCGAAGTTGCCTTAGAACACTCTTAACTACGTGCACAGTCCAATAAAGGGTGTATAGCCTTTTGCAGTCTAACAAAGGCCTCACACGTAAATCACGTGGTTTCACCTGCCTGCGCCGGTTACCTTTGGACTAGTCTTTCCAGTCTCAATGCGCTACAACGTCCCAAGTCGTTTTCATTAGCGCCGTTGCCTTTGAACACTCTTAACTACGTGCACAGTCATGTAAAGACGTGATATGGCCTTTTGCAGTCTAATAAAGGCCTCACACGTAAATCACGTGGTTTCACCTTTCTGCGCAGGTTACCATTGGCCTAGTCCTTCCAATCTCAATGCGCTACAACGTCCCTAGTCGTTTTCATTGGCGAAGTTGCCTTAGAACACTCTTAACTACGTGCACAGTCCAATAAAGGGTGTATAGCATTTTGCAGTCTAACAAAGGCCTCACACGTAAATCACGTGGTTCCATCTGCCTGTGCAGGTTACCATTGGCCTAGTCCTTCCAGTCTCAATGCACTACAACGTCCCAATTCATTTTCCTTAGCGCCGTCGCTTTAGAACACTCTTAACTACGTGAATCGTCCTATAAAGGCTGTAATATGGCTTTTTGCAGTCTAATAAAAGCCTCACACGTAAATCACGTGGTTCCATCTGCCTGCGCAGGTTACCATTGGACTATTCCTTCCAGTCTCAATGCACTACAACGTTCCAAGTAGTTTTCCTCAGCGCTGTGGCCTTAGAACTCTCTTAACTATGTGCACAGTCCTATAAAGGCCGTAATATGGCTTTTTGCAGTCTAACAAAGGCTTCACACGTAAATCACGTGGTTTCACCTGCCTGCGCAGGTTTCCATTGGACTAGACGCTCCAGTCTCAATGCGGTACAAAGTCCCAAGTCGTTTTCCTTAGCGCCGTCGCTTTAGAACACTCTTAACTACGTGCATCGTCCTCTAAAGGCTGCAATATGGCCTTTTGCAGTCTAATAAAGGCCTCATACGTAATTAACGTGGTTCCATCTGCCTGTGCAGGTTACCATTGCGCTGTTCTTTCCAGTCTCATGCGCTACCACGTCCCAAGTCGTTTTCATTAGCGCCATTGCCTTATAAAACTCTTAACTACATGCACAGTCCAATAAAGGGTGTATAGCCTTTTGCAGTCTAATAAAGGCCTCACACGTAAATCACGTGGTTCCATCTGCCTGTGCAGGTTACCATTGGCCTAGTCCTTCAAGTCCTAATGCACTACAACGTCCCAAGTCATTTTCCTTAGCGCCGTCGCTTTAGAACACTCTTAACTACGTGAATCTTCCTATAAAGGCTGTAATATGGCCTTTTGCAATATAGTAAAAGCCTCGCACGTAAATCACGTGGTTTCACCTGCCTGCGCAGGTTACCATTGGACTTGTCGTTCCAGTCTCAATGCACTACCACGTCCCAAGTCGTTTTCATTAGCGCCGCTGCCTTACAACACTCTTAACTACGTGCACAGTCCTATAAAGGCTGAAATGTGGCCTTTTGCAGTCTAATAAAAGCCTCGCACGTAAATCACGCGGTTTCACCTGTCTGCGCAGGTTACCATTGGACTAGTCCTTCCAGTCTCAATGCGCTACAACGTCCCAAGTCGTTTTCATTAGCGCCGCTGCCTTACAACACTCTTAACTACGTGCACAATCCTATAAAGGCTGTAACATGGCCTTTTGCAGTCTAATAAAGGCCTCATACGTAATTAACGTGGTTCTATCTGCCTGTGCAGGTTACCATTGCAATTTCCTTTCCAATCTCATGCGCTACCACGTCCCAAGTCGTTTTCATTAGCGCCGTTGCCTTACAACACTCTTAACTACGGGCACAGTCCTATAAAGGCCGTAATATGGCCTTTTGCAGTCTAATAAAGGCTTCACAGGTAAATCACGTGGTTTCACCTGCCTGCGCAGGTTAGCATTGGACTAGCCATTCCAGTCTCAATGCGCTCCAATGTCCCAAGTTGTTTGCATTAGCGCCGTTGCCTTACAACACTCTTAACTACGTGCAGAGTCCTATAAAGGCTGTAATATGGCCTTTTGCAGTCTAATAAAGGCCTCACACGTATATCACGTGGTTTCACCTTTCTGCGCAGGTTACCATTGGCCTAGTCCTACCATTCTCAATGCGCTACAACGTCCCTAGTCGTTTTTATTGGCGAAGTTGCCTTAGAGCACTCTTAACTACGTGCACAGTCCAATAAAGGGTGTATAGCCTTTTGCAGTCTAATAAAGGCATCGCACGTAAATCACGTGGTTTCACCTGTCTACGCAGGTTACGATTGGACTAGTCCTTCCAGTTTCAATGCGCTACAACGTCCCAAGTCGTTTTCATTGACGTTGTAGCCTTAGAACTGTCTTAACTATGTGCACAGTCCTATAAAGGCTGTAATATGGCTTTTTGCAGTCTAATAAAAGCCTCACACGTAAATCACGTGGTTTCATCTGCCTGCGCAGGTTACCATTGCACTAGTCCTTCCAGTCTCAATGCGCTACAACGTCCCAAGTCGTTTTCATCAGCGCCGCTGCCTTACAACACTCTTAACTACGTGCACAGTCCTATAAAGGCTGTAATGTGGCCTTTTGCAGTCTAATAAAAGCCTCGCACGTAAATCACGCGGTTTCACCTGTCTGCGCAGGTTACCATTGGACTAGTCCTTCCAGTGTCAATGTGCTACAACGTCCCTAGTCGTTTTCATTGGCGAAGTTGCCTTAGAACACTCTTAACTACGTGCACAGTCCAATAAAGGGTGTATAGCCTTTTGCAGTCTAACAAAGGCCTCACACGTAAATCACGTGGTTCCATCTGCCTGTGCAGGTTACCATTGGCCTAGTCCTTCCAGTCTCAATGCACCACAACGTCCCAATTCATTTTCCTTAGCGCCGTTGCTTTAGAACACTCTTAACTACTTGAATCGTCCTATAAAGGCTGCAATATGGCCTTTTGCAACCTAGTAAAAGCCTCGCACGTAAATCACGTGGTTTCACCTGCCTGCACCGGTTACCATTGGACTAGTCCTTCCAGTCTCAATGCGCTACAACGTCCCAAGTCGTTTTCATTAGCGCCGTTGCCTTAGAACACTCTTAACTACGTGCACAGTCATATAAAGGCCGTAATGTGGCCTTTTGCAGTCTAAGAAAGGCTTCACACGTAAATGACGTAGTTTCACCTGCCTGCGCAGGTTACCATTGGACTAGCCGTTCCAGTCTCAATGCGCTCCAACGTCCCAAGTCGTTTTTATTTGCGCCGTCGCCTTAGAACACTCCTAACTACGTGCACAATCAAATAAAGGCTGTAATATGGCTTTTTGCAGTCTAACAAAGGCCTCACACGTAAATCACGTGGTTCCATCTGCCTGCGCAGGTTACCATTGGACTATTCCTTCCAGTCTCAATGCACTACTATGTTCCAAGTAGTTTTCCTCAGCGCTATGGCCTTAAAACTCTCTTAACTATGTGCACAGTCCAATAAAGGCCGTAATATGGCCTTTTGCAGTCTAATAAAGGCTTCACACGTAAATCACATGGTTTCACCTGCCTGCACCGGTTACCATTGGACTAGTCCTTCCAGTCTCAATGCGCTACAACGTCCCAAGTCGTTTTCATTAGCGCCGTTGCCTTAGAACACTCTTAACTACGTGCACAGTCATATAAAGGCCGTAATGTGGCCTTTTGCAGTCTAAGAAAGGCTTCACACGTAAATGACGTAGTTTCACCTGCCTGCGCAGGTTACCATTGGACTAGCCGTTCCAGTCTCAATGCGCTCCAACGTCCCAAGTCGTTTTTATTTGCGCCGTCGCCTTAGAACACTCCTAACTACGTGCACAATCAAATAAAGGCTGTAATATGGCTTTTTGCAGTCTAACAAAGGCCTCACACGTAAATCACGTGGTTCCATCTGCCTGCGCAGGTTACCATTGGACTATTCCTTCCAGTCTCAATGCACTACTATGTTCCAAGTAGTTTTCCTCAGCGCTATGGCCTTAAAACTCTCTTAACTATGTGCACAGTCCAATAAAGGCCGTAATATGGCCTTTTGCAGTCTAATAAAGGCTTCACACGTAAATCACATGGTTTCACCTGCATGCCCAGGTTACCATTGACTAGTCCTTCCAGTCTCAATGCGCTACAACGTCCCAAGTCGTTTTCATTGGCGAAGTTGCCTTAGAACACTCTTAACTACGTGCACAGTCCAATAAAGGGTGTATAGCATTTTGCAGTCTAACAAAGTCCTCACACGTAAATCACGTGGTTCCATCTGCCTGTGCAGGTTACCATTGGCCTAGTCCTTCCAGTCTCAATGCACTACAACGTCCCAATTCATTTTCCTTAGCGCCGTCGCTTTAGAACACTCTTAACTACGTGAATCGTCCTATAAAGGCTGTAATATGGCTTTTTGCAGTCTAATAAAAGCCTCACACGTAAATCACGTGGTTCCATCTGCCTGCGCAGGTTACCATTGGACTATTCCTTCCAGTCTCAATGCACTACAACGTTCCAAGTAGTTTTCCTCAGCGCTGTGGCCTTAGAACTCTCTTAACTATGTGCACAGTCCTATAAAGGCCGTAATATGGCTTTTTGCAGTCTAACAAAGGCTTCACACGTAAATCACGTGGTTTCACCTGCTTGCGCAGGTTTCCATTGGACTAGACGCTCCAGTCTCAATGCGGTACAAAGTCCCAAGTCGTTTTCCTTAGCGCCGTCGCTTTAGAACACTCTTAACTACGTGCATCGTCCTCTAAAGGCTGCAATATGGCCTTTTGCAGTCTAATAAAGGCCTCATACGTAATTAACGTGGTTCCATCTGCCTGTGCAGGTTACCATTGCGCTGTTCTTTCCAGTCTCATGCGCTACCACGTCCCAAGTCGTTTTCATTAGCGCCATTGCCTTATAAAACTCTTAACTACATGCACAGTCCAATAAAGGGTGTATAGCCTTTTGCAGTCTAATAAAGGCCTCACACGTAAATCACGTGGTTCCATCTGCCTGTGCAGGTTACCATTGGCCTAGTCCTTCAAGTCCTAATGCACTACAAAATGTGGCCTTTTGCAGTCTAATAAAAGCCTCGCACGTAAATCACGCGGTTTCACCTGTCTGCGCAGGTTACCATTGGACTAGTCCTTCCAGTCTCAATGCGCTACAACGTCCCAAGTCGTTTTCATTAGCGCCGCTGCCTTACAACACTCTTAACTACGTGCACAATCCTATAAAGGCTGTAACATGGCCTTTTGCAGTCTAATAAAGGCCTCATACGTAATTAACGTGGTTCTATCTGCCTGTGCAGGTTATCATTGCAATTTCCTTTCCAATCTCATGCGCTACCACGTCCCAAGTCGTTTTCATTAGCGCCGTTGCCTTACAACACTCTTAACTACGGGCACAGTCCTATAAAGGCCGTAATATGGCCTTTTGCAGTCTAATAAAGGCTTCACAGGTAAATCACGTGGTTTCACCTGCCTGCGCAGGTTAGCATTGGACTAGCCATTCCAGTCTCAATGCGCTCCAATGTCCCAAGTTGTTTGCATTAGCGCCGTTGCCTTACAACACTCTTAACTACGTGCAGAGTCCTATAAAGGCTGTAATATGGCCTTTTGCAGTCTAATAAAGGCCTCACACGTATATCACGTGGTTTCACCTTTCTGCGCAGGTTACCATTGGCCTAGTCCTACCATTCTCAATGCGCTACAACGTCCCTAGTCGTTTTCATTGGCGAAGTTGCCTTAGAGCACTCTTAACTACGTGCACAGTCCAATAAAGGGTGTATAGCCTTTTGCAGTCTAATAAAGGCATCGCACGTAAATCACGTGGTTTCACCTGTCTACGCAGGTTACGATTGGACTAGTCCTTCCAGTGTCAATGTGCTACAACGTCCCTAGTCGTTTTCATTGGCGAAGTTGCCTTAGAACACTCTTAACTACGTGCACAGTCCAATAAAGGGTGTATAGCCTTTTGCAGTCTAACAAAGGCCTCACACGTAAATCACGTGGTTCCATCTGCCTGTGCAGGTTACCATTGGCCTAGTCCTTCCAGTCTCAATGCACCACAACGTTCCAATTCATTTTCCTTAGCGCCGTCGCTTTAGAACACTCTTAACTACGTGAATCGTCCTATAAAGGCTGCAATATGGCCTTTTGCAACCTAGTAAAAGCCTCGCACGTAAATCACGTGGTTTCACCTGCCTGCGCCGGTTACCATTGGACTAGTCCTTCCAGTCTCAATGCGCTCCAACGTCCCAAGTCGTTTTTATTTGCGCCGTCGCCTTAGAACACTCCTAACTACGTGCACAATCAAATAAAGGCTGTACTATGGCTTTTTGCAGTCTAACAAAGGCCTCACACGTAAATCACGTGGTTCCATCTGCCTGCGCAGGTTACCATTGGACTATTCCTTCCAGTCTCAATGCACTACAACGTTCCAAGTAGTTTTCCTCAGCGCTGTGGCCTTAAAACTCTCTTAACTATGTGCACAGTCCAATAAAGGCCGTAATATGGCCTTTTGCAGTCTAATAAAGGCTTCACACGTAAATCACGTGTTTTCACCTGCATGCGCAGGTTACCATTGACTAGTCCTTCCAGTCTCAATGCGCTACAACGTCCCAAGTCGTTTTCATTAGCGCCGTTGCCTTACAACACTCTTAACTACGTGCACAGTCCTATAAAGACCGTAATGTACCTTTTTGCAGTCCAATAAAGTCCGCACACGTAAATCACGTGGTTCCATCTACCTGCGCAGGTTACCATTGGACTATTCCTGCCAGTCTCAATGCGCTATCACGTCCCAAGTGGTTTTCCTCCGCGCTGTGGCCTTACAACACTCTTAACTACGTGCACAGTCCTATAAAGGCTGTAATATGGCCTTTTGCAGTCTAATAAAAGCCTCACACGTCAATCACGCGGTTTAAACTGTCTGCGAAGGTTACCATTGGACTAGTCCTTCCATTCTCAATGCGCTACAACGTCCCAAGTCGTTTTTATTAGCGCCGCTGCCTTACAACACTCTTAACTGCGTGCACAGTCCTATAAAGGCTGTAATATGGCCTTTTGCAGTCTAATAAAGGCCTTGCACGTAAATCACGTGGTTTCACCTGCCTGCGCAGGTTACCATTGGACTATTCCTTCCAGTCTCAATGCACTACAACGTTCCAAGTGGTTTTCCTCAGCGCTGTGGCCTTAGAACTCTCTTAACTATGTGCACAGTCCAATAAAGGCCGTAATATGGCCTTTTGCAGCCTAATTATGGCTTCACACGTAAATCACGTGGTTTCACCTGCATGCGCAGGTTACCATTGACTAGTCCTTCCAGTCTCAATGCGCTACAACGTCCCAAGTCGTTTTCATTAGCGCTGTTGCCTTAGAACACTCTTAACAACGTGCACAGTCATATAAAGGTTGTATATGGCTTTTTGCAGTCTAATAAAAGCCTCACACGTAAATCACGTGGTTCCATCTGCCTGCACAGGTTACCATTGGACTGTTCTTTCCAGTCTCATGCGCTACCACGTCCAAAGTCGTTTTCATTAGCGCCATTGCCTTACAACACTCTTAACTACGTGCACAGTCCAATAAAGGGTGTATAGCCATTTGCAGTCTAATAAAGGCCTCACACGTAAATCACGTGGTTCCATCTGCCTGCGCAGGTTACCATTGGACTATTCCTGCCAGTCTCAATGCACTACAACGTTCCAAGTGGTTTTCCTCCGCGCTGTGGCCTTACAACACTCTTAACTACGTGCACAGTCCTATAAAGGCTGTAATATGGCCTTTTGAAGTCTAACAAAAGCCTCACACGTAAATCTCGTGGTTCCATCTGCCTGCGAAGGTTACCATTGGACTGTTCCTTCTAGTCTCGATGCACTACAACGTTCCAAGTGGTTTTCTTTAGCACATGGCCTTAGAACACTCTTAACTACGTGCACAGTCCTATAAAGACCGTAATATACCTTTTTGCAGTCCAATAAAGGCCGCACACGTAAATCACGCGGTTTCAGCTGCCTGCACTGGTTACCATTGGACTAGTCCTTCCATTCTCAATGCGCTACAACGTTCCAAGTCGTTTTTATTAGCGCGGCTGCCTTACAACACTGTTAACTGCGTGCACAGTCCTATAAAGGCGGTAATATGGCCTTTTGCAGTCTAACAAAAGCCTCACACGTAAATCTCGCGGTTCCATCTGCCTGCGCAGGTTACCATTGGACTTGTCGTTCCAGTCTCAATGCGCTATCACGTCCCAAGTCGTTTTCATTAGCGCCGCTGCCTTACAACACTCTTACCTACGTGCACAGTCCTATAAAGGCTGCAATATGGCCTTTTGCAGTCTAATAAAAACCTCGCACGTCAATCACGCGGTTTCACCTGTCTGCGAAGTTTACCATTGGACTAGTCCTTCCATTCTCAATGCGCTACAACGTCCCAAGTCGTTTTTATTAGCGCCGCTGCCTTAAAACACTCTTAACTGCGTGCACAGTCCTATAAAGGCTGTAATATGGCCTTTTGCAGTCTAATAAAGGCCTTGCACGTAAATCACGTGGTTTCACCTGCCTGCGCAGGTTACCATTGGACTATTCCTTCCAGTCTCAATGCACTACAACGTTCCAAGTCGTTTTCATTAGCGCCGCTACCTTACAACACTCTTAACTACGTGCACAGTCAAATACTGGGTGTATAGCCTTTTGCAGTCTAACAAAGGCCTCACACGTAAATCACGTGGTTCCATCTGCCTGTGCAGGTTACCATTGGCCTAGTCCTTCCAGTCTCAATGCACTACAACGTCCCAATTCATTTTCCTTAGCGCCGTCGCTTTAGAACACTCTTAACTACGTGAATCGTCCTATAAAGGTTGTAATATGGCCTTTTGCAATCTAGTAAAAACCTTGCACGTAAATCACGTGGTTTCACCTGCCTGTGCCGGTTACCATTGGACTAGTCCTTCCAGTCTCAATGCGCTAAAACGTCCCAAGTCGTTTTCATTAGCGCCGTTGCCTTACAACACTCTTAACTACGTGCACAGTCCTATAAAGGCTGTAATATGGCCTTTTGGAGTCTAAAAAAGGCCTCACGCGTAAATCACGTGGTTTCACCTTTCTGCGCAGGTTACCATTGGCCTAGTCCTTCCAGTCTCAATGCGCTACAACGTCCCTAGTCGTTTTCATTGGCGAAGTTGCCTTAGAACACTCTTAACTACGTGCACAGTCCAATAAAGGGTGTATAGCCTTTTGCAGTCTAACAAAGGCCTCACACGTAAATCACGTGGTTTCACCTGCCTGCGCCGGTTACCATTGGACTAGTCTTTCCAGTCTCAATGCGCTACAACGTCCCAAGTCGTTTTCATTAGCGCCGTTGCCTTTGAACACTCTTAACTACGTGCACAGTCATGTAAAGGCCGTGATATGGCCTTTTGCAGTCTAATAAAGGCCTCACACGTAAATCACGTGGTTTCACCTTTCTGCGCAGGTTACCATTGGCCTAGTCCTTCCAGTCTCAATGCACTACAACGTCCCTAGTCGTTTTCATTGGCGAAGTTGCCTTAGAACACTCTTAACTACGTGCACAGTCCAATAAAGGGTGTATAGCAATTTGCAGTCTAACAAAGGCCTCACACGTAAATCACGTGGTTCCATCTGCCTGTGCAGGTTACCATTGGCCTAGTCCTTCCAGTCTCAATGCACTACAACGTCCCAATTCATTTTCCTTAGCGCCGTCGCTTTAGAACACTCTTAACTACGTGAATCGTCCTATAAAGGCTGTAATATGGCTATTTGCAGTCTAATAAAAGCCTCACACGTAAATCACGTGGTTCCATCTGCCTTCGCAGGTTACCATTGGAGTATTCCTTCCAGTCTCAATGCACTACAACGTTCCAAGTAGTTTTCCTCAGCGTTGTGGCCTTAGAACTCTCTTAACTATGTGCACAGTCCTATAAAGGCCGTAATATGGCTTTTTGCAGTCTAACAAAGGCTTCACACGTAAATCACGTGGTTTCACCTGCCTGCGCAGGTTTCCATTGGACTAGACGCTCCAGTCTCAATGCGGTACAAAGTCCCAAGTCGTTTTCCTTAGCGCCGTCGCTTTAGAACACTCTTAACTACGTGCATCGTCCTCTAAAGGCTGCAATATGGCCTTTTGCAGTCTAATAAAGGCCTCATACGTAATTAACGTGGTTCCATCTGCCTGTGCAGGTTACCATTGCGCTGTTCTTTCCAGTCTCATGCGCTACCACGTCCCAAGTCGTTTTCATTAGCGCCATTGCCTTATAAAACTCTTAACTACATGCACAGTCCAATAAAGGGTGTATAGCCTTTTGCAGTCTAATAAAGGCCTCACACGTAAATCACGTGGTTCCATCTGCCTGTGCAGGTTACCATTGGCCTAGTCCTTCAAGTCCTAATGCACTACAACGTCCCAAGTCATTTTCCTTAGCGCCGTCGCTTTAGAACACTCTTAACTACGTGAATCTTCCTATAAAGGCTGTAATATGGCCTTTTGCAATATAGTAAAAGCCTCGCACGTAAATCACGTGGTTTCACCTGCCTGCGCAGGTTACCATTGGACTTGTCGTTCCAGTCTCAATGCACTACCACGTCCCAAGTCGTTTTCATTAGCGCCGCTGCCTTACAACACTCTTAACTACGTGCACAGTCCTATAAAGGCTGAAATGTGGCCTTTTGCAGTCTAATAAAAGCCTCGCACGCAAATCACGCGGTTTCAACTGTCTGCGCAGGTTACCATTGGACTAGTCCTTCCAGTCTCAATGCGCTACAACGTCCCAAGTCGTTTTCATTAGCGCCGCTGCCTTACAACACTCTTAACTGCGTGCACAGTCCTATAAAGGCTGTAATATGGCCTTTTGCAGTCTAATAAAGGCCTTGCACGTAAATCACGTGGTTTCACCTGCCTGCGCAGGTTACCATTGGACTATTCCTTCCAGTCTCAATGCACTACAACGTTCCAAGTGGTTTTCCTCAGCGCTGTGGCCTTAGAACTCTCTTAACTATGTGCACAGTCCAATAAAGGCCGTAATATGGCCTTTTGCAGTCTAATTATGGCTTCACACGTAAATCACGTGGTTTCACCTGCATGCGCAGGTTACCATTGACTAGTCCTTCCAGTCTCAATGCGCTACAACGTCCCAAGTCGTTTTCATTAGCGCTGTTGCCTTAGAACACTCTTAACAACGTGCACAGTCATATAAAGGTTGTATATGGCTTTTTGCAGTCTAATAAAAGCCTCACACGTAAATCACGTGGTTCCATCTGCCTGCACAGGTTACCATTGGACTGTTCTTTCCAGTCTCATGCGCTACCACGTCCAAAGTCGTTTTCATTAGCGCCATTGCCTTACAACACTCCTAACTACGTGCACAGTCCAATAAAGGGTGTATAGCCATTTGCAGTCTAATAAAGGCCTCACACGTAAATCACGTGGTTCCATCTGCCTGCGCAGGTTACCATTGGACTATTCCTGCCAGTCTCAATGCACTACAACGTTCCAAGTGGTTTTCCTCCGCGCTGTGGCCTTACAACACTCTTAACTACGTGCACAGTCCTATAAAGGCTGTAATATGGCCTTTTGAAGTCTAACAAAAGCCTCACACGTAAATCTCGTGGTTCCATCTGCCTGCGAAGGTTACCATTGGACTGTTCCTTCTAGTATCGATGCACTACAACGTTCCAAGTGGTTTTCTTTAGCACATGGCCTTAGAACACTCTTAACTACGTGCACAGTCCTATAAAGACCGTAATATACCTTTTTGCAGTCCAATAAAGGCCGCACACGTAAATCACGCGGTTTCAGCTGCCTGCACTGGTTACCATTGGACTAGTCCTTCCATTCTCAATGCGCTACAACGTCCCAAGTCGTTTTTATTAGCGCGGCTGCCTTACAACACTGTTAACTGCGTGCACAGTCCTATAAAGGCTGTAATATGGCCTTTTGCAGTCTAACAAAAGCCTCACACGTAAATCTCGTGGTTCCATCTGCCTGCGCAGGTTACCATTGGACTTGTCGTTCCAGTCTCAATGCGCTATCACGTCCCAAGTCGTTTTCATTAGCGCCGCTGCCTTACAACACTCTTACCTACGTGCACAGTCCTATAAAGGCTGCAATATGGCCTTTTGCAGTCTAATAAAAACCTCGCACGTCAATCACGCGGTTTCACCTGTCTGCGAAGTTTACCATTGGACTAGTCCTTCCATTCTCAATGCGCTACAACGTCCCAAGTCGTTTTTATTAGCGCCGCTGCCTTAAAACACTCTTAACTGCGTGCACAGTCCTATAAAGGCTGTAATATGGCCTTTTGCAGTCTAACAAAGGCCTCACACGTAAATCACGTGGTTTCACCTGCCTGCGCAGGTTACCATTGGCCTAGTCCTTCCAGTCTCAATGCACTACAACGTCCCTAGTCGTTTTCATTGGCGAAGTTGCCTTAGAACACTCTTAACTACGTGCACAGTCCAATAAAGGGTGTATAGCAATTTGCAGTCTAACAAAGGCCTCACACGTAAATCACGTGGTTCCATCTGCCTGTGCGGGTTACCATTGGCCTAGTCCTTCCAGTCTCAATGCACTACAACGTCCCAATTCATTTTCCTTAGCGCCGTCGCTTTAGAACACTCTTAACTACGTGAATCGTCCTATAAAGGCTGTAATATGGCTTTTTGCAGTCTAATAAAAGCCTCACACGTAAATCACGTGGTTCCATCTGCCTTCGCAGGTTACCATTGGAGTATTCCTTCCAGTCTCAATGCACTACAACGTTCCAAGTAGTTTTCCTCAGCGTTGTGGCCTTAGAACTCTCTTAACTATGTGCACAGTCCTATAAAGGCCGTAATATGGCTTTTTGCAGTCTAACAAAGGCTTCACACGTAAATCACGTGGTTTCACCTGCCTGCGCAGGTTTCCATTGGACTAGACGCTCCAGTCTCAATGCGGTACAAAGTCCCAAGTCGTTTTCCTTAGCGCCGTCGCTTTAGAACACTCTTAACTACGTGCATCGTCCTCTAAAGGCTGCAATATGGCCTTTTGCAGTCTAATAAAGGCCTCATACGTAATTAACGTGGTTCCATCTGCCTGTGCAGGTTAGCATTGCGCTGTTCTTTCCAGTCTCATGCGCTACCACGTCCCAAGTCGTTTTCATTAGCGCCATTGCCTTATAAAACTCTTAACTACATGCACAGTCCAATAAAGGGTGTATAGCCTTTTGCAGTCTAATAAAGGCCTCACACGTAAATCACGTGGTTCCATCTGCCTGTGCAGGTTACCATTGGCCTAGTCCTTCAAGTCCTAATGCACTACAACGTCCCAAGTCATTTTCCTTAGCGCCGTCGCTTTAGAACATTCTTAACTACGTGAATCTTCCTATAAAGGCTGTAATATGGCCTTTTGCAATATAGTAAAAGCCTCGCACGTAAATCACGTGGTTTCACCTGCCTGCGCAGGTTACCATTGGACTTGTCGTTCCAGTCTCAATGCACTACCACGTCCCAAGTCGTTTTCATTAGCGCCGCTGCCTTACAACACTCTTAACTACGTGCACAGTCCTATAAAGGCTGAAATGTGGCCTTTTGCAGTCTAATAAAAGCCTCGCACGCAAATCACGCGGTTTCAACTGTCTGCGCAGGTTACCATTGGACTAGTCCTTCCAGTCTCAATGCGCTACAACGTCCCAAGTCGTTTTCATTAGCGCCGCTGCCTTACAACACTCTTAACTACGTGCACAATCCTATAAAGGCTGTAACATGGCCTTTTGCAGTCTAATAAAGGCCTCATACGTAATTAACGTGGTTCTATCTGCCTGTGCAGGTTACCATTGCAATTTCCTTTCCAATCTCATGCGCTACCACGTCCCAAGTCGTTTTCATTAGCGCCGTTGCCTTACAACACTCTTAACTACGGGCACAGTCCTATAAAGGCCGTAATATGGCCTTTTGCAGTCTAATAAAGGCTTCACAGGTAAATCACGTGGTTTCACCTGCCTGCGCAGGTTAGCATTGGACTAGCCATTCCAGTCTCAATGCGCTCCAATGTCCCCAGTTGTTTGCATTAGCGCCGTTGCCTTACAACACTCTTAACTACGTGCAGAGTCCTATAAAGGCTGTAATATGGCCTTTTGCAGTCTAATAAAGGCCTCACACGTATATCACGTGGTTTCACCTTTCTGCGCAGGTTACCATTGGCCTAGTCCTACCATTCTCAATGCGCTACAACGTCCCTAGTCGTTTTCATTGGCGAAGTTGCCTTAGAGCACTCTTAACTACGTGCACAGTCCAATAAAGGGTGTATAGCCTTTTGCAGTCTAATAAAGGCATCGCACGTAAATCACGTGGTTTCACCTGTCTGCGCAGGTTACCATTGGCCTAGTCCTTCCAGTCTCAATGCGCTACAACGTCCCTAGTCGTTTTCATTGGCGAAGTTGCCTTAGAACACTCTTAACTACGTGCACAGTCCAATAAAGGGTGTATAGCCTTTTGCAGTCTAACAAAGGCCTCACACGTAAATCACGTGGTTTCACCTGCCTGCGCCGGTTACCATTGGACTAGTCTTTCCAGTCTCAATGCACTACAACGTCCCTAGTCGTTTTCATTGGCGAAGTTGCCTTAGAACACTCTTAACTACGTGCACAGTCCAATAAAGGGTGTATAGCAATTTGCAGTCTAACAAAGGCCTCACACGTAAATCACGTGGTTCCATCTGCCTGTGCAGGTTACCATTGGCCTAGTCCTTCCAGTCTCAATGCACTACAACGTCCCAATTCATTTTCCTTAGCGCCGTCGCTTTAGAACACTCTTAACTACGTGAATCGTCCTATAAAGGCTGTAATATGGCTTTTTGCAGTCTAATAAAAGCCTCACACGTAAATCACGTGGTTCCATCTGCCTTCGCAGGTTACCATTGGAGTATTCCTTCCAGTCTCAATGCACTACAACGTTCCAAGTAGTTTTCCTCAGCGTTGTGGCCTTAGAACTCTCTTAACTATGTGCACAGTCCTATAAAGGCCGTAATATGGCTTTTTGCAGTCTAACAAAGGCTTCACACGTAAATCACGTGGTTTCACCTGCCTGCGCAGGTTTCCATTGGACTAGACGCTCCAGTCTCAATGCGGTACAAAGTCCCAAGTCGTTTTCCTTAGCGCCGTCGCTTTAGAACACTCTTAACTACGTGCATCGTCCTCTAAAGGCTGCAATATGGCCTTTTGCAGTCTAATAAAGGCCTCATACGTAATTAACGTGGTTCCATCTGCCTGTGCAGGTTACCATTGCGCTGTTCTTTCCAGTCTCATGCGCTACCACGTCCCAAGTCGTTTTCATTAGCGCCATTGCCTTATAAAACTCTTAACTACATGCACAGTCCAATAAAGGGTGTATAGCCTTTTGCAGTCTAATAAAGGCCTCACACGTAAATCACGTGGTTCCATCTGCCTGTGCAGGTTACCATTGGCCTAGTCCTTCAAGTCCTAATGCACTACAACGTCCCAAGTCATTTTCCTTAGCGCCGTCGCTTTAGAACACTCTTAACTACGTGAATCTTCCTATAAAGGCTGTAATATGGCCTTTTGCAATATAGTAAAAGCCTCGCACGTAAATCACGTGGTTTCACCTGCCTGCGCAGGTTACCATTGGACTTGTCGTTCCAGTCTCAATGCACTACCACGTCCCAAGTCGTTTTCATTAGCGCCGCTGCCTTACAACACTCTTAACTACGTGCACAGTCCTATAAAGGCTGAAATGTGGCCTTTTGCAGTCTAATAAAAGCCTCGCACGCAAATCACGCGGTTTCAACTGTCTGCGCAGGTTACCATTGGACTAGTCCTTCCAGTCTCAATGCGCTACAACGTCCCAAGTCGTTTTCATTAGCGCCGCTGCCTTACAACACTCTTAACTACGTGCACAATCCTATAAAGGCTGTAACATGGCCTTTTGCAGTCTAATAAAGGCCTCATACGTAATTAACGTGGTTCTATCTGCCTGTGCAGGTTACCATTGCAATTTCCTTTCCAATCTCATGCGCTACCACGTCCCAAGTCGTTTTCATTAGCGCCGTTGCCTTACAACACTCTTAACTACGGGCACAGTCCTATAAAGGCCGTAATATGGCCTTTTGCAGTCTAATAAAGGCTTCACAGGTAAATCACGTGGTTTCACCTGCCTGCGCATGTTAGCATTGGACTAGCCATTCCAGTCTCAATGCGCTCCAATGTCCCAAGTTGTTTGCATTAGCGCCGTTGCCTTACAACACTCTTAACTACGTGCAGAGTCCTATAAAGGCTGTAATATGGCCTGTTGCAGTCTAATAAAGGCCTCACACGTATATCACGTGGTTTCACCTTTCTGCGCAGGTTACCATTGGCCTAGTCCTACCATTCTCAATGCGCTACAACGTCCCTAGTCGTTTTCATTGGCGAAGTCGCCTTAGAGCACTCTTAACTACGTGCACAGTCCAATAAAGGGTGTATAGCCTTTTGCAGTCTAATAAAGGCATCGCACGTAAATCACGTGGTTTCACCTGTCTACGCAGGTTACGATTGGACTAGTCCTTCCAGTTTCAATGCGCTACAACGTCCCAAGTCGTTTTCATTGACGCTGTAGCCTTAGAACTGTCTTAACTATGTGCACAGTCCTATAAAGGCTGTAATATGGCTTTTTGCAGTCTAATAAAAGCCTCACACGTAAATCACGTGGTTTCATCTGCCTGCGCAGGTTACCATTGCACTAGTCCTTCCAGTCTCAATGCGCTACAACGTCCCAAGTCGTTTTCATCAGTGCCGCTGCCTTACAACACTCTTAACTACGTGCACAGTCCTATAAAGGCTGTAATGTGGCCTTTTGCAGTCTAATAAAAGCCTCGCACGTAAATCGCGCGGTTTCACCTGTCTGCGCAGGTTACCATTGGACTAGTCCTTCCAGTGTCAATGTGCTACAACGTCCCTAGTCGTTTTCATTGGCGAACTTGCCTTAGAACACTCTTAACTACGTGCACAGTCCAATAAGGGGTGTATAGCCTTTTGCAGTCTAACAAAGGCCTCACACGTAAATCACGTGGTTCCATCTGCCTGTGCAGGTTACCATTGGCCTAGTCCTTCCAGTCTCAATGCACCACAACGTCCCAATTCATTTTCCTTAGCGCCGTCGCTTTAGAACACTCTTAACTACGTGAATCGTCCTATAAAGGCTGTAATATGGCCTTTTGCAACCTAGTAAAAGCCTCGCACGTAAATCACGTGGTTTCACCTGCCTGCGCCGGTTACCATTGGACTAGTCCTTCCAGTCTCAATGCGCTACAACGTCCCAAGTCGTTTTCATTAGCGCCGTTGCCTTAGAACACTCTTAACTACGTGCACAGTCATATAAAGGCCGTAATGTGGCCTTTTGCAGTCTAAGAAAGGCTTCACACGTAAATGACGTGGTTTCACCTGCCTGCGCAGGTTACCATTGGACTAGCCGTTCCAGTCTCAATGCGCTCCAACGTCCCAAGTCGTTTTTATTTGCGCCGTCGCCTTAGAACACTCCTAACTACGTGCACAATCAAATAAAGGCTGTAATATGGCTTTTTGCAGTCTAACAAAGGCCTCACACGTAAATCACGTGGTTCCATCTGCCTGCGCAGGTTACCATTGGACTAGTCCTTCCAGTGTCAATGTGCTACAACGTCCCTAGTCGTTTTCATTGGCGAAGTTGCCTTAGAGCACTCTTAACTACGTGCACAGTCCAATAAAGGGTGTATAGCCTTTTGCAGTCTAATAAAGGCATCGCACGTAAATCACGTGGTTTCACCTGTCTACGCAGGTTACAATTGGACTAGTCCTTCCAGTTTCAATGCGCTACAACGTCCCAAGTCGTTTTCATTGACGCTGTAGCCTTAGAACTGTCTTAACTATGTGCACAGTCCTATAAAGGCTGTAATATGGCTTTTTGCAGTCTAATAAAAGCCTCACACGTAAATCACGTGGTTTCATCTGCCTGCGCAGGTTACCATTGCACTAGTCCTTCCAGTCTCAATGCGCTACAACGTCCCAAGTCGTTTTCATCAGTGCCGCTGCCTTACAACACTCTTAACTACGTGCACAGTCCTATAAAGGCTGTAATGTGGCCTTTTGCAGTCTAATAAAAGCCTCGCACGTAAATCACGCGGTTTCACCTGTCTGCGCAGGTTACCATTGGACTAGTCCTTCCAGTGTCAATGTGCTACAACGTCCCTAGTCGTTTTCATTGGCGAACTTGCCTTAGAACACTCTTAACTACGTGCACAGTCCAATAAAGGGTGTATAGCCTTTTGCAGTCTAACAAAGGCCTCACACGTAAATCACGTGGTTCCATCTGCCTGTGCAGGTTACCATTGGCCTAGTCCTTCCAGTCTCAATGCACCACAACGTCCCAATTCATTTTCCTTAGCGCCGTCGCTTTAGAACACTCTTAACTACGTGAATCGTCCTATAAAGGCTGTAATATGGCCTTTTGCAACCTAGTAAAAGCCTCGCACGTAAATCACGTGGTTTCACCTGCCTGCGCCGGTTACCATTGGACTAGTCCTTCCAGTCTCAATGCGCTACAACGTCCCAAGTCGTTTTCATTAGCGCCGTTGCCTTAGAACACTCTTAACTACGTGCACAGTCATATAAAGGCCGTAATGTGGCCTTTTGCAGTCTAAGAAAGGCTTCACACGTAAATGACGTGGTTTCACCTGCCTGCGCAGGTTACCATTGGACTAGCCGTTCCAGTCTCAATGCGCTCCAACGTCCCAAGTCGTTTTTATTTGCGCCGTCGCCTTAGAACACTCCTAACTACGTGCACAATCAAATAAAGGCTGTAATATGGCTTTTTGCAGTCTAACAAAGGCCTCACACGTAAATCACGTGGTTCCATCTGCCTGCGCAGGTTACCATTGGACTATTCCTTCCAGTCTCAATGCACTACAACGTTCCAAGTAGTTTTCCTCAGCGCTGTGGCCTTAAAACTCTCTTAACTATGTGCACAGTCCAATAAAGGCCGTAATATGGCCTTTTGCAGTCTAATAAAGGCTTCACACGTAAATCACGTGGTTTCACCTGCATGCGCAGGTTACCATTGACTAGTCCTTCCAGTCTCAATGCGCTACAACGTCCCAAGTCGTTTTCATTAGCGCTCTTGCCTTAGAACACTCTTAACAACGTGCACAGTCATATAAAGGTTGTATATGGCTTTTTGCAGTCTAATAAAAGCCTCACACGTAAATCACGTGGTTTCATCTGCCTGCGCACGTTACCATTGGACTGTTCTTTCCAGTCTCATGCGCTACCACGTCCAAAGTCGTTTTCATTAGCGCCATTGCCTTACAACACTCTTAACTACGTGCACAGTCCAATAAAGGGTGTATAGCCATTTGCAGTCTAATAAAGGCCTCACACGTAAATTACGTGGTTTCACCTGCCTGCGCAGGTTACCATTGGACTAGTCCTTCCAGTCTCAATGCGCTACAACGCCCCAAGTCGTTTTCATTAGCGCCGTTGCCTTACAACACTCTTAACTACGTGCACAGTCATATAAAGACCGTAATGTACCTTTTTGCAGTCCAATAAAGTCCGCACACGTAAATCACGTGGTTCCATCTGCCTGCGCAGGTTACCATTGGACTATTCCTGCCAGTCTCAATGCACTACAACATTCCAAGTGGTTTTCCTCCGCGCTGTGGCCTTACAACACTCTTAACTACGTGCACAGTCCTATAAAGGCTGTAATATGGCCTTTTGCAGTCTAACAAAAGCCTCACACGTAAATCTCGTGGTTCCATCTGCCTGCGAAGGTTACCATTGGACTGTTCCTTCTAGTCTCGATGCACTACAACGTTCCAAGTGGTTTTCTTTAGCACATGGCCTTAGAACACTCTTAACTACGTGCACAGTCCTATAAAGACCGTAATATACCTTTTTGCAGTCCAATAAAGGCCGCACACGTAAATCACGCGGTTTCAGCTGCCTGCACTGGTTACCATTGGACTAGTCCTTCAATTCTCAATGCGCTACAACGTCCCAAGTCGTTTTTATTAGCGCCGCTGCCTTACAACACTCTTAACTGCGTGCACAGTCCTATAAAGGCTGTAATATGGCCCTTTGCAGTCTAATAAAGGCTTCACACGTAAATCACGTGGTTTCACCTGCATGCGCAGGTTACCATTGACTAGTCCTTCCAGTCTCAATGCGCTACAACGTCCCAAGTCGTTTTCATTAGCGCTGTTGCCTAAGAACACTCTTAACAACGTGCACAGTCATATAAAGGTTGTATATGGCTTTTTGCAGTCTAATAAAAGCCTCACACGTAAATCACGTGGTTCCATCTGCCTGCGCAGGTTACCATTGGACTGTTCTTTCCAGTCTCATGCGCTACCACGTCCAAAGTCGTTTTCATTAGCGCCATTGCCTTACAACACTCTTAACTACGTGCACAGTCCAATAAAGGGTGTATAGCCATTTGCAGTCTAATAAAGGCCTCACACGTAAATCACGTGGTTCCATCTGCCTGCGCAGGTTACCATTGGACTATTCCTGCCAGTCTCAATGCACTACAACGTTCCAAGTGGTTTTCCTCCGCGCTGTGGCCTTACAACACTCTTAACTACGTGCACAGTCCTATAAAGGCTGTAATATGGCCTTTTGAAGTCTAACAAAAGCCTTCACACGTAAATCTCGTGGTTCCATCTGCCTGCGAAGGTTACCATTGGACTGTTCCTTCTAGTCTCGATGCACTACAACGTTCCAAGTGGTTTTCTTTAGCACATGGCCTTAGAACACTCTTAACTACGTGCACAGTCCTATAAAGACCGTAATATACCTTTTTGCAGTCCAATAAAGGCCGCACACGTAAATCACGCGGTTTCAGCTGCCTGCACTGGTTACCATTGGACTAGTCCTTCCATTCTCAATGCGCTACAACGTCCCAAGTCGTTTTTATTAGCGCCGCTGCCTTACAACACTGTTAACTGCGTGCACAGTCCTATAAAGGCTGTAATATGGCCTTTTGCAGTCTAACAAAAGCCTCACACGTAAATCTCGTGGTTCCATCTGCCTGCGCAGGTTACCATGGGACTTGTCGTTCCAGTCTCAATGCGCTATCACGTCCCAAGTCGTTTTCATTAGCGCCGCTGCCTTACAACACTCTTAACTACGTGCACAGTCCTATAAAGGCTGCAATATGGCCTTTTGCAGTCTAATAAAAACCTCGCACGTCAATCACGCGGTTTCACCTGTCTGCGAAGTTTACCATTGGACTAGTCCTTCCATTCTCAATGCGCTACAACGTCCCAAGTCGTTTTTATTAGCGCCGCTGCCTTAAAACACTCTTAACTGCGTGCACAGTCCTATAAAGGCTGTAATATGGCCTTTTGCAGTCTAATAAAGGCCTTGCACGTAAATCACGTGGTTTCACCTGCCTGCGCAGGTTACCATTGGACTATTCCTTCCAGTCTCAATGCACTACAACGTTCCAAGTCGTTTTCATTAGCGCCGCTACCTTACAACACTCTTAACTACGTGCACAGTCAAATAAAGGGTGTATAGCCTTTTGCAGTCTAACAAAGGCCTCACACGTAAATCACGTGGTTCCATCTGCCTGTGCAGGTTACCATTGGCCTAGTCCTTCCAGTCTCAATGCACTACAACGTCCCAATTCATTTTCCTTAGCGCCGTCGCTTTAGAACACTCTTAACTACGTGAATCGTCCTATAAAGGTTGTAATATGGCCTTTTGCAATCTAGTAAAAACCTCGCACGTAAATCACGTGGTTTCACCTGCCTGTGCCGGTTACCATTGGACTAGTCCTTCCAGTCTCAATGCGCTACAACGTCCCAAGTCGTTTTCATTAGCGCCGTTGCCTTACAACACTCTTAACTACATGCACAGTCCTATAAAGGCTGTAATATGGCCTTTTGGAGTCTAAAAAAGGCCTCACACGTAAATCACGTGGTTTCACCTTTCTGCGCAGGTTACCATTGGCCTAGTTCTTCCAGTCTCAATGCGCTACAACGTCCCTAGTCGTTTTCATTGGCGAAGTTGCCTTAGAACACTCTTAACTACGTGCACAGTCCAATAAAGGGTGTATAGCCTTTTGCAGTCTAACAAAGGCCTCACACGTAAATCACGTGGTTTCACCTGCCTGCGCCGGTTACCATTGGACTAGTCTTTTCAGTCTCAATGCGCTACAACGTCCCAAGTCGTTTTCATTAGCGCCGTTGCCTTTGAACACTCTTAACTACGTGCACAGTCATGTAAAGGCCGTGATATGGCCTTTTGCAGTCTAATAAAGGCCTCACACGTAAATCACGTGGTTTCACCTTTCTGCGCAGGTTACCATTGGCCTAGTCCTTCCAGTCTTAATGCACTACAACGTCCCTAGTCGTTTTCATTGGCGAAGTTGCCTTAGAACACTCTTAACTACGTGCACAGTCCAATAAAGGGTGTATAGCATTTTGCAGTCTAACAAAGGCCTCACACGTAAATCACGTGGTTCCATCTGCCTGTGCAGGTTACCATTGGCCTAGTCCTTCCAGTCTCAATGCACTACAACGTCCCAATTCATTTTCCTTAGCGCCGTCGCTTTAGAACACTCTTAACTACGTGAATCGTCCTATAAAGGCTGTAATATGGCTTTTTGCAGTCTAATAAAAGCCTCACACGTAAATCACGTGGTTCCATCTGCCTGCGCAGGTTACCATTGGAGTATTCCTTCCAGTCTCAATGCACTACAACGTTCCAAGTAGTTTTCCTCAGCGCTGTGGCCTTAGAACTCTCTTAACTATGTGCACAGTCCTATAAAGGCCGTAATATGGCTTTTTGCAGTCTAACAAAGGCTTCACACGTAAATCACGTGGTTTCACCTGCCTGCGCAGGTTTCCATTGGACTAGACGCTCCAGTCTCAATGCGGTACAAAGTCCCAAGTCGTTTTCCTTAGCGCCGTCGCTTTAGAACACTCTTAACTACGTGCATCGTCCTCTAAAGGCTGCAATATGGCCTTTTGCAGTCTAATAAAGGCCTCATACGTAATTAACGTGGTTCCATCTGCCTGTGCAGGTTACCATTGCGCTGTTCTTTCCAGTCTCATGCGCTACCACGTCCCAAGTCGTTTTCATTATCGCCATTGCCTTATAAAACTCTTAACTACATGCACAGTCCAATAAAGGGTGTATAGCCTTTTGCAGTCTAATAAAGACCTCAAACGTAAATCACGTGATTCCATCTGCCTGTGCAGGTTACCATTGGCCTAGTCCTTCAAGTCCTAATGCACTACAACGTCCCAAGTCATTTTCCTTAGCGCTGTCGCTTTAGAACACTCTTAACTACGTGAATCTTCCTATAAAGGCTGTAATATGGCCTTTTGCAATATAGTAAAAGCCTCGCACGTAAATCACGTGGTTTCACCTGCCTGCGCAGGTTACCATTGGACTTGTCGTTCCAGTCTCAATGCACTACCACGTCCCAAGTCGTTTTCATTAGCGCCGCTGCCTTACAACACTCTTAACTACGTGCACAGTCCTATAAAGGCTGAAATGTGGCCTTTTGCAGTCTAATAAAAGCCTCGCACGTAAATCACGCGGTTTCACCTGTCTGCGCAGGTTACCATTGGACTAGTCCTTCCAGTCTCAATGCGCTACAACGTCCCAAGTCGTTTTCATTAGCGCCGCTGCCTTACAACACTCTTAACTACGTGCACAATCCTATAAAGGCTGTAACATGGCCTTTTGCAGTCTAATAAAGGCCTCATACGTAATTAACGTGGTTCTATCTGCCTGTGCAGGTTACCATTGCAATTTCCTTTCCAATCTCATGCGCTACCACGTCCCAAGTCGTTTTCATTAGCGCCGTTGCCTTACAACACTCTTAACTACGGGCACAGTCCTATAAAGGCCGTAATATGGCCTTTTGCAGTCTAATAAAGGCTTCACAGGTAAATCACGTAGTTTCACCTGCCTGCGCAGGTTAGCATTGGACTAGCCATTCCAGTCTCAATGCGCTCCAATGTCCCAAGTTGTTTGCATCAGCGCCGTTGCCTTACAACACTCTTAACTACGTGCAGAGTCCTATAAAGGCTGTAATATGGCTTTTTGCAGTCTAATAAAGGCCTCACACGTATATCACGTGGTTTCACCTTTCTGCGCAGGTTACCATTGGCCTAGTCCTACCATTTTCAATGCGCTACAACGTCCCTAGTCGTTTTCATTGGCGAAGTTGCCTTAGAGCACTCTTAACTACGTGCACAGTCCAATAAAGGGTGTATAGCCTTTTGCAGTCTAATAAAGGCATCGCACGTAAATCACGTGGTTTCACCTGTCTACGCAGGTTACGATTGGACTAGTCCTTCCAGTTTCAATGCGCTACAACGTCCCAAGTCGTTTTCATTGACGCTGTAGCCTTAGAACTGTCTTAACTATGTGCACAGTCCTATAAAGGGTGTAATATGGCTTTTTGCAGTCTAATAAAAGCCTCACACGTAAATCACGTGGTTTCATCTGCCTGCGCAGGTTACCATTGCACTAGTCCTTCCAGTGTCAATGCGCTACAACGTCCCAAGTCGTTTTCATCAGCGCCGCTGCCTTACAACACTCTTAACTACGTGCACAGTCCTATAAAGGCTGTAATGTGGCCTTTTGCAGTCTAATAAAAGCCTCGCACGTAAATCACGCGGTTTCACCTGTCTGCGCAGGTTACCATTGGACTAGTCCTTCCAGTGTCAATGTGCTACAACGTCCCTAGTCGTTTTCATTGGCGAACTTGCCTTAGAACACTCTTAACTACGTGCACAGTCCAATAAAGGGTGTATAGCCTTTTGCAGTCTAACAAAGGCCTCACACGTAAATCACGTGGTTCCATCTGCCTGTGCAGGTTACCATTGGCCTAGTCCTTCCAGTCTCAATGCACCACAACGTCCCAATTCATTTTCTTTAGCGCCGTCGCTTTAGAACACTCTTAACTACGTGAATCGTCCTATAAAGGCTGTAATATGGCCTTTTGCAACCTAGTAAAAGCCTCGCACGTAAATCACGTGGTTTCACCTGCCTGCGCCGGTTACCATTGGACTAGTCCCTCCAGTCTCAATGCGCTACAACGTCCCAAGTCGTTTTCATTAGCGCCGTTGCCTTAGAACACTCTTAACTACGTGCACAGTCATATAAAGGCCGTAATGTGGCCTTTTGCAGTCTAAGAAAGGCTTCACACGTAAATGACGTGGTTTCACCTGCCTGCGCAGGTTACCATTGGACTAGCCGTTCCAGTCTCAATGCGCTCCAACGTCCCAAGTCGTTTTTATTTGCGCCGTCGCCTTAGAACACTCCTAACTACGTGCACAATCAAATAAAGGCTGTAATATGGCTTTTTGCAGTCTAACAAAGGCCTCACACGTAAATCACGTGGTTCCATCTGCCTGCGCAGATTACCATTGGACTATTCCTTCCAGTCTCAATGCACTACAACGTTCCAAGTAGTTTTCCTCAGCGCTGTGGCCTTAAAACTCTCTTAACTATGTGCACAGTCCAATAAAGGCCGTAATATGGCCTTTTGCAGTCTAATAAAGGCTTCACACGTAAATCACGTGGTTTCACCTGCATGCGCAGGTTACCATTGACTAGTCCTTCCAGTCTCAATGCGCTACAACGTCCCAAGTCGTTTTCATTAGCGCCGCTGCCTTACAACACTCTTAACTACGTGCACAATCCTATAAAGGCTGTAACATGGCCTTTTGCAGTCTAATAAAGGCCTCATACGTAATTAACGTGGTTCTATCTGCCTGTGCAGGTTACCATTGCAATTTCCTTTCCAATCTCATGCGCTACCACGTCCCAAGTCGTTTTCATTAGCGCCGTTGCCTTACAACACTCTTAACTACGGGCACAGTCCTATAAAGGCCGTAATATGGCCTTTTGCAGTCTAATAAAGGCTTCACAGGTAAATCACGTAGTTTCACCTGCCTGCGCAGGTTAGCATTGGACTAGCCATTCCAGTCTCAATGCGCTCCAATGTCCCAAGTTGTTTGCATCAGCGCCGTTGCCTTACAACACTCTTAACTACGTGCAGAGTCCTATAAAGGCTGTAATATGGCTTTTTGCAGTCTAATAAAGGCCTCACACGTATATCACGTGGTTTCACCTTTCTGCGCAGGTTACCATTGGCCTAGTCCTACCATTTTCAATGCGCTACAACGTCCCTAGTCGTTTTCATTGGCGAAGTTGCCTTAGAGCACTCTTAACTACGTGCACAGTCCAATAAAGGGTGTATAGCCTTTTGCAGTCTAATAAAGGCATCGCACGTAAATCACGTGGTTTCACCTGTCTACGCAGGTTCCGATTGGACTAGTCCTTCCAGTTTCAATGCGCTACAACGTCCCAAGTCGTTTTCATTGACGCTGTAGCCTTAGAACTGTCTTAACTATGTGCACAGTCCTATAAAGGCTGTAATATGGCTTTTTGCAGTCTAATAAAAGCCTCACACGTAAATCACGTGGTTTCATCTGCCTGCGCAGGTTACCATTGCACTAGTCCTTCCAGTGTCAATGCGCTACAACGTCCCAAGTCGTTTTCATCAGCGCCGCTGCCTTACAACACTCTTAACTACGTGCACAGTCCTATAAAGGCTGTAATGTGGCCTTTTGCAGTCTAATAAAAGCCTCGCACGTAAATCACGCGGTTTCACCTGTCTGCGCAGGTTACCATTGGACTAGTCCTTCCAGTGTCAATGTGCTACAACGTCCCTAGTCGTTTTCATTGGCGAACTTGCCTTAGAACACTCTTAACTACGTGCACAGTCCAATAAAGGGTGTATAGCCTTTTGCAGTCTAACAAAGGCCTCACACGTAAATCACGTGGTTCCATCTGCCTGTGCAGGTTACCATTGGCCTAGTCCTTCCAGTCTCAATGCACCACAACGTTCCAATTCATTTTCTTTAGCGCCGTCGCTTTAGAACACTCTTAACTACGTGAATCGTCCTATAAAGGCTGTAATATGGCCTTTTGCAACCTAGTAAAAGCCTCGCACGTAAATCACGTGGTTTCACCTGCCTGCGCCGGTTACCATTGGACTAGTCCTTCCAGTCTCAATGCGCTACAACGTCCCAAGTCGTTTTCATTAGCGCCGTTGCCTTAGAACACTCTTAACTACGTGCACAGTCATATAAAGGCCGTAATGTGGCCTTTTGCAGTCTAAGAAAGGCTTCACACGTAAATGACGTGGTTTCACCTGCCTGCGCAGGTTACCATTGGACTAGCCGTTCCAGTCTCAATGCGCTCCAACGTCCCAAGTCGTTTTTATTTGCGCCGTCGCCTTAGAACACTCCTAACTACGTGCACAATCAAATAAAGGCTGTAATATGGCTTTTTGCAGTCTAACAAAGGCCTCACACGTAAATCACGTGGTTCCATCTGCCTGCGCAGATTACCATTGGACTATTCCTTCCAGTCTCAATGCACTACAACGTTCCAAGTAGTTTTCCTCAGCGCTGTGGCCTTAAAACTCTCTTAACTATGTGCACAGTCCAATAAAGGCCGTAATATGGCCTTTTGCAGTCTAATAAAGGCTTCACACGTAAATCACGTGGTTTCACCTGCATGCGCAGGTTACCATTGACTAGTCCTTCCAGTCTCAATGCGCTACAACGTCCCAAGTCGTTTTCATTAGCGCTGTTGCCTTAGAACACTCTTAACAACGTGCACAGTCATATAAAGGTTGTATATGGCTTTTTGCAGTCTAATAAAAGCCTCACACGTAAATCACGTGGTTTCATCTGCCTGCGCAGGTTACCATTGGACTGTTCTTTCCAGTCTCATGCGCTACCACGTCCAAAGTCGTTTTCATTAGCGCCATTGCCTTACAACACTCTTAACTACGTGCACAGTCCAATAAAGGGTGTATAGCCATTTGCAGTCTAATAAAGGCCTCACACGTAAATTACGTGGTTTCACCTGCCTGCGCAGGTTACCATTGGACTAGTCCTTCCAGTCTCAATGCGCTACAACGTCCCAAGTCGTTTTCATTAGCGCCGTTGCCTTACAACACTCTTAACTACGTGCACAGTCATATAAAGACCGTAATGTACCTTTTTGCAGTCCAATAAAGTCCGCACACGTAAATCACGTGGTTCCATCTGCCTGCGCAGGTTACCATTGGACTATTCCTGCCAGTCTCAATGCACTACAACGTTCCAAGTGGTTTTCCTCCGCGCTGTGGCCTTACAACACTCTTAACTACGTGCACAGTCCTATAAAGGCTGTAATATGGCCTTTTGCAGTCTAACAAAAGCCTCACACGTAAATCTTGTGGTTCCATCTGCCTGCGAAGGTTACCATTGGACTGTTCCTTCTAGTCTCGATGCACTACAACGTTCCAAGTGGTTTTCTTTAGCACATGGCCTTAGAACACTCTTAACTACGTGCACAGTCCTATAAAGACCGTAATATACCTTTTTGCAGTCCAATAAAGTCCGCACACGTAAATCACGCGGTTTCAGCTGCCTGCACTGGTTACCATTGGACTAGTCCTTCAATTCTCAATGCGCTACAACGTCCCAAGTCGTTTTTATTAGCACCGCTGCCTTACAACACTCTTAACTGCGTGCACAGTCCTATAAAGGCTAAAATATGGCCCTTTGCAGTCTAACAAAAGCCTCACACGTAAATCTCGTGGTTCCATCTGCCTGCGCAGGTTACCATTGGACTTGTCGTTCCAGTCTCAATGCGCTATCACGTCCCAAGTCGTTTTCATTAGCGCCGCTGCCTTACAAAACTCTTAACTACGTGCACAGTCCTATAAAGGCTGCAATATGGCCTTTTGCAGTCTAATAAAAACCTCGCACGTCAATCACGCGGTTTCACCTGTCTGCGAAGTTTACCATTGGACTAGTCCTTCCATTCTCAATGCGCTACAACGTCCCAAGTCGTTTTTATTAGCGCCGCTGCCTTACAACACTCTTAACTTCGTGCACAGTCCTATAAAGGCTGTAATATGGCCTTTTGCAGTTTAATAAAGGCCTTGCACGTAAATCACGTGGTTTCACCTGCCTGCGCAGGTTACCATTGGACTATTCCTTCCAGTCTCAATGCACTACAACGTTCCAAGTCGTTTTCATTAGCGCCGCTACCTTACAACACTCTTAACTACGTGCACAGTCAAATAAAGGGTGTATAGCCTTTTGCAGTCTAACAAAGGCCTCACACGTAAATCACGTGGTTCCATATGCCTGTGCAGGTTACCATTGGCCTAGTCCTTCCAGTCTCAATGCACTACAACGTCCCAATTCATTTTCCTTAGCGCCGTCGCTTTAGAACACTCTTAACTACGTGAATCGTCCTATAAAGGCTGTAATATGGCCTTTTGCAATCTAGTAAAAGCCTCGCACGTAAATCACGTGGTTTCACCTGCCTGCGCAGGTTACCATTGGACTTGGCGTTCCAGTCTCAATGCACTACCACGTCCCAAGTCGTTTTCATTAGCGCCGCTGCCTTACAACACTCTTAACTACGTGCACAGTCCTATAAAGGCTGAAATGTGGCCTTTTGCAGTCTAATAAAAGCCTCGCACGTAAATCACGCGGTTTCACCTGTCTGCGCAGGTTACCATTGGACTAGTCCTTCCAGTCTCAATGCGCTACAACGTCCCAAGTCGTTTTCATTAGCGCCGCTGCCTTACAACACTCTTAACTACGTGCACAATCCTATAAAGGCTGTAACATGGCCTTTTGCAGTCTAATAAAGGCCTCATACGTAATTAACGTGGTTCCATCTGCCTGTGCAGGTTACCATTGCAATTTCCTTTCCAATCTCATGCGCTACCACGTCCCAAGTGGTTTTCATTAGCGCCGTTGCCTTACAACACTCTTAACTACGGGCACAGTCCTATAAAGGCCGTAATATGGCCTTTTGCAGTCTAATAAAGGCTTCACAGGTAAATCACGTGGTTTCACCTGCCTGCGCAGGTTAGCATTGGACTAGCCATTCCAGTCTCAATGCGCTCCAACGTCCCAAGTTGTTTGCATTAGCGCCGTTGCCTTACAACACTCTTAACTACGTGCAGAGTCCTATAAAGGCTGTAATATGGCCTTTTGCAGTCTAATAAAGGCCTCACACGTATATCACGCGGTTTCACCTTTCTGCGCAGGTTACCATTGGCCTAGTCCTACCATTCTCAATGCGCTACAACGTCCCTAGTCGTTTTCATTGGCGAAGTTGCCTTAGAGCACTCTTAACTACGTGCACAGTCCAATAAAGGGTGTATAGCCTTTTGCAGTCTAATAAAGGCATCGCACGTAAATCACGTGGTTTCACCTGTCTACGCAGGTTACGATTGGACTAGTCCTTCCAGTTTCAATGCGCTACAACGTCCCAAGTCGTTTTCATTGACGCTGTAGCCTTAGAACTGTCTTAACTATGTGCACAGTCCTATAAAGGCTGTAATACGGCCTTTTGCAGTCTAATAAAAGCCTCACACGTAAATCACGTGGTTTCATCTGCCTGCGCAGGTTACCATTGCACTAGTCCTTCCAGTCTCAATGCGCTACAACGTCCCAAGTCGTTTTCATCAGCGCCGCTGCCTTACAAAACTCTTAACTACGTGCACAGTCCTATAAAGGCTGTAATGTGGCCTTTTGCAGTCTAATAAAGCCTCGCACGTAAATCACGCGGTTTCACCTGTCTGCGCAGGTTACCATTGGACTAGTCCTTCCAGTGTCAATGTGCTACAACGTCCCTAGTCGTTTTCATTGGCGAAGTTGCCTTAGAACACTCTTAACTACGTGCACAGTCCAATAAAGGGTGTATAGCCTTTTGCAGTCTAACAAAGGCCTCACACGTAAATCACGTGGTTCCATCTGCCTGTGCAGGTTACCATTGGCCTAGTCCTTCCAGTCTCAATGCACCACAACGTCCCAATTCATTTTCCTTAGCGCCGTCGCTTTAGAACACTCTTAACTACGTGAATCGTCCTATAAAGGCTGTAATATGGCCTTTTGCAATCTAGTAAAAGCCTCGCACGTAAATCACGTGGTTTCACCTGCCTGCGCCGGTTACCATTGGACTAGTCCTTCCAGTCTCAATGCGCTACAACGTCCCAAGTCGTTTTCATTAGCGCCGTTGCCTTAGAACACTCTTAACTACGTGCACAGTCATATAAAGGCCGTAATGTGGCCTTTTGCAGTCTAAGAAAGGCTTCACACGTAAATCACGTGGTTTCACCTGCCTGCGCAGGTTACCATTGGACTAGCCGTTCCAGTCTCAATGCGCTCCAACGTTCCAAGTCGTTTTTATTTGCGCCGTCGCCTTAGAACACTCGTAACTACGTGCACAATCAAATAAAGGCTGTAATATGGCTTTTTGCAGTCTAACAAAGGCCTCACACGTAAATCACGTGGTTCCATCTGCCTGCGCAGGTTACCATTGGACTATTCCTTCCAGTCTCAATGCACTACAACGTTCGAAGTAGTTTTCCTCAGCGCTGTGGCCTTAAAACTCTCTTAACTATGTGCACAGTCCTATAAAGGCCGTAATATGGCTTTTTGCAGTCTAATAAAGGCTTCACACGTAACTCACGTGGTTTCACCTGCCTGCGCAGGTTACCATTGGACTAGCCCTTCCAGTCTCAATGCACTCCAACGTCCCAAGTTGTTTTCATTAGCGCCGTTGCCTTACAACACTCTTAACTACGTGCAGAGTCCTATAAAGGCTGTAATACGGCCTTTTGCAGTCTAATAAAGGCCTCACACGTAAATCACGTGGTTCCATCTGCCTGCGCAGGTTACCATTGGACTGTTTTTTCCAGTCTCATGCGCTACCACGTCCAAAGTCGTTTTCATTAGCGCCATTGCCTTACAACACTCTTAACTACGTGCACAGTCCAATAAAGGGTGTATAGCCATTTGCAGTCTAATAAAGGCCTCACACGTAAATCACGTGGTTTCACCTGCTCGCGCAGGTTATCATTGGACTAGTCCTTCCAGTCTCAATGCGCTACAACGTCCCAAGTCGTTTTCATTAGCGCCGTTGCCTTACAACACTCTTAATACGTGCACAGTCCTATAAAGACCGTAATATACCTTTTTGCAGTCCAATAAAGTCCGCACACGTAAATCACGTGGTTCCATCTGCCTGCGCAGGTTACCATTGAACTATTCCTGCCAGTCTCAATGCACTACAACGTTCCAAGTGGTTTTCCTCAGCGCTGTGGCCTTACAACACTCTTAACTACGTGCACAGTCCTATAAAGGCTGTAATATGGCCTTTTGCAGTCTAATAAAGGCCTTGCACGTAAATCACGTGGTTCCATCTGCCTGCGCAGGTTACCATTGGACTACTCATTCCAGTCTCATTGCACTACAACGTTCCAAGTGGTTTTCCTCAGCGCTGTGGCCTTATAACTCTCTTAACTATGTGCACAGTCCTATAAAGGCCGTAATATGGCTTTTTGCATGCTAATAAAGGACTCACACGTAAATCACGTGGTTCATCTGTCTGCGCAGGTTACCATTGGCCTAGTCCTACCAGTCTCAATGCGCTACAACGTCCCTAGTCGTTCTCCTCAGCGCTGTGGCCTTAGAACTCTGTTAACTATGTGCACAGTCCTATAAAGGCCGTAATATGGCTTTTTGCATTCTAATAAAGGCTTCACACGTAAATCACGTGGTTTCACCTGCCTGCGCAGGTTACCATTGGCCTAGTTCTACCAGTCTCATTGCACTACAACGTTCCAAGTGGTTTTCCTCAGCGCTGTGGCCTTATAACTCTCTTAACTATGTGCACAGTCCAATAAAGGGTGTATAGCCTTTTGCAGTCTAATAAAGGCCTCACACGTAAATCACGTGGTTCCATCTGCCTGTGCAGGTTACCATTGGCCTAGTCCTTCAAGTCCTAATGCACTACAACGTCCCAAGTCATTTTCCTTAGCGCCATCGCTTTAGAACACTCTTAACTACGTGAATCTTCCTATAAAGGCTGTAATATGGCCTTTTGCAATATAGTAAAAGCCTCGCACGTAAATCACGTGGTTTCACCTGCCTGCGCAGGTTACCATTGGACTTGTCGTTCCAGTCTCAATGCACTACCACGTCCCAAGTCGTTTTCATTAGCGCCGCTGCCTTACAACACTCTTAACTACGTGCACAGTCCTATAAAGGCTGAAATGTGGCCTTTTGCAGTCTAATAAAAGCCTCGCACGTAAATCACGCGGTTTCACCTGTCTGCGCAGGTTACCATTGGACTAGTCCTTCCAGTCTCAATGCGCTACAACGTCCCAAGTCGTTTTCATTAGCGCCGCTGCCTTACAACACTCTTAACTACGTGCACAATCCTATAAAGGCTGTAACATGGCCTTTTGCAGTCTAATAAAGGCCTCATACGTAATTAACGTGGTTCCATCTGCCTGTGCAGGTTACCATTGCAATTTCCTTTCCAATCTCATGCGCTACCACGTCCCAAGTCGTTTTCATTAGCGCCGTTGCCTTACAACACTCTTAACTACGGGCACAGTCCTATAAAGGCCGTAATATGGCCTTTTGCAGTCTAATAAAGGCTTCACAGGTATATCACGTGGTTTCACCTTTCTGCGCAGGTTACCATTGGCCTAGTCCTACCATTCTCAATGCGCTACAACGTCCCTAGTCGTTTTCATTGGCGAAGTTGCCTTAGAGCACTCTTAACTACGTGCACAGTCCAATAAAGGGTGTATAGCCTTTTGCAGTCTAATAAAGGCATCGCACGTAAATCACGTGGTTTCACCTGTCTACGCAGGTTACGATTGGACTAGTCCTTCCAGTTTCAATGCGCTACAACGTCCCAAGTCGTTTTAATTGACGCTGTAGCCTTAGAACTCTCTTAACTACGTGCACAATCCTATAAAGGCTGTAACATGGCCTTTTGCAGTCTAAAAAGGCCTCATACGTAATTAACGTGGTTTCACCTGCCTGCACAGGTTAGCATTGGACTAGCCATTCCAGTCTCAATGCGCTCCAACGTCCCAAGTTGTTTGCATTAGCGCCGATGCCTTACAACACTCTTAACTACGTGCAGAGTCCTATAAAGGCTGTAATATGGCCTTTTGCAGTCTAATAAAGGCCTCACACGTATATCACGTGGTTTCACCTTTCTGCGCAGGTTACCATTGGCCTAGTCCTACCATTCTCAATGCGCTACAACGTCCCTAGTCGTTTTCATTGGCGAAGTTGCCTTAGAGCACTCTTAACTACGTGCACAGTCCAATAAAGGGTGTATAGCCTTTTGCAGTCTAATAAAGGCATCGCACGTAAATCACGTGGTTTCACCTGTCTACGCAGGTTACGATTGGACTAGTCCTTCCAGTTTCAATGCGCTACAACGTCCCAAGTCGTTTTAATTGACGCTGTAGCCTTAGAACTCTCTTAACTATGTGCACAGTCCTATAAAGGCTGTAATATGGCCTTTTGCAGTCTAATAAAAGCCTCACACGTAAATCACGTGGTTTCATCTGCCTGCGCAGGTTACCATTGCACTAGTCCTTCCAGTCTCAATGCGCTACAACGTCCCAAGTCGTTTTCATCAGCGCCGCTGCCTTACAACACTCTTAACTACGTGCACAGTCCTATAAAGGCTGTAATGTGGCCTTTTGCAGTCTAATAAAGCCTCGCACGTAAATCACGCGGTTTCACCTGTCTGCGCAGGTTACCATTGGACTAGTCCTTCCAGTGTCAATGTGCTACAACGTCCCTAGTCGTTTTCATTGGCCAAGTTGCCTTAGAACACTCTTAACTACGTGCACAGTCCAATAAAGGGTGTATAGCCTTTTGCAGTCTAACAAAGGCCTCACACGTAAATCACGTGGTTCCATCTGCCTGTGCAGGTTACCATTGGCCTAGTCCTTCCAGTCTCAATGCACCACAACGTCCCAATTCATTTTCCTTAGCGCCGTCGCTTTAGAACACTCTTAACTACGTGAATCGTCCTATAAAGGCTGTAATATGGCCTTTTGCAATCTAGTAAAAGCCTCGCACGTAAATTACGTGGTTTCACCTGCCTGCGCCGGTTACCATTGGACTAGTCCTTCCAGTCTCAATGCGCTACAACGTCCCAAGTCGTTTTCATTAGCGCCGTTGCCTTAGAACACTCTTAACTACGTGCACAGTCATATAAAGGCCGTAATGTGGCTTTTTGCAGTCTAAGAAAGGCTTCACACGTAAATCACGTGGTTTCACTTGCCTGCGCAGGTTACCATTGGACTAGCCGTTCCAGTCTCAATGCGCTCCAACGTTCCAAGTCGTTTTTATTTGCGCCGTCGCCTTAGAACACTTGTAACTACGTGCACAATCAAATAAAGGCTGTAATATGGCTTTTTGCAGTCTAACAAAGGCCTCACACGTAAATCACGTGGTTCCATCTGCCTGCGCAGGTTACCATTGGACTATTCCTTCCAGTCTCAATGCACTACAACGTTCGAAGTAGTTTTCCTCAGCGCTGTGGCCTTAAAACTCTCTTAACTATGTGCACAGTCCTATAAAGGCCGTAATATGGCTTTTTGCAGTCTAATAAAGGCTTCACACGTAACTCACGTGGTTTCACCTGCCTGTGCAGGTGACCATTGGACTAGCCCTTCCAGTGTCAATGCACTACAACGTCCCAAGTGGTTTTCCTCAGCGCCGTTGCCTTACAACACTCTTAACTACGTGCACAGTCCTATAAAGGCTGTAATATGGCCTTTTGCAGTCTAACAAAAGCCTCACACGTAAATCTCGTGGTTCCATCTGCCTGCGCAGGTTACCATTGGACTGTTCCTTCTAGTCTCGATGCACTACAACGTTCCAAGTGGTTTTCTTTAGCGCATGGCCTTAGAACACTCTTAACTACGTGCACAGTCCTATAAGGACCGTAATATACCTTTGTGCAGTCCAATAAAAGCCGCACACGTAAATCACGCGGTTTCAGCTGCCTGCACTGGTTACCATTGGACTTGTCGTTCCAGTCTCAATGCGCTACCACGTCCCAAGTCGTTTTCATTAGCGCCGCTGCCTTACAACACTCTTAACTACGTGCACAGTCCTATAAAGGCTGCAATATGGCCTTTTGCAGTCTAATAAAAACCTCGCACGTCAATCACGCGGTTTCACCTGTCTGCGCAGGTTACCATTGGACTAGTCCTTCCATTCCCAATGCGCTACAACGTCCCAAGTCGTTCTTATTAGCGCCGCTGCCTTAAAACACTCTTAACTGCGTGCACAGTCCTATAAAGGCTGTAATATGGCCTTTTGCAGTCTAATAAAGGCCTTGCACGTAAATCACGTGGTTCCATCTGCCTGCGCAGGTTACCATTGGACTACTCATTCCAGTCTCATTGCACTACAACGTTCCAAGTGGTTTTCCTCAGCGCTGTGGCCTTATAACTCTCTTAACTATGTGCACAGTCCTATAAAGGCCGTAATATGGCTTTTTGCATGCTAATAAAGGACTCACACGTAAATCACGTGGTTCATCTGTCTGCGCAGGTTACCATTGGCCTAGTCCTACCAGTCTCAATGCGCTACAACGTCCCTAGTCGTTCTCCTCAGCGCTGTGGCCTTTGAACTCTGTTAACTATGTGCACAGTCCTATAAAGGCTGAAATGTGGCCTTTTGCAGTCTAATAAAAGCCTCGCACGTAAATCACGCGGTTTCACCTGTCTGCGCAGGTTACCATTGGCCTAGTCCTACCATTCTCAATGCGCTACAACGTCCCTAGTCGTTTTCATTGGCGAAGTTGCCTTAGAGCACTCTTAACTACGTGCACAGTCCAATAAAGGGTGTATAGCCTTTTGCAGTCTAATAAAGGCATCGCACGTAAATCACGTGGTTTCACCTGTCTACGCAGGTTACGATTGGACTAGTCCTTCCAGTTTCAATGCGCTACAACGTCCCAAGTCGTTTTAATTGACGCTGTAGCCTTAGAACTCTCTTAACTATGTGCACAGTCCTATAAAGGCTGTAATATGGCCTTTTGCAGTCTAATAAAAGCCTCACACGTAAATCACGTCGTTTCATCTGCCTGCGCAGGTTACCATTGCACTAGTACTTCCAGTCTCAATGCGCTACAACGTCCCAAGTCGTTTTCATCAGCGCCGCTGCCTTACAACACTCTTAACTACGTGCACAGTCCTATAAAGGCTGTAATGTGGCCTTTTGCAGTCTAATAAAGCCTCGCACGTAAATCACGCGGTTTCACCTGTCTGCGCAGGTTACCATTGGACTAGTCCTTCCAGTGTCAATGTGCTACAACGTCCCTAGTCGTTTTCATTGGTCAAGTTGCCTTAGAACACTCTTAACTACGTGCACAGTCCAATAAAGGGTGTATAGCCTTTTGCAGTCTAACAAAGGCCTCACACGTAAATCACGTGGTTCCATCTGCCTGTGCAGGTTACCATTGGCCTAGTCCTTCCAGTCTCAATGCACCACAACGTCCCAACTCATTCTCCTTAGCGCCGTCGCTTTAGAACACTCTTAACTACGTGAATCGTCCTATAAAGGCTGTAATATGGCCTTTTGCAATCTAGTAAAAGCCTCGCACGTAAATTACGTGGTTTCACCTGCCTGCGCCGGTTACCATTGGACTAGTCCTTCCAGTCTCAATGCGCTACAACGTCCCAAGTCGTTTTCATTAGCGCCGTTGCCTTAGAACACTCTTAACTACGTGCACAGTCATATAAAGGCCGTAATGTGGCCTTTTGCAGTCTAAGAAAGGCTTCACACGTAAATCACGTGGTTTCACTTGCCTGCGCAGGTTACCATTGGACTAGCCGTTCCAGTCTCAATGCGCTCCAACGTTCCAAGTCGTTTTTATTTGCGCCGTCGCCTTAGAACACTTGTAACTACGTGCACAATCAAATAAAGGCTGTAATATGGCTTTTTGCAGTCTAACAAAGGCCTCACACGTAAATCACGTGGTTCCATCTGCCTGCGCAGGTTACCATTGGACTATTCCTTCCAGTCTCAATGCACTACAACGTTCGAAATAGTTTTCCTCAGCGCTGTGGCCTTAAAACTCTCTTAACTATGTGCACAGTCCTATAAAGGCCGTAATATGGCTTTTTGCAGTCTAATAAAGGCTTCACACGTAACTCACGTGGTTTCACCTGCCTGTGCAGGTTACCATTGGACTAGCCCTTCCAGTCTCAATGCACTACAACGTCCCAAGTGGTTTTCCTCAGCGCCGTTGCCTTACAACACTCTTAACTACGTGCACAGTCCTATAAAGGCTGTAATATGGCCTTTTGCAGTCTAACAAAAGCCTCACACGTAAATCTCGTGGTTCCATCTGCCTGCGCAGGTTACCATTGGACTGTTCCTTCTAGTCTCGATGCACTACAACGTTCCAAGTGGTTTTCTTTAGCGCATGGCCTTAGAACACTCTTAACTACGTGCACAGTCCTATAAGGACCGTAATATACCTTTGTGCAGTCCAATAAAAGCCGCACACGTAAATCACGCGGTTTCAGCTGCCTGCACTGGTTACCATTGGACTTGTCGTTCCAGTCTCAATGCCCTACCACGTCCCTAGTCGTTTTCATTGGCGAATTTGCCTTACAACACTCTTAACTACGTGCACAGTCCTATAAAGGCTGAAATGTGGCCTTTTGCAGTCTAATAAAAGCCTCGCACGTAAATCACGCGGTTTCACCTGTCTGCGCAGGTTACCATTGGACTAGTCCTTCCAGTCTCAATGCGCTACAACGTCCCAAGTCGTTTTCATTAGCGCCGCTGCCTTACAACACTCTTAACTAGGTGCACAATCCTATTAAAGCTGTAACATGGCCTTTTGCAGTCTAATAAAGGCCTCATACGTAATTAACGTGGTTCCATCTGCCTGTGCAGGTTACCATTGCAATTTCCTTTCCAATCTCATGCGCTACCACGTCCCAAGTCGTTTTCATTAGCGCCGTTGCCTTACAACACTCTTAACTACGGGCACAGTCCTATAAAGGCCGTAATATGGCCTTTTGCAGTCTAATAAAGGCTTCACAGGTAAATCACGTGGTTTCACCTGCCTGTGCAGATTACCATTGGCCTAGTCCTTCCAGTCTCAATGCACCACAACGTCCCAATTCATTTTCCTTAGCGCCGTCGCTTTAGAACACTCTTAACTACGTGAATCGTCCTATAAAGGCTGTAATATGGCCTTTTGCAATCTAGTAAAAGCCTCGCACGTAAATCACGTGGTTTCACCTGCCTGCGCCGGTTACCATTGGACTAGTCCTTCCAGTCTCAATACGCTACAACGTCCCAAGTCGTTTTCATTAGCGCCGTTGCCTTAGAACACTCTTAACTACGTGCACAGTCCTATAAAGGCCGTAATGTGGCCTTTTGCAGTCTAAGAAAGGCTTCCCACGTAAATCACGTGGTTTCACCTGCCTGCGCAGGTTACCATTGGACTAGCCGTTCCAGTCTCAATGCGCTCCAACGTCCCAAGTCGTTTTTATTTGCGCCGTCGCCTTAGAACACTCCTAACTACGTGCACAATCAAATAAAGGCTGTAATATGGCTTTTTGCAGTCTAACAAAGGCCTCACACGTAAATCACGTGGTTCCATCTGCCTGCGCAGGTTACCATTGGACTATTCCTTCCAGTCTCGATGAACTACAACGTTCCAAGTGGTTTTCCTTAGCGCCATGGCCTTAGAACACTCTTAACTACGTGCACAGTCCTATAAAGACCGTAATATACCTTTTTGCAGTCCAATAAAGGGCGCACACGTAAATCACGCGGTTTCAGCTGCCTGCACTGGTTACCATTGGACTTGTCGTTCCAGTCTCAATGCGCTACCACGTCCCAAGTCGTTTTCATTAGCGCCGCTGCCTTACAACACTCTTAACTATGTGCACAGTCCTATAAAGGCCGTAATATGGCTTTTTGCATGCTAATAAAGGACTCACACGTAAATCACGTGGTTCATCTGTCTGCGCAGGTTACCATTGGCCTAGTCCTACCAGTCTCAATGCGCTACAACGTCCCTAGTCGTTCTCCTCAGCGCTGTGGCCTTAGAACTCTGTTAACTATGTGCACAGTCCTATAAAGGCCGTAATATGGCTTTTTGCATTCTAATAAAGGCTTCACACGTAAATCACGTGGTTTCACCTGCCTGCGCAGGTTACCATTGGCCTAGTTCTAACAGTCTCAATGCGCTACAACGTCCCTAGTCGTTTTCATTGGCGAATTTGCCTCACAACACTCTTAACTACGTGCACAGTCCTATAAAGGCTGAAATGTGGCCTTTTGCAGTCTAATAAAAGCCTCGCACGTAAATCACGCGGTTTCACCTGTCTGCGCAGGTTACCATTGGACTAGTCCTTCCAGTCTCAATGCGCTACAACGTCCCAAGTCGTTTTCATTAGCGCCGCTGCCTTACAACACTCTTAACTACGTGCACAATCCTATAAAGGCTGTAACATGGCCTTTTGCAGTCTAATAAAGGCCTCATACGTAATTAACGTGGTTCCATCTGCCTGTGCAGGTTACCATTGCAATTTCCTTTCCAATCTCATGCGCTACCACGTCCCAAGTCGTTTTCATTAGCGCCGTTGCCTTACAACACTCTTAACTACGGGCACAGTCCTTTAAAGGCCGTAATATGGCCTTTTGCAGTCTAATAAAGGCTTCACAGGTAAATCACGTGGTTTCACCTGCCTGTGCAGATTACCATTGGCCTAGTCCTTCCAGTCTCAATGCACCACAACGTCCCAATTCATTTTCCTTAGCGCCGTCGCTTTAGAACACTCTTAACTACGTGAATCGTCCTATAAAGGCTGTAATATGGCCTTTTGCAATCTAGTAAAAGCCTCGCACGTAAATCACGTGGTTTAGTCTGCCTGCGCCGGTTACCATTGGACTAGTCCTTCCAGTCTCAATACGCTACAACGTCCCAAGTCGTTTTCATTAGCGCCGTTGCCTTAGAACACTCTTAACTACGTGCACAGTCATATAAAGGCCGTAATGTGGCCTTTTGCAGTCTAAGAAAGGCTTCCCACGTAAATCACGTGGTTTCACCTGCCTGCGCAGGTTACCATTGGACTAGCCGTTCCAGTCTCAATGCGCTCCAACGTCCCAAGTCGTTTTTATTTGCGCCGTCGCCTTAGAACACTCCTAACTACGTGCACAATCAAATAAAGGCTGTAATATGGCTTTTTGCAGTCTAACAAAGGCCTCACACGTAAATCACGTGGTTCCATCTGCCTGCGCAGGTTACCATTGGATTATTCCTTCCAGTCTCAATGCACTACAACGTTCCAAGTAGTTTTCCTCAGCGTTGTGGCCTTAAAACTCTCTTAACTATGTGCACAGTCCTATAAAGGCCGTAATATGGCTTTTTGCAGTCTAATAAAGGCTTCACACGTAACTCACGTGGTTTCACCTGCCTGCGCAGGTTACCATTGGACTAGCCCTTCCAGTCTCAATGCACTCCAACGTCCCAAGTTGTTTTCATTAGCGCCGTTGCCTTACAACACTCTTAACTACGTGCAGAGTCCTATAAAGGCTGTAACACGGCCTTTTGCAGTCTAATAAAGGCCTCACACGTAAATCACGTGGTTTCATCTGCCTGCGCAGGTTACCATTGGACTGTTCTTTCCAGTCTCATGCGCTACCACGTTCAAAGTCGTTTTCATTAGCGCCATTGCCTTACAACACTCTTAACTACGTGCACAGTCCAATAAAGGGTGTATAGCAATTTGCAGTCTAATAAAAGCCGCACACGTAAATCACGTGGTTTCACCTGCCTGCGCAGGTTACCATTGGACTAGTCCTTCCAGTCTCAATGCGCTACAACGTCCCAAGTCGTTTTCATTAGCGCCGTTGCCTTACAACACTCTTAATACGTGCACAGTCCTATAAGGACCGTAATATACCTTTTTGCAGTCCAATAAAGTCCGCACACGTAAATCACGTGGTTCCATCTGCCTGCGCAGGTTACCATTGAACTATTCCTGCCAGTCTCAATGCACTACAACGTTCCAAGTGGTTTTCCTCAGCGCTGTGGCCTTACAACACTCTTAACTACGTGCACAGTCCTATAAAGGCTGTAATATGGCCTTTTGCAGTCTAACAAAAGCCTCACACGTAAATCTCGTGGTTCCATCTGCCTGCGCAGGTTACCATTGGACTGTTCCTTCTAGTCTCGATGCACTACAACGTTCCAAGTGGTTTTCTTTAGCGCATGGCCTTAGAACACTCTTAAGTACGTGCACAGTCCTATAAGGACCGTAATATACCTTTGTGCAGTCCAATAAAGGCCGCACACGTAAATCACGCGGTTTCAGCTGCCTGCACTGGTTACCATTGGACTTGTCGTTCCAGTCTCAATGCGCTACCACGTCCCAAGTCGTTTTCATTAGCCCGCTGCCTTACAACACTCTTAACTACGTGCACAGTCCTATAAAGGATGCAATATGGCCTTTTGCAGTTTAATAAAAACCTCGCACGTCAATCACGCGGTTTCACCTGTCTGCGCAGGTTACCATTGGACTAGTCCTTCCAGTCTCATTGCACTACAACGTTCCAAGTAGTTTTCCTCAGCGTTGTGGCCTTAAAACTCTCTTAACTATGTGCACAGTCCTATAAAGGCCGTAATATGGCTTTTTGCAGTCTAATAAAGGCTTCACACGTAACTCACGTGGTTTCACCTGCGTGCGCAGGTTACCATTGGACTAGCCCTTCCAGTCTCAATGCACTCCAACGTCCCAAGTTGTTTTCATTAGCGCCGTTGCCTTACAACACTCTTAACTACGTGCAGAGTCCTATAAAGGCTGTAACACGGCCTTTTGCAGTCTAATAAAGGCCTCACACGTAAATCACGTGGTTCCATCTGCCTGCGCAGGTTACCATTGGACTGTTCTTTCCAGTCTCATGCGCTACCACGTTCAAAGTCGTTTTCATTAGCGCCATTGCCTTACAACACTCTTAACTACGTGCACAGTCCAATAAAGGGTGTATAGCCATTTGCAGTCTAATAAAAGCCTCACACGTAAATCACGTGGTTTCACCTGCCTGCGCAGGTTACCATTGGACTAGTCCTTCCAGTCTCAATGCGCTACAACGTCCCAAGTCGTTTTCATTAGCGCCGTTGCCTTACAACACTCTTAATACGTGCACAGTCCTATAAGGACCGTAATATACCTTTTTGCAGTCCAATAAAGTCCGCACACGTAAATCACGTGGTTCCATCTGCCTGCGCAGGTTACCATTGAACTATTCCTGCCAGTCTCAATGCACTACAACGTTCCAAGTGGTTTTCCTCAGCGCTGTGGCCTTACAACACTCTTAACTACGTGCACAGTCCTATAAAGGCTGTAATATGGCCTTTTGCAGTCTAACAAAAGCCTCACACGTAAATCTCGTGATTCCATCTGCCTGCGCAGGTTACCATTGGACTGTTCCTTCTAGTCTCGATGCACTACAACGTTCCAAGTGGTTTTCTTTAGCGCATGGCCTTAGAACACTCTTAACTACGTGCACAGTCCTATAAGGACCGTAATATACCTTTATGCAGTCCAATAAAGGCCGCACACGTAAATCACGTGGTTTCAGCTGCCTGCACTGGTTACCATTGGACTTGTCGTTCCAGTCTAAATGCGCTACCACGTCCCAAGTCGTTTTCATTAGCGCCGCTGCCTTACAACACTCTTAACTACGTGCACAGTCCTATAAAGGATGCAATATGGCCTTTTGCAGTTTAATAAAAACCTCGCACGTCAATCACGCGGTTTCACCTGTCTGCGCAGGTTACCATTGGACTAGTCCTTCCAGTCTCATTGCACTACAACGTTCCAAGTAGTTTTCCTCAGCGCTGTGGCCTTAGAACTCTCTTAACTATGTGCACAGTCCTATAAAGGCCGTAATATGGCTTTTTGCATGCTAATAAAGGACTCACACGTAAATCACGTGGTTCATCTGTCTGCGCAGGTTACCATTGGCCTAGTCCTACCAGTCTCAATGCGCTACAACGTCCCTAGTCGTTCTCCTCAGCGCTGTGGCCTTAGAACTCTGTTAACTATGTGCACAGTCCTATAAAGGCCGTAATATGGCTTTTTGCATTCTAATAAAGGCTTCACACGTAAATCACGTGGTTTCACCTGCCTGCGCAGGTTACCATTGGCCTAGTTCTACCAGTCTCAATGCGCTACAACGTCCCTAGTCGTTTTCATTGGCGAATTTGCCTTACAACACTCTTAACTACGTGCACAGTCCAATAAAGGGTGTAATATAGCCTTTTGCAGTCTAAAAAAGGCCTCACACGAAAATCACGTGCTTCCATCTGCCTGTGCAGGTTACCATTGGCCTAGTCCTTCCAGTCTCAATGCACTACAACGTCCCAAGTCATTTTCCATAGCGCCGTCGCTTTAGAACACTCTTAACTACGTGAATCGTCCTATAAAGGCTGTAATATGGCCTTTTGCAATCTAGTAAAAGCCTCGCACGTAAATCACGTGGTTGCACCTGCCTGCGCAGGTTACCATTGGACTAGTCCTTCCAGTCCTAATGCGCTACAACGTCTCAAGTCGTTTTCATTAGTGCCGTTGCCTTACAACACTCTTAACTACGTGCACAGTCCTATAAAGACTGTAATATGGCCTTTTGGAGTCTCATAAAAACCTCGGACGTCAATCACGTGGTTTCACCTGCCTGCGCAGGTTGCTATTGGACTGTTCCTTCCAGTCTCGATGCACTTCAACGTTCCAAGTGGTTTTCCTTAGCGGCGTGGCCTTAGAACACTCTTAACTACGTGCACAGTCCTGTAACGACCGTAATATACCTTTTTGCAGTCCAACAAAATCTGCACACGTAAATCATGCAGTTTCAGCTGCCTGCGCCGGTTACCATTGGACTTGTCGTTCCAGTCTCAATGCACTACCACGTCCCAAGTCGTTTTCAGTAGCGGCGCTGCCTTACAACACTCTTAACTACGTGCACAGTCCTATAATTGCAGTAATATGACCTTTTGGAGTCTCATAAAAACCTCGGACGTAAATCACGTGGTTTCACCTGCCTGCGCAGTTTACCATTGGACTAGTCCTTCCAGTCTCAATGCGCTACAACGTCCCAAGTCGTTTTTATTAGCGCCGCTGCCTTACAACACTCTTAACTGCATGCACAGTCCTATAAAGGCTGTAACATGGCCTTTTGCAGTCTAATAAAGGCCTCATACGTAATTAACGTGGTTCCATCTGCCTGTGCAGGTTACTATTGCAATTTTCTTTCCAATCTCATGCGCTACCACGTCCCAAGTCGTTTTCATTAGCGCCGTTGTCTTATAACACTCTTAACTACGGGCACAGTTCTATAAAGGCCGTAATATGGCCTCTTGCAGTCTAATAAAGATTTCACACGTAAATCACGTGGTTTCAACTTTCTGCGCAGGTTACCATTGGCCTAGTCCTTCCAGTCTCAATGCGCTACAACGTCCCTAGTCGTTTTCATTGGCGAAGTTGCCTTAGAGCACTCTTAACTACGTGCACAGTCCAATAAATGTTGTATAGCCTTTTGCAGTCTAATAAAGGCATCGCACGTAAATCACGTGGTTTCACCTGTTTACGCAGGTTACGATTGGACTATTCCTTCCAGTCTCAATGTGCTACAACGTCCCAAGTCGTTTTCATTAGCGCCGCTGCCTTACAACACTCTTAACTACGTGCACAATCCTATAAAGGCTGTAACATGGCCTTTTGCAGTCTAATAAAGGCCTCATACGTAATTAACGTGGTTCCATCTGCCTGTGCAGGTTACCATTGCACTGTTTTTCCCAATCTCATGCGCTACCACGTTCCAAGTCGTTTTCATTAGCGCCGTTGCCTTACAACACTCTTAACTACGGGCACAGTCCTATAAAGGCCGTAATATGGCCTTTTGTAGTCTAATAAAGGCTTCACACGTAAATTGCGTGGTTTCACCTGCCTGCGCAGGTTACCATTGGACTAGCCGTTCCAGTCTCAATGCGCTCCAACGTCCCAAATTGTTTTTATTAGCGCCGTTGCCTTACAAGACTCTTAACTACGTGCACAGTCCTATAAAGGCTGTAATATGGCCTTTTGCAATCTAGTAAAAGCCTCGCACGTAAATCACGTGGTTTCACCTGCTTGCGCAGGTTACCATTGGACTAGTCCTTCCAGTCTCAATGCGCTACAACGTCCCAAGTCGTTTTCATTTGCGCCGTTGCCTTAGAACACTCTTAACTACGTGCACAATCATATAAAACTGTAATATGGCTTTTTGCAGTCTAATAAAAGCCTCACACGTAAATCACGTGGTTCCATCTGCCTGCGCAGGTTACCATTGGACTATTCCTTCCAGTCTCAATGCACTACAACGTTCCAATTAGTTTTCCTCAGCTCTGTGGCCTAAGAACTCTCTTAACTATGTGCACAGTCCTATAAAGGCCGTAATATGGCTTTTTGCAGTCTAATAAAGGCTTCACACGTAAATCACGTGGTTTCACCTGCCTGCGCAGGTTACCATTGGACTAGCCCTTCCAGTCTCAATGCACTCCAACGTCCCAAGTTGTTTCCATTAGCGCCGTTGCCTTACAACACTCTTAACTACGTGCAGAGTCCTATAAAGGCTGTAATATGGCCTTTTGCAGTCTAATAAAGTTCTCACACGTAAATCACGTGGTTCATCTGTCTGCGCAGGTTACCATTGGCCTAGTCCTACCAGTCTCAATGCGCTACAACGTCCCTAGTCGTTTTCATTGGCGAATTTACCTTACAACACTCTTAACTACGTGCACAGTGCTATAAAGGCTGTAATATGGCCTTTTGCAGTCTAATAAAGGCTTCACACGTAAATCACCTGGTTTCACCTGCATGCGCAGGTTTCCATTGGACTAGACGCTCCAGTCTCAATGCGGTACAACGTCCCAAGTCGTTTTCCTTAGCGCCGTCGCTTTAGAACACTCTTAACTACGTGCATCGTCCTCTAAAGGCTGTAATAGGGCCTTTTGCAGTCTAATAAAGGCCTCATACGTAATTAACGTGGTTCCATCTGCCTGTGCAGGTTACCATTGCACTGTTCTTTCCAGTCTCATGCGCTACCACGTCCCAAGTCGTTACTTCATTAGCGCCATTGCCTTACAACACTCTTAACTACGTGCACAGTCCAATAAAGGGTGTATAGCCTTTTGCAGTCTAATAAAGGCCTCACACGTAAATCACGTGGTTTTATCTGCCTGTGCAGGTTACCATTGGCCTAGTCCTTCAAGTCTCAATGCACTACAACGTCCCAAGTCATTTTCCTTAGCGCCGTCGCTTTAGAACACTCTTAACTACGCGAATCTTCCTATAAATATGGCTTTTTGCAATATAGTAAAAGCCTCGCACGTAAATCACGTGGTTTCACCTGCCTGCGCAGGTTACCATTGGACTTGTCGTTCCAGTCTCAATGCACTACCACGTCCCAAGTCGTTTTCATTAGTGCCGTTGTCTTACAACACTCTTAACTGCATGCACAGTCCTATAAAGGCTGTAACATGGCCTTTTGCAGTCTAATAAAGGCCTCATACGTAATTAACGTGGTTCCATCTGCCTGTGCAGGTTACTATTGCAATTTTCTTTCCAATCTCATGCGCTACCACGTCCCAAGTCGTTTTCATTAGCGCCGTTGTCTTATAACACTCTTAACTACGGGCACAGTTCTATAAAGGCCGTAATATGGCCTCTTGCAGTCTAATAAAGATTTCACACGTAAATCACGTGGTTTCACCTTTCTGCGCAGGTTACCATTGGCCTAGTCCTTCCAGTCTCAATGCGCTACAACGTCCCTAGTCGTTTTCATTGGCGAAGTTGCCTTAGAGCACTCTTAACTACGTGCACAGTCCAATAAATGTTGTATAGCCTTTTGCAGTCTAATAAAGGCATCGCACGTAAATCACGTGGTTTCACCTGTTTACGCAGGTTACGATTGGACTATTCCTTCCAGTCTCAATGCGCTACAACGTCCCAAGTCGTTTTCATTAGCGCCGCTGCCTTACAACACTCTTAACTACGTGCACAATCCTATAAAGGCTGTAACATGGCCTTTTGCAGTCTAATAAAGGCCTCATACGTAATTAACGTGGTTCCATCTGCCTGTGCAGGTTACCATTGCACTGTTTTTCCCAATCTCATGCGCTACCACGTTCCAAGTCGTTTTCATTAGCGCCGTTGCCTTACAACACTCTTAACTACGGGCACAGTCCTATAAAGGCCGTAATATGGCCTTTTGTAGTCTAATAAAGGCTTCACACGTAAATCGCGTGGTTTCACCTGCCTGCGCAGGTTACCATTGGACTAGCCGTTCCAGTCTCAATGCGCTCCAACGTCCCAAATTGTTTTTATTAGCGCCGTTGCCTTACAAGACTCTTAACTACGTGCACAGTCCTATAAAGGCTGTAATATGGCCTTTTGCAATCTAGTAAAAGCCTCGCACGTAAATCACGTGGTTTCACCTGCTTGCGCAGGTTACCATTGGACTAGTCCTTCCAGTCTCAATGCGCTACAACGTCCCAAGTCGTTTTCATTTGCGCCGTTGCCTTAGAACACTCTTAACTACGTGCACAATCATATAAAACTGTAATATGGCTTTTTGCAGTCTAATAAAAGCCTCACACGTATATCACGTGGTTCCATCTGCCTGCGCAGGTTACCATTGGACTATTCCTTCCAGTCTCAATGCACTACAACGTTCCAAGTAGTTTTCCTCAGCGCTGTGGCCTAAGAACTCTCTTAACTATGTGCACAGTCCTATAAAGGCCGTAATATGGCTTTTTGCAGTCTAATAAAGGCTTCACACGTAAATCACGTGGTTTCACCTGCCTGCGCAGGTTACCATTGGACTAGCCCTTCCAGTCTCAATGCACTCCAACGTCCCAAGTTGTTTCCATTAGCGCCATTGCCTTACAACACTCTTAACTACGTGCAGAGTCCTATAAAGGCTGTAATATGGCCTTTTGCAGTCTAATAAAGTTCTCACACGTAAATCACGTGGTTCATCTGTCTGCGCAGGTTACCATTGGCCTAGTCCTACCAGTCTCAATGCGCTACAACGTCCCTAGTCGTTTTCATTGGCGAATTTACCTTACAACACTCTTAACTACGTGCACAGTGCTATAAAGGCTGTAATATGGCCTTTTGCAGTCTAATAAAGGCTTCACACGTAAATCACCTGGTTTCACCTGCATGCGCAGGTTTCCATTGGACTAGACGCTCCAGTCTCAATGCGGTACAACGTCCCAAGTCGTTTTCCTTAGCGCCGTCGCTTTAGAACACTCTTAACTACGTGCATCGTCCTCTAAAGGCTGTAATAGGGCCTTTTGCAGTCTAATAAAGGCCTCATACGTAATTAACGTGGTTCCATCTGCCTGTGCAGGTTACCATTGCACTGTTCTTTCCAGTCTCATGCGCTACCACGTCCCAAGTCGTTACTTCATTAGCGCCATTGCCTTACAACACTCTTAACTACGTGCACAGTCCAATAAAGGGTGTATAGCCTTTTGCAGTCTAATAAAAGCCTCACACGTAAATCACGTGGTTTTATCTGCCTGTGCAGGTTACCATTGGCCTAGTCCTTCAAGTCTCAATGCACTACAACGTCCCAAGTCATTTTCCTTAGCGCCGTCGCTTTAGAACACTCTTAACTACGCGAATCTTCCTATAAATATGGCCTTTTGCAATATAGTAAAAGCCTCGCACGTAAATCACGTGGTTTCACCTGCCTGCGCAGGTTACCATTGGACTTGTCGTTCCAGTCTCAATGCACTACCACGTCCCAAGTCGTTTTCATTAGTGCCGTTGTCTTACAACACTCTTAACTACGGGCACAGTCCTATAAAGGCCGTAATATGGCCTTTTGCAGTCTAATAAAGGCTTCACACGTAAATCACGTGGTTTCACCTTTCTGCGCAGGTTACCATTGGCCTAGCCCTTCCAGTCTCAATGCGCTACAACGTCCCTAGTCGTTTTCATTGGCGAAGTTGCCTTAGAGCACTCTTAACTACGTGCACAGTCCAATAAAGAGTGTATAGCCTTTTGCAATCTAATAAAGGAATCGCACGCAAATCACGTGGTTCCATCTGCCTGCGCAGGTTATCATTGCACTAGTCCTTCCAGTCTCAATGCGCTACAACGTCTCAAGTCGTTTTCATTAGCGCGGCTGCCTTACAACACTCTTAACTACGTGCACAATCCTATAAAGGCTGTAACATGGCCTTTTGCAGTCTACTAAAGGCCTCATACGTATTTAACGTGGTTCCATCTGCCTGTGCAGATTACCATTGCAATTTTCTTTCCAATCTCATGCGCTACCACGTCCCAAGTCGTTTTCATTAGCGCCGTTGCCTTACAACACTCTTAACTACGGGCACAGTCCTATAAAGGCCGTAATATGGCCTTTTGCAGTCTAAAAAAGGCCTCACACGAAAATCACGTGCTTCCATCTGCCTGTGCAGGTTACCATTGGCCTAGTCCTTCCAGTCTCAATGCACTACAACGTCCCAAGTCATTTTCCTTAGCGCCGTCGCTTTAGAACACTCTTAACTACGTGAATCGTCCTATAAAGGCTGTAATATGGCCTTTTGGAGTCTCATAAAAACCTCGGACGTCAATCACGTGGTTTCACCTGCCTGCGCAGGTTGCTATTGGACTGTTCCTTCCAGTCTCGATGCACTTCAACGTTCCAAGTGGTTTTCCTTAGCGGCGTGGCCTTAGAACACTCTTAACTACGTGCACAGTCCTGTAACGACCGTAATATACCTTTTTGCAGTCTAATAAAGATTTCACACGTAAATCACGTGGTTTCACCTTTCTGCGCAGGTTACCATTGGCCTAGTCCTTCCAGTCTCATTGCACTACCACGTCCCAAGTCGTTTTCAGTAGCGCCGCTGCCTTACAACACTCTTAACTACGTGCACAGTCCTATAATTGCTGTAATATGAACTTTTGGAGTCTCATAAAAACCTCGGACGTAAATCACGTGGTTTCACCTGCCTGCGCAGTTTACGATTGGGCTATTCCTTCCAGTCTCAATGCGCTACAACGTCCCAAGTCGTTTTCATTAGCGCCGCTGCCTTACAACACTCTTAACTACGTGCACAATCCTATAAAGGCTGTAACATGGCCTTTTGCAGTCTAATAAAGGCCTCATACGTAATTAACGTGGTTCCATCTGCCTGTGCAGGTTACCATTGCACTGTTTTTCCCAATCTCATGCGCTACCACGTTCCAAGTCGTTTTCATTAGCGCCGTTGCCTTACAAGACTCTTAACTACGTGCACAGTCCTATAAAGGCTGTAATATGGCCTTTTGCAATCTAGTAAAAGCCTCGCACGTAAATCACGTGGTTTCACCTGCTTGCGCAGGTTACCATTGGACTAGTCCTTCCAGTCTCAATGCGCTACAACGTCCCAAGTCGTTTTCATTTGCGCCGTTGCCTTAGAACACTCTTAACTAAGTGCACAATCATATAAAACTGTAATATGGCTTTTTGCAGTCTAATAAAAGCCTCACACGTAAATCACGTGGTTCCATCTGCCTGCGCAGGTTACCATTGGACTATTCCTTCCAGTCTCAATGCACTACAACGTTCCAAGTAGTTTTCCTCAGCGCTGTGGCCTAAGAACTCTCTTAACTATGTGCACAGTCCTATAAAGGCCGTAATATGGCTTTTTGCAGTCTAATAAAGGCCTCACACGTAAATCACGTGGTTTTATCTGCCTGTGCAGGTTACCATTGGCCTAGTCCTTCAAGTCTCAATGCACTACAACGTCCCAAGTCATTTTCCTTAGCGCCGTCGCTTTAGAACACTCTTAACTACGTGAATCTTCCTATAAATATGGCCTTTTGCAATATAGTAAAAGCCTCGCACGTAAATCACGTGGTTTCACCTGCCTGCGCAGGTTACCATTGGACTTGTCGTTCCAGTGTCAATGCACTACCACGTCCCAAGTCGTTTTCATTAGTGCCGTTGTCTTACAACACTCTTAACTACGGGCAGAGTCCTATAAAGGCCGTAATATGGCCTTTTGCAGTCTAATAAAGGCTTCACACGTAAATCACGTAGTTTCACCTTTCTGCGCAGGTTACCATTGGCCTAGCCCTTCCAGTCTCAATGCGCTACAACGTCCCTAGTCGTTTTCGTTGGCGAAGTTGCCTTAGAGCACTCTTAACTACGTGCACAGTCCAATAAAGAGTGTATAGCCTTTTGCAATCTAATAAAGGAATCGCACGTAAATCACGTGGTTCCATCTGCCTGCGCAGGTTATCGTTGCACTAGTCCTTCCAGTCTCAATGCGCTACAACGTCTCAAGTCGTTTTCATTAGCGCGGCTGCCTTACAACACTCTTAACTACGTGCACAATCCTATAAAGGCTGTAACATGGCCTTTTGCAGTCTACTAAAGGCCTCATACGTATTTAACGTGGTTCCATCTGCCTGTGCAGGTTACCATTGCAATTTTCTTTCCAATCTCATGCGCTACCACGTCCCAAGTCGTTTTCATTAGCGCCGTTGCCTTATAACACTCTTAACTACGGGCACAGTCCTATAAAGGCCGTAATATGGCCTTTTGCATTCTAACAAAAGCCTCACATGTAAATCTCGTGGTTCCATCTGCCTGCGCAGGTTACCATTGGACTGTTCCTTCTAGTCTCGATGCACTACAACGTTCCAAGTGGTTTTCTTTAGTGCATGGCCTTAGAACACTCTTAACTACGTGCACAGTCCTATAAGGACCGTAATATACCTTTGTGCAGTCCAATAAAGGCCGCACACGTAAATCACGCGGTTTCAGCTGCCTGCACTGGTTACCATTGGACTTGTCGTTCCAATCTCAATGCGCTATCACGTCCCAAGTCGTTTTCATTAGCGCCGCTGCCTTACAACACTCTTAACTACGTGCACAGTCCTATAAAGGCTGCAATATGGCCTTTTGTAGTCTAATAAAAACCTCGCACGTCAATCACGCGGTTTCACCTGTCTGCGCAGGTTACCATTGGACTAGTCCTTCCATTCTCAATGCGCTACAACGTCCCAAGTCGTTTTTATTAGCACCGCTGCCTTACAACACTCTTAACTACGTGCAGAGTCCTATAAAGGCTGTAATATGGCCTTTTGCAGTCTAATAAAGTTCTCACACGTAAATCACGTGGTTCATCTGTCTGCGCAGGTTACCATTGGCGTAGTCCTACCAGTCTCAATGCGCTACAACGTCCCTAGTCGTTTTCATTGGCGAATTTGCCGTACAACACTCTTAACTACGTGCACAGTGCTATAAAGGCTGTAATATGGCCTTTTGCAGTCTAACAAAAGCCTCACATGTAAATCTCGTGGTTCCATCTGCCTGTGCAGGTTACCATTGCAATTTTCTTTCCAATCTCATGCGCTACCACGTCCCAAGTCGTTTTCATTAGCGCCGTTGCCTTACAACACTCTTAACTACGTGCACAGTCCAATAAAGGGTGTATAGCCTTTTGCAGTCTAATAAAGGCCTCACACGTAAATCACGTGGTTTTATCTGCCTGTGCAGGTTACCATTGGCTTAGTCCTTCAAGTCTCAATGCACTACAACGTCCCAAGTCATTTTCCTTAGCGCCGTCGCTTTAGAACACTCTTAACTACGTGAATCTTCCTATAAATATGGGCTTTTGCAATATTGTAAAAGCATCGCACGTAAATCACGTGGTTTCACCTTTCTGCGCAGGTTACCATTGGCCTAGCCCTTCCAGTCTCAATGCGCTACAACGTCCCTAGTCGTTTTCATTGGCGAAGTTGCCTTAGAGCACTCTTAACTACGTGCACAGTCCAATAAAGAGTGTATAGCCTTTTGCAATCTAATAAAGGAATCGCACGTAAATCACGTGGTTCCATCTGCCTGCGCAGGTTATCATTGCACTAGTCCTTCCAGTCTCAATGCGCTACAACGTCTCAAGTCGTTTTCATTAGCGCGGCTGCCTTACAACACTCTTAACTACGTGCACAATCCTATAAAGGCTGTAACATGGCCTTTTGCAGTCTACTAAAGGCCTCATACGTATTTAACGTGGTTCCATCTGCCTGTGCAGGTTACCATTGCAATTTTCTTTCCAATCTCATGCGCTACCACGTCCCAAGTCGTTTTCATTAGCGCCGTTGCCTTACAACACTCCTAACTACGGGCACAGTCCTATAAAGGCCGTAATATGGCCTTTTGCAGTCTAACAAAAGCCTCACATGTAAATCTCGTGGTTCCATCTGCCTGCGCAGGTTACCATTGGACTGTTCCTTCTAGTCTCGATGCACTACAACGTTCCAAGTGGTTTTCTTTAGCGCATGGCCTTAGAACACTCTAAACTACGTGCACAGTCCTATAAGGACCGTAATATACCTTTGTGCAGTCCAATAAAGGCCGCACACGTAAATCACGCGGTTTCAGCTGCCTGCACTGGTTACCATTGGACTTGTCGTTCCAATCTCAATGCGCTATCACGTCCCAAGTCGTTTTCATTAGCGCCGCTGCCTTACAACACTCTTAACTACGTGCACAGTCCTATAAAGGCTGCAATATGGCCTTTTGTAGTCTAATAAAAACCTCGCACGTCAATCACGCGGTTTCACCTGTCTGCGCAGGTTACCATTGGACTAGTCCTTCCATTCTCAATGCGCTAAAACGTCCCAAGTCGTTTTTATTAGCGCCGCTGCCTTACAACACTCTTAACTGCGTGCACAGTCCTATAAAGGCTGTAATATGGCCTTTTGCAGTCTAATAAAGGCCTTGCACGTAAATCACGTGGTTTCACCTGCCTGCGCAGGTTACCATTGGACTATTCCTTCCAGTCTCAATGCACTACAACGTTCCAAGTGGTTTTCCTCAGCGCTGTGGCCTTAGAACTCTATTAACTATGTGCACAGTCCTATAAAGGCCGTAATATGGCTTTTTGCAGTCTAATAAAGGCTTCACACGTAAATCACGTGTTTTCACCTGCCTGCGCAGGTTACCATTGGACTAGCCGTTCCAGTCTCAATGCGCTACAACGTCCCAAGTCGTTTTCATTAGCGCTGTTGCCTTAGAACACTCTTAACAACGTGCACAATCATATAAAGGTTGTAATATGGCTTTTTGAAGTCTAATATAAGCCTCACACGTAAATCACGTGGTTCCATCTGCCTGCGCAGGTTACCATTGGATTATTCCTGCCACTCTCAATGCACTACAACTTTCCAAGAGGTTTTCATTAGGGCCGTTGCCTTACAACACTCTTAACTACGTGCACAGTCCTATAAAGGCTGTAATATGGCCTTTTGCAGTCTAACAAAAGCCTCAAATGTAAATCTCGTGGTTCCATCTGCCTGTGCAGGTTACCATTGCAATTTTCTTTCCAATCTCATGCGCTACCACGTCCCAAGTCGTTTTCATTAGCGCCGTTGCCTTACAACACTCTTAACTACGTGCACAGTCCTATAAAGGCCGTAATATGGCCTTTTGCAGTCTAACAAAAGCCTCACATGTAAATCTCGTGGTTCCATCTGCCTGCACAGGTTACCATTGGACTGTTCCTTCTAGTCTCGATGCACTACAACGTTCCAAGTGGTTTTCTTTAGCGCATGGCCTTAGAACACTCTAAACTACGTGCACAGTCCTATAAGGACCGTAATATACCTTTGTGCAGTCCAATAAAGGCGCACACGTAAATCACGCGGTTTCAGCTGCCTGCACTGGTTACCATTGGACTTGTCGTTCCAATCTCAATGCGCTATCACGTCCCAAGTCGTTTTCATTAGCGCCGCTGCCTTACAACAGTCTTAACTACGTGCACAGTCCTATAAAGGCTGCAATATGGCCTTTTGTAGTCTAATAAAAACCTCGCACGTAAATCACGCGGTTTCACCTGTCTGCGCAGGTTACCATTGGACTAGTCCTTCCATTCTCAATGCGCTACAACGTCCCAAGTCGTTTTTATTAGCGCCGCTGCCTTACAACACTCTTAACTGCGTGCACAGTCCTATGAAGGCTGTAATATGGCCTTTTGCAGTCTAATAAAGGCCTTGCACGTAAATCACGTGGTTCCATCTGTCTGCACAGGTTACCATTGGACTACTCCTTCCAGTCTCATTGCACTACATTGTTCCAAGTGGTTTTCCTCAGCGCTGTGGCCTTAGAACTCTCTTAACTATGTGCACAGTCCTATAAAGGCCGTAATATGGCTTTTTGCATGCTAATAAAGGACTCACACGTAAATCACGTGGTTCAATCTGCCTGTGCAGATTACCATTGGCCTAGTCCTTCAAGTCTCAATGCACTACAACGTCCGAAGTCATTTTCCTTAGCGCCGTCGCTTTAGAACACTCTTAACTACGTGAATCTTCCTATAAATATGGCCTTTTGCAATATAGTAAAAGCCTCGCACGTAAATCACGTGGTTTCACCTTTCTGCGCAGGTTACCATTGGCCTAGCCCTTCCAGTCTCAATGCACTACAACGTCCCTAGTCGTTTTCATTGGCAAAGTTGCCTTAGAGCACTCTTAACTCAGGCACAGTCCAATAAAGAGTGTATAGCCTTTTGCAATCTAATAAAGGCATCGCACGTAAATCACGTGGTTCCATCTGCCTGCGCAGGTTACCATTGCACTAGTCCTTCCAGTCTCAATGCGGTACAACGTCTCAAGTCGTTTTCATTAGCGCGGCTGCCTTACAACACTCTTAACTACGTGCACAATCCTATAAAGGCTGTAACATGGCCTTTTGCAGTGTACTAAAGGCCTCATACGTATTTAACGTGGTTCCATCTGCCTGTGCAGGTTACCATTGCAATTTTCTTTCCAATCTCATGCGCTACCACGTCCCAAGTCGTTTTCATTAGCGCCGTTGCCTTACAACACTCTTAACTACGGGCACAGTCCTATAAAGGCCGTAATATGGCATTTTGCAGTCTAATAAAGGCTTCACACGTAAATCGCGTGGTTTCACCTGCCTGTGCAGGTTACCATTGGACTAGCCGTTCCAGTCTCAATGCGCTCCAACGTCCCAAATTGTTTTTATTAGCGCCGTTGCCTTACAAGACTCTTAACTACGTGCACAATCCTACAAAGGCTGTAATATGGCCTTTTGCAGTCTAATAAAGGCCTCACACGTAAATCACGTGGTTTCACCTTTCTGCGCAGGTTACCATTGGCCTAGTCCTTCCAGTCTCAATGCGCTACAACGTCCCTAGTCGTTTGCATTGGCGAAGTTGCCATAGAGCACTCTTCACTACGTGCACAATCCAATAAAAGGTGTATAGCCTTTTGCAGTCTAATAAAGGCATCACACGTAAATCACGTGGTTTCACCTGTCTATGCAGGTTACGATTGGACTAGTCCTTCCAGTCTCAATGTGCTACAACGTCTCAAGTCGTTTTCATTGACGCTGTGGCCTTAGAACACTATTAACTGCGTGCACAGTCCTATAAAGGCTGTAACATGGCCTTTTGCAGTCTAACAAAAGCCTCACACGTAAATCTCGTGGTTCCATCTGCCTGCGCAGGTTACCATTGGACTGTTCCTTCTAGTCTCGATGCACTACAACGTTCCAAGTGGTTTTCTTTAGCGCATGGCCTTAGAACACTTTTAACTACGTGCACAGTCCTATAAGGACCGTAATATACCTTTGTGCAGTCCAATAAAGGCCGCACACGTAAATCACGCGGTTTCAGCTGCCTGCACTGGTTACCATTTGACTTGTCGTTCCAGTCTCAATGCGCTATCACGTCCCAAGTCGTTTTCATTAGCGCCGCTGCCTTAAAACACTCTTAACTACGTGCACAGTCCTATAAAGGCTGCAATATGGCCTTTTGTAGTCTAATAAAAACTTCGCACGTCAATCACGCGGTTTCACCTGTCTGCGCAGGTTACCATTGGACTAGTCCTTCCTTTTTCAATGCGCTACAACGTCCCAAGTCGTTTTTATTAGCGCCGCTGCCTTACAACACTCTTAACTGCGTGCACAGTCCTATAAAGGCTGTAATATGGCCTTTTGCAGTCTAATAAAGGCCTTGCACGTAAATCACGTGGTTTCACCTGCCTGCGCAGGTTACCATTGGACTATTCCTTCCAGTCTCAATGCACTACAACTTTCCAAGTGGTTTTCCTCAGCTCTGTGGCCTTAGAACTCTCTTAACTATGTGCACAGTCCTATAAAGGCCGTAATATGGCTTTTTGCAGTCTAATAAAGGCTTCACACGTAAATCACGTGTTTTCACCTGCCTGCGCAGGTTACCATTGGACTAGCCGTTCCAGTCTCAATGCGCTACAACGTCCCAAGTCGTTTTCATTAGCGCTGTTGCCTTAGAACACTCTTAACAACGTGCACAGTCATATAAAGGTTGTAATATGGCTTTTTGCAGTCTAATAAAAGCCTCACACGTAAATCACGTGGTTCCATCTGCCTGCGCAGGTTACCATTGGATTATTCCTGCCACTCTCAATGCACTACAACTTTCCAAGAGGTTTTCCTCAGCGCTGTGGCCTTAGAACTCTCTTAACTATGTGCACAGTCCTATAAAGGCCGTAATATGGCCTTTTGCAGTCTAATAATGGCTTCACACGTAAATCACGTGGTTTCACCTGCCTGCGCAGGTTACCATTGGACTAGCCGTTCCAGTCGCAATGCGCTCCAACGTCCCAAGTTGTTTTCATTAGCGCCGTTGCCTTACAACACTCTTAACTACGTGCACAGTCCTATAAAGGCTGTAATATGGCCTTTTGCAGTCTAACAAAAGCCTCACATGTAAATCTCGTGGTTCCATCTGCCTGCGCAGGTTACCATTGGACTGTTCCTTCTAGTCTCGATGCACTACAACGTTCCAAGTGGTTTTCCTTAGCGCCATGGCCTTAGAACACTCTTAACTACGTGCACAGTCCTATAAAGACCGTAATATACCTTTTTGCAGTCCAATAAAGGCCGCACACGTAAATCACGCGGTTTCAGCTGCCTGCACTGGTTACCATTGGACTTGTCGTTCCAGTCTCAATGCGCTACCACGTCCCAAGTCGTTTTCATTAGCGCCGCTGCCTTACAACAGTCTTAACTACGTGCACAGTCCTATAAAGGCTGCAATATGGCCTTTTGCAGTCTAATAAAAACCTCGCACGTCAATCACGCGGTTTCACCTGTCTGCGCAGGTTACCATTGGACTAGTCCTTCCATTCTCAATGCGCTACAACGTCCCAAGTCGTTTTTATTAGCGCCGCTGCCTTACAACACTCTTAACTGCGTGCACAGTCCTATAAAGCCTGTAATATGGCCTTTTGCAGTCTAATAAAGGCCTTGCACGTAAATCACGTGGTTCCATCTGCCTGCTCAGGTTACCATTGGACTACTCCTTCCAGTCTCATTGCACTACAACGTTCCAAGTGGTTTTCCTCAGCGCTGTGGCCTTAGAACTCTCTTAACTATGTGCACAGTCCTATAAAGGCCGTAATATGGCTTTTTGCATGCTAATAAAGGACTCACACGTAAATCACGTGGTTCATCTGTCTGCGCAGGTTACCATTGGCCTAGTCCTACCAGTCTCAATGCGCTACAACGTCCCTAGTCGTTCTCCTCAGCGCTGTGGCCTTAGAACTCTGTTAACTATGTGCACAGTCCTATAAAGGCCGTAATATGGCTTTTTGCATTCTAATAATGGCTTCACACGTAAATCACGTGGTTTCACCTGCCTGTGCAGGTTACCATTGGCCTAGTTCTACCAGTCTCAATGCGCTACAACGTCCCTAGTTGTTTTCATTGGCGAATTTGCCTTACAACACTCTTAACTACGGGCAGAGTCCTATAAAGGCCGTAATATGGCCTTTTGCAGTCTAATAAAGGCTTCACACGTAAATCACGTGGTTTCACCTTTCTGCGCAGGTTACCATTGGCCTAGCCCTTCCAGTCTCAATGCGCTACAACGTCCCTATTCGTTTTCATTGGCGAAGTTGCCTTAGAGCACTCTTAACTACGTGCACAGTCCAATAAAGAGTGTATAGCCTTTTGCAATCTAATAAAGGCATCGCACGTAAATCACGTGGTTCCATCTGCCTGCGCAGGTTACCATTGCACTAGTCCTTCCAGTCTCAATGCGCTACAACGTCCCAAGTCGTTTTCATTAGCGCCGCTGCCTTACAACACTCTTAACTACGTGCACAATCCTATAAAGGCTGTAACATGGCCTTTTGCAGTCTACTAAAGGCCTCATACGTATTTAACGTGGTTCCATCTGCCTGTGCAGGTTACCATTGCAATTTTCTCTCCAATCTCATGCGCTACCACGTCCCAAGTCGTTTTCATTAGCGCCGTTGCCTTACAACACTCTTAACTACGGGCACAGTCCTATAAAGGCCGTAATATGGCCTTTTGCAGTCTACTAAAGGCCTCATACGTATTTAACGTGGTTCCATCTGCCTGTGCAGGTTACCATTGCAATTTTCTCTCCAATCTCATGCGCTACCACGTCCCAAGTCGTTTTCATTAGCGCCGTTGCCTTACAACACTCTTAACTACGTGCACAATCCAATAAAAGGTGTATAGCCTTTTGCAGTCTAATAAAGGCATCGCACGTAAATCACGTGGTTTCACCTGTTTATGCAGGTTACGATTAGACTAGTCCTTCCAGTCTCAATGTGCTACAACGTCTCAAGTCGTTTTCATTGACGCTGTGGCCTTAGAACACTATTAACTGCGTGCACAGTCCTATAAAGGCTGTAACATGGCCTTTTGCAGTCTAACAAAAGCCTCACACGTAAATCTCGTGGTTCCATCTGCCTGCGCAGGTTACCATTGGACTGTTCCTTCTAGTCTCGATGCACTACAACGTTCCAAGTGGTTTTCTTTAGCGCATGGCCTTAGAACACTCTTAACTACGTGCACAGTCCTATAAGGACCGTAATATACCTTTGTGCAGTCCAATAAAGGCCGCACACGTAAATCACGCGGTTTCAGCTGCCTGCACTGGTTACCATTGGACTTGTCGTTCCAGTCTCAATGCGCTATCACGTCCCAAGTCGTTTTCATTAGCGCCGCTGCCTTACAACACTCTTAACTACGTGCACAATCCTATAAAGGCTGTAACATGGCCTTTTGCAGTCTACTAAAGGCCTCATACGTATTTAACGTGGTTCCATCTGCCTGTGCAGGTTACCATTGCAATTTTCTTTCCAATCTCATGCGCTACCACGTCCCAAGTCGTTTTCATTAGCGCCGTTGCCTTACAACACTCCTAACTACGGGCACAGTCCTATAAAGGCCGTAATATGGCCTTTTGCAGTCTAACAAAAGCCTCACATGTAAATCTCGTGGTTCCATCTGCCTGCGCAGGTTACCATTGGACTGTTCCTTCTAGTCTCGATGCACTACAACGTTCCAAGTGGTTTTCTTTAGCGCATGGCCTTAGAACACTCTAAACTACGTGCACAGTCCTATAAGGACCGTAATATACCTTTGTGCAGTCCAATAAAGGCCGCACACGTAAATCACGCGGTTTCAGCTGCCTGCACTGGTTACCATTGGACTTGTCGTTCCAATCTCAATGCGCTATCACGTCCCAAGTCGTTTTCATTAGCGCCGCTGCCTTACAACACTCTTAACTACGTGCACAGTCCTATAAAGGCTGCAATATGGCCTTTTGTAGTCTAATAAAAACCTCGCACGTCAATCACGCGGTTTCACCTGTCTGCGCAGGTTACCATTGGACTAGTCCTTCCATTCTCAATGCGCTAAAACGTCCCAAGTCGTTTTTATTAGCGCCGCTGCCTTACAACACTCTTAACTGCGTGCACAGTCCTATAAAGGCTGTAATATGGCCTTTTGCAGTCTAATAAAGGCCTTGCACGTAAATCACGTGGTTTCACCTGCCTGCGCAGGTTACCATTGGACTATTCCTTCCAGTGTCAATGCACTACAACGTTCCAAGTGGTTTTCCTCAGCGCTGTGGCCTTAGAACTCTATTAACTATGTGCACAGTCCTATAAAGGCCGTAATATGGCTTTTTGCAGTCTAATAAAGGCTTCACACGTAAATCACGTGTTTTCACCTGCCTGCGCAGGTTACCATTGGACTAGCCGTTCCAGTCTCAATGCGCTACAACGTCCCAAGTCGTTTTCATTAGCGCTGTTGCCTTAGAACACTCTTAACAACGTGCACAATCATATAAAGGTTGTAATATGGCTTTTTGCAGTCTAATATAAGCCTCACACGTAAATCACGTGGTTCCATCTGCCTGCGCAGGTTACCATTGGATTATTCCTGCCACTCTCAATGCACTACAACTTTCCAAGAGGTTTTCATTAGGGCCGTTGCCTTACAACACTCTTAACTACGTGCACAGTCCTATAAAGGCTGTAATATGGCCTTTTGCAGTCTAACAAAAGCCTCAAATGTAAATCTCGTGGTTCCATCTGCCTGTGCAGGTTACCATTGCAATTTTCTTTCCAATCTCATGCGCTACCACGTCCCAAGTCGTTTTCATTAGCGCCGTTGCCTTACAACACTCTTAACTACGTGCACAGTCCTATAAAGGCCGTAATATGGCCTTTTGCAGTCTAACAAAAGCCTCACATGTAAATCTCGTGGTTCCATCTGCCTGCACAGGTTACCATTGGACTGTTCCTTCTAGTCTCGATGCACTACAACGTTCCAAGTGGTTTTCTTTAGCGCATGGCCTTAGAACACTCTAAACTACGTGCACAGTCCTATAAGGACCGTAATATACCTTTGTGCAGTCCAATAAAGGCGCACACGTAAATCACGCGGTTTCAGCTGCCTGCACTGGTTACCATTGGACTTGTCGTTCCAATCTCAATGCGCTATCACGTCCCAAGTCGTTTTCATTAGCGCCGCTGCCTTACAACAGTCTTAACTACGTGCACAGTCCTATAAAGGCTGCAATATGGCCTTTTGTAGTCTAATAAAAACCTCGCACGTAAATCACGCGGTTTCACCTGTCTGCGCAGGTTACCATTGGACTAGTCCTTCCATTCTCAATGCGCTACAACGTCCCAAGTCGTTTTTATTAGCGCCGCTGCCTTACAACACTCTTAACTGCGTGCACAGTCCTATGAAGGCTGTAATATGGCCTTTTGCAGTCTAATAAAGGCCTTGCACGTAAATCACGTGGTTCCATCTGTCTGCACAGGTTACCATTGGACTACTCCTTCCAGTCTCATTGCACTACATTGTTCCAAGTGGTTTTCCTCAGCGCTGTGGCCTTAGAACTCTCTTAACTATGTGCACAGTCCTATAAAGGCCGTAATATGGCTTTTTGCATGCTAATAAAGGACTCACACGTAAATCACGTGGTTCAATCTGCCTGTGCAGATTACCATTGGCCTAGTCCTTCAAGTCTCAATGCACTACAACGTCCGAAGTCATTTTCCTTAGCGCCGTCGCTTTAGAACACTCTTAACTACGTGAATCTTCCTATAAATATGGCCTTTTGCAATATAGTAAAAGCCTCGCACGTAAATCACGTGGTTTCACCTTTCTGCGCAGGTTACCATTGGCCTAGCCCTTCCAGTCTCAATGCACTACAACGTCCCTAGTCGTTTTCATTGGCAAAGTTGCCTTAGAGCACTCTTAACTCAGGCACAGTCCAATAAAGAGTGTATAGCCTTTTGCAATCTAATAAAGGCATCGCACGTAAATCACGTGGTTCCATCTGCCTGCGCAGGTTACCATTGCACTAGTCCTTCCAGTCTCAATGCGGTACAACGTCTCAAGTCGTTTTCATTAGCGCGGCTGCCTTACAACACTCTTAACTACGTGCACAATCCTATAAAGGCTGTAACATGGCCTTTTGCAGTGTACTAAAGGCCTCATACGTATTTAACGTGGTTCCATCTGCCTGTGCAGGTTACCATTGCAATTTTCTTTCCAATCTCATGCGCTACCACGTCCCAAGTCGTTTTCATTAGCGCCGTTGCCTTACAACACTCTTAACTACGGGCACAGTCCTATAAAGGCCGTAATATGGCATTTTGCAGTCTAATAAAGGCTTCACACGTAAATCGCGTGGTTTCACCTGCCTGTGCAGGTTACCATTGGACTAGCCGTTCCAGTCTCAATGCGCTCCAACGTCCCAAATTGTTTTTATTAGCGCCGTTGCCTTACAAGACTCTTAACTACGTGCACAATCCTACAAAGGCTGTAATATGGCCTTTTGCAGTCTAATAAAGGCCTCACACGTAAATCACGTGGTTTCACCTTTCTGCGCAGGTTACCATTGGCCTAGTCCTTCCAGTCTCAATGCGCTACAACGTCCCTAGTCGTTTGCATTGGCGAAGTTGCCATAGAGCACTCTTCACTACGTGCACAATCCAATAAAAGGTGTATAGCCTTTTGCAGTCTAATAAAGGCATCGCACGTAAATCACGTGGTTTCACCTGTCTATGCAGGTTACGATTGGACTAGTCCTTCCAGTCTCAATGTGCTACAACGTCTCAAGTCGTTTTCATTGACGCTGTGGCCTTAGAACACTATTAACTGCGTGCACAGTCCTATAAAGGCTGTAACATGGCCTTTTGCAGTCTAACAAAAGCCTCACACGTAAATCTCGTGGTTCCATCTGCCTGCGCAGGTTACCATTGGACTGTTCCTTCTAGTCTCGATGCACTACAACGTTCCAAGTGGTTTTCTTTAGCGCATGGCCTTAGAACACTCTTAACTACGTGCACAGTCCTATAAGGACCGTAATATACCTTTGTGCAGTCCAATAAAGGCCGCACACGTAAATCACGCGGTTTCAGCTGCCTGCACTGGTTACCATTTGACTTGTCGTTCCAGTCTCAATGCGCTATCACGTCCCAAGTCGTTTTCATTAGCGCCGCTGCCTTAAAACACTCTTAACTACGTGCACAGTCCTATAAAGGCTGCAATATGGCCTTTTGTAGTCTAATAAAAACTTCGCACGTCAATCACGCGGTTTCACCTGTCTGCGCAGGTTACCATTGGACTAGTCCTTCCTTTTTCAATGCGCTACAACGTCCCAAGTCGTTTTTATTAGCGCCGCTGCCTTACAACACTCTTAACTGCGTGCACAGTCCTATAAAGGCTGTAATATGGCCTTTTGCAGTCTAATAAAGGCCTTGCACGTAAATCACGTGGTTTCACCTGCCTGCGCAGGTTACCATTGGACTATTCCTTCCAGTCTCAATGCACTACAACTTTCCAAGTGGTTTTCCTCAGCTCTGTGGCCTTAGAACTCTCTTAACTATGTGCACAGTCCTATAAAGGCCGTAATATGGCTTTTTGCAGTCTAATAAAGGCTTCACACGTAAATCACGTGTTTTCACCTGCCTGCGCAGGTTACCATTGGACTAGCCGTTCCAGTCTCAATGCGCTACAACGTCCCAAGTCGTTTTCATTAGCGCTGTTGCCTTAGAACACTCTTAACAACGTGCACAGTCATATAAAGGTTGTAATATGGCTTTTTGCAGTCTAATAAAAGCCTCACACGTAAATCACGTGGTTCCATCTGCCTGCGCAGGTTACCATTGGATTATTCCTGCCACTCTCAATGCACTACAACTTTCCAAGAGGTTTTCCTCAGCACTGTGGCCTTAGAACTCTCTTAACTATGTGCACAGTCCTATAAAGGCCGTAATATGGCCTTTTGCAGTCTAATAATGGCTTCACACGTAAATCACGTGGTTTCACCTGCCTGCGCAGGTTACCATTGGACTAGCCGTTCCAGTCGCAATGCGCTCCAACGTCCCAAGTTGTTTTCATTAGCGCCGTTGCCTTACAACACTCTTAACTACGTGCACAGTCCTATAAAGGCTGTAATATGGCCTTTTGCAGTCTAACAAAAGCCTCACATGTAAATCTCGTGGTTCCATCTGCCTGCGCAGGTTACCATTGGACTGTTCCTTCTAGTCTCGATGCACTACAACGTTCCAAGTGGTTTTCCTTAGCGCCATGGCCTTAGAACACTCTTAACTACGTGCACAGTCCTATAAAGACCGTAATATACCTTTTTGCAGTCCAATAAAGGCCGCACACGTAAATCACGCGGTTTCAGCTGCCTGCACTGGTTACCATTGGACTTGTCGTTCCAGTCTCAATGCGCTACCACGTCCCAAGTCGTTTTCATTAGCGCCGCTGCCTTACAACAGTCTTAACTACGTGCACAGTCCTATAAAGGCTGCAATATGGCCTTTTGCAGTCTAATAAAAACCTCGCACGTCAATCACGCGGTTTCACCTGTCTGCGCAGGTTACCATTGGACTAGTCCTTCCATTCTCAATGCGCTACAACGTCCCAAGTCGTTTTTATTAGCGCCGCTGCCTTACAACACTCTTAACTGCGTGCACAGTCCTATAAAGCCTGTAATATGGCCTTTTGCAGTCTAATAAAGGCCTTGCACGTAAATCACGTGGTTCCATCTGCCTGCTCAGGTTACCATTGGACTACTCCTTCCAGTCTCATTGCACTACAACGTTCCAAGTGGTTTTCCTCAGCGCTGTGGCCTTAGAACTCTCTTAACTATGTGCACAGTCCTATAAAGGCCGTAATATGGCTTTTTGCATGCTAATAAAGGACTCACACGTAAATCACGTGGTTCATCTGTCTGCGCAGGTTACCATTGGCCTAGTCCTACCAGTCTCAATGCGCTACAACGTCCCTAGTCGTTCTCCTCAGCGCTGTGGCCTTAGAACTCTGTTAACTATGTGCACAGTCCTATAAAGGCCGTAATATGGCTTTTTGCATTCTAATAATGGCTTCACACGTAAATCACGTGGTTTCACCTGCCTGTGCAGGTTACCATTGGCCTAGTTCTACCAGTCTCAATGCGCTACAACGTCCCTAGTTGTTTTCATTGGCGAATTTGCCTTACAACACTCTTAACTACGGGCAGAGTCCTATAAAGGCCGTAATATGGCCTTTTGCAGTCTAATAAAGGCTTCACACGTAAATCACGTGGTTTCACCTTTCTGCGCAGGTTACCATTGGCCTAGCCCTTCCAGTCTCAATGCGCTACAACGTCCCTATTCGTTTTCATTGGCGAAGTTGCCTTAGAGCACTCTTAACTACGTGCACAGTCCAATAAAGAGTGTATAGCCTTTTGCAATCTAATAAAGGCATCGCACGTAAATCACGTGGTTCCATCTGCCTGCGCAGGTTACCATTGCACTAGTCCTTCCAGTCTCAATGCGCTACAACGTCCCAAGTCGTTTTCATTAGCGCCGCTGCCTTACAACACTCTTAACTACGTGCACAATCCTATAAAGGCTGTAACATGGCCTTTTGCAGTCTACTAAAGGCCTCATACGTATTTAACGTGGTTCCATCTGCCTGTGCAGGTTACCATTGCAATTTTCTCTCCAATCTCATGCGCTACCACGTCCCAAGTCGTTTTCATTAGCGCCGTTGCCTTACAACACTCTTAACTACGGGCACAGTCCTATAAAGGCCGTAATATGGCCTTTTGCAGTCTACTAAAGGCCTCATACGTATTTAACGTGGTTCCATCTGCCTGTGCAGGTTACCATTGCAATTTTCTCTCCAATCTCATGCGCTACCACGTCCCAAGTCGTTTTCATTAGCGCCGTTGCCTTACAACACTCTTAACTACGTGCACAATCCAATAAAAGGTGTATAGCCTTTTGCAGTCTAATAAAGGCATCGCACGTAAATCACGTGGTTTCACCTGTTTATGCAGGTTACGATTAGACTAGTCCTTCCAGTCTCAATGTGCTACAACGTCTCAAGTCGTTTTCATTGACGCTGTGGCCTTAGAACACTATTAACTGCGTGCACAGTCCTATAAAGGCTGTAACATGGCCTTTTGCAGTCTAACAAAAGCCTCACACGTAAATCTCGTGGTTCCATCTGCCTGCGCAGGTTACCATTGGACTGTTCCTTCTAGTCTCGATGCACTACAACGTTCCAAGTGGTTTTCTTTAGCGCATGGCCTTAGAACACTCTTAACTACGTGCACAGTCCTATAAGGACCGTAATATACCTTTGTGCAGTCCAATAAAGGCCGCACACGTAAATCACGCGGTTTCAGCTGCCTGCACTGGTTACCATTGGACTTGTCGTTCCAGTCTCAATGCGCTATCACGTCCCAAGTCGTTTTCATTAGCGCCGCTGCCTTACAACACTCTTAACTACGTGCACAGTCCTATAAAGGCTGCAATATGGCCTTTTGTAGTCTAATAAAAACCTCGCACGTCAATCACGCGGTTTCACCTGTCTGCGCAGGTTACCATTGGACTAGTCCTTCCATTCTCAATGCGCTACAACGTCCCAAGTCGTTTTTATTAGCGCCGCTGCCTTACAACACTCTTAACTGCGTGCACAGTCCTATAAAGGCTGTAATACGGCCTTTTCCAGTCCAATAAAGGCCTTGCACGTAAATCACGTGTTTTCACCTGCCTGCGCAGGTTACCATTGGCCTATTTCTACCAGTCTCAATGCGCTACAATGTCCCTAGTCGTTTTCATTGGCGAATTTGCCTTACAACACTCTTAACTACGTGAATCGTCCTATAAAGGCTGTAATATGGCCTTTTGCAATCTAGTAAAAGCCTCGCACGTAAATCACGTGGTTTCACCTGCCTGCGCAGGTTACCATTGGACTAGTCCTTCCAGTCTCAATGCGCTACAACGTCCCAAGTCGTTTTCATTAGTGCCGTTGCCTTACAACACTCTTAACTACGTGCAGAGTCCTATAAAGTCTGTAATATGGCTTTTTGGAGTCTCATAAAAACCTCGGACGTCAATCACGTGGTTTCACCTGCCTGCGCAGGTTGCTATTGGACTGTTCATTCCAGTCTCGATGCACTTTAACGTTCCAAGTGGTTTTCCTTAGCGGCGTGGCCTTAGAACACTCTTAACTACGTGCACAGTCCTGTAACGACCGTAATATACCTTTTTGTAGTCCAACAAAGTCTGCACACGTAAAAAATGCAGTTTCAGCTGCCTGCGCCGGTTACCATTGGACTTGTCGTTCCAATCTCAATGCACTACCACGTCCCAAGTCGTTTTCATTAGCGCCGCTGCCTTACAACACTCTTAACTACGTGCACAGTCCTATAATTGCTGTAATATGGCCTTTTGGAGTCTCATAAAAACCTCGGACGTAAATCACGTGGTTTCACCTGCCTGCGCAGGTTACCATTGGACTAGTCCTTCCAGTCTCAATGCGCTACAACGTCCCAAGTCGTTTTCATTAGCGCCGCTGCCTTACAACACTCTTAACTACGTGCACAATCATATAAAGGCTGTAACATGGCCTTTTGCAGTCTAATAAAGGCCTCATACGTAATTAACGTGGTTCCATCTGCCTGTGCAGGTTACCATTGCAATTTTCTTTCCAATCTCATGCGCTACCACGTCCAAAGTCGTTTTCATTAGCGCCGTTGTCTTACAACACTCTTAACTACGGGCACAGTCCTATAAAGGCCGTAATATGGCCTCTTGCAGTCTAATAAAGATTTCACACGTAAATCACGTGGTTTCACCTTTCTGCGCAGGTTACCATTGGCCTAGTCCTTCCAGTCTCAATGCGCTACAACGTCCCTAGTCGTTTTCATTAGCGCCGCTGCCTTACAACACTCTTAACTACGTGCACAATCCTATAAAGGCTGTAACATGGCCTTTTGCAGTCTAATAAAGGCCTCATACGTAATTAACGTGGTTCCATCTGCCTGTGCAGGTTACCATTGCACTGTTTTTTCCAATCTCATGCGCTACCACGTTCCAAGTCGTTTTCATTAGCGCCGTTGCCTTACAACACTCTTAACTACGGGCACAGTCCTATAAAGGCCGTAATATGGCCTTTTGCAGTCTAATAAAGGCTTCACACGTAAATCGCGTGGTTTCACCTGCCTGCGCAGGTTACCATTGGACTAGCCGTTCCAGTCTCAATGCGCTCCAACGTCCCAAATTGTTTTTATTAGCGCCGTTGCCTTACAAGACTCTTAACTACGTGCACAGTCCTATAAAGGCTGTAATATGGCCTTTTGCAATCTAGTAAAAGCCTCGCACGTAAATCACGTGGTTTCACCTGCTTGCGCAGGTTACCATTGGACTAGTCCTTCTAGTCTCAATGCGCTACAACGTCCCAAGTCGTTTTCATTTGCGCCGTTGCCTTAGAACACTCTTAACTACGTGCACAATCATATAAAGGCTGTAATATGGCTTTTTGCAGTCTAATAAAAGCCTCACACGTAAATAACGTGGTTCCATCTGCCTGCGCAGGTTACCATTGGACTATTCCTTCCAGTCTCAATGCACTACAACGTTGCAAGTAGTTTTTCTCAGCGCTGTGGCCTAAGAACTCTCTTAACTATGTGCACTGACCTATAAAGGCCGTATTATGGCTTTTTGCAGTCTAATAAAGGCTTCACACGTAAATCACGTGGTTTCACCTGCCTGCGCAGGTTACCATTTGACTAGCCCTTCCAGTCTCAATGCACTTCAACGTCCCAAGTTGTTTCCATTAGCGCCGTTGCCTTACAACACTCTTAACTACGTGCAGAGTCCTATAAAGGCTGTAATATGGCCTTTTGCAGTCTAATAAAGTTCTCACACGTAAATCACGTGGTTCATCTGTCTGCGCAGGTTACCATTGGCCTAGTCCTACCAGTCTCAATGCGCTATAACGTCCCTAGTCGTTTTCATTGGCGAATTTGCCTTACAACACTCTTAACTACGTGCACAGTGCTATAAAGGCTGTAATATGGCCTTTTGCAGTCTAATAAAGGCTTCACACGTAAATCACCTGGTTTTACCTGCCTGCGCAGGTTTCCATTGGACTAGACGCTCCAGTCTCAATGCGGTACAACGTCCCAAGTCGTTTTCCTTAGCGCCGTCGCTTTAGAACACTCTTAACTACGTGCATCGTCCTCTAAAGGCTGTAATAGGGCCTTTTGCAGTCTAATAAAGGGCTCATACGTCATTAACGTGGTTCCATCTGCCTGTGCAGGTTACCATTGCACTGTTCTTTCCAGTCTCATGCGCTACCACGTCCCAAGTCGTTACTTCATTAGCGCCGTTGCCTTACAACACTCTTAACAAAGGGCACAGTCCTATAAAGGCCGTAATATGGCCTTTTGCAGTCTAATAAAGGCTTCACACGTAAATCGCGTGGTTTCACCTGCCTGCGCAGGTTACCATTGGACTAGCCGTTCCAGTCTCAATGCGCTCCAACGTCCCAAATTGTTTTTATTAGCGCCGTTGCCTTACAAGACTCTTAACTACGTTCACAATCCTACAAAGACTGTAATATGGCCTTTTGCAGTCTAATAAAGGCCTCACACGTAAATCACGTGGTTTCACCTTTCTGCGCAGGTTACCATTGGCCTAGTCCTTCCAGTCTCAATGCGCTACAACGTCCCTAGTCGTTTTCATTGGCGAAGTTGCCATAGAGCACCCTTAACTACGTGCACAATCCAATATAAGGTGTATAGCCTTTTGCAGTCTAATAAAGGCATCGCACGTAAATCACGTGGTTTCACCTGTCTATGCAGGTTACGATTGGACTAGTCCTTCCAGTCTCAATGTGCTACAACGTCTCAAGTCGTTTTCATTGACGCTGTGGCCTTAGAACACTATTAACTGCGTGCACAGTCCTATAAAGGCTGTAACATGGCCTTTTGCAGTCTAATAAAAGCCTCACGCGTAAATCACGTGGTTTCACATGCCTGCGCAGATTACCATTGGACTGTTCCTTTCAATCTCGATGCACTACAACGTTCCAAGTGGTTTTTCTTAGCGCCATGGCCTTAGAACACTATTAACTGCGTGCACAGTCCTATAAAGGCTGTAACATGGCCTTTTGCAGTCTAATAAAGGCCTCATGCGTAATTCACGTGGTTCCATCTGCCTGTGCAGGTTACCATTGCACTGTTCTTTCCAGTCTCATGCGCTACCACGTCCCAAGTCGTTTTCATTAGCGCCGTTGTCTTACAACACTCTTAACTACGTGCACAGTCCTATAAAGGCTGTAATATGGCCTTTTGCAGTCTAATAAAGGCCTCGCACGTGAATCACGTGGTTTCACCTGTCTACGCAGGTTACGATTGGAGTAGTCCCTCCAGTCTCAAAGCGCTACAACGTCCCAAGTCGTTTTCATTGGCGCCGTTGCCTTAGAACACTTATAAAAGTGTAATATGCAGTCTAATAAAGGCCTCACACGTAAATCACGTGGTTTCACCTGTCTGCGCAGGTTACGATTGCACTAGTCCTTCCAGTCTCAATGCGCTACAACGTCCCAAGTCATTTTCATTACCGCCGTTGCCTTACAACACTCTTAACTACGTGCACAGTCCTATCAAGGCTGTAATATGGCCTTTTGCAGTCTAATAAAGGCCTGACTCGTAAATCACGTGGTTCCATCTGCCTGCGCAGGTTACCATTGAACTATTCCTTCCAGTTCCAATGCGCTACAACGTCCCAAGTCGTTTTTATTACCGCCGCTTCCTTACAACACTCTTAACTACGTGCACAGTCCTATAAAGGCTGTAATATGGCCTTTTGCAGTCTAATAAAAGCCTCACACATAAATCACGTGGTTCCATCTGCCTGCACAGGTTACCATTGAACTATTCCTTCCAGTTTCAATGCGCTACAACGTCCCAAGTCATTTTCATTAGCGCCGTTGCCTTACAACACTCTTAACTACGTGCACAGTCCTATAAAGGCTGTAATATGGCCTTTCGCAGACTAATAAAAGCCTCACACGTAAATCACGTGGTTCCATCTGCCTGCGCAGGTTACGATTGCACTATTCCTTCCAGTCTCAATGCGCTACAACGTCCCAAGTCGTCTTCATTAGAGCCATTGCTTTACAACACTCTTAACTACGTGCACAGTCCTTTAAAGGCTGTAATACGGCCTTTTGCAGTCTAATAAAGGCCTGACTCGTAAATCACGTGGTTTCGTCTGCCTGCGCAGGTTACCATTGAACTATTCTTTCCAGTTTCAATGCGCTACAACGTCCCAAGTCGTTTTTATTACCGCCGTTGCCTTACAACACTCTTAACTACGTGCACAGTCCTATAAAGGCTGTAATATGGCCTTTTGCAGTCTAATAAAGACCTGACTCGTAAATCACGTGGTTTCATCTGCCTGCGCAGGTGACCATTGAACTATTCCTTCCAGTTTCAATGCGCTACAACGTCCCAAGTCGTTTTTATTACCGCCGTTGCCTTACAACACTCTTAACTACGTGCACAGTCCTATAATGGCTGTAATATGGCCTTTTGCAGTCTAATAAAAGCCTCGCACGTAAATGACGCGGTTTCACCTGTCTACGCAGGATACCATTGGACTATTCCTTCCAGTCTCAATGCGCTACAACGTCCCAAGTCATTTTCATTAGCGCCGTTGCCTTACAACACTCTTAACTACGTGCACAGTCCTATAAAGGCTGTAATATGGCCTTTTGCAGTCTAATAAACACGTCCCACGTAAATCACGTGGCTTCACCTGTCTGCGCAGGTTACCATTGCACTATTCCTTCCAGTCTCTATGCGCATCAACGTCCCAAGTCGTTTTCATTAGTGCCGTTGCCTTAGAACACTCTTAACTACGTGCACAGTCGAATAAAAGGTGTAATATAGCCTTTTGCAGTCTAATAAAGGCCTCACACGTAAATCACGTGGTTTCACCTGTCTGCGCAGGTTACCATTGGCCTAGTCCTTCAAGTCTCAATGCGCTACACTGTCCCAAGTCGTTTTCATCGGCGCCGTTGCCTTAGAACACTCTTAACTACGTGCACAGTCTTATAAAGGGTGTAATATGACCTTTTGCAGTCTAATAAAAGCCTCGCACGTAAATGACGCGGTTTCACCTGTCTGCGCAGGATACTATTGGACTATTCTTTCCAATGTCAATGCGCTACAACGTCCCAAGTCGTTTTCATTAGCGCCGTGGCCTTAGAACACTCTTAACTATGTGCACAGTCCTATAAAGACCGTAATATACCCTTTTACAGTCCAATAAAGGCCGCGCACGTAAATCACGCGGTTTCAGCTGCCCGCGCAGGTTACCATTAGACTAGTCCTTCCAGTCTCAATGCACTACAACGTTCCAAGTGGTTTTCCTTAGCGCTGTTGCCTTAAAACACTCTTAACTACGTGCACAGTCTTATAAAGGCTGTAATATGGCCTTTTGCAGTCTAATAAAAGCCTCGCACGTAAATGACGCGGTTTCACCTGTCTGCGCAGGATACCATTGGACTATTCCTTCCAGTGTCAATGCGCTACAACGTCCCAAGTCGTTTTCATTAGCGCCGTTGCCTTACAACACTCTTAACAACGTGCACAGTCCTATAAAGACCGTAATATACCCTTGTAATATAAAAGGTGTAATATAAAAGGTGTAATATGCAGTCTAATAAAGGCCTCACACGTAAATCACGTAGTTTCACCTGTCTGCGCAGGTTACGATTGCACTAGTCCTTCCAGTCTCAATGCGCTACAACGTCCCAAGTCATTTTCATTACCGCCGTTGCCTTACAACACTCTTAACTACGTGCACAGTCCTATAAAGGCTGTAATATGGCCTTTTGCAGTCTAATAAAGGCCTGACTCGTAAATCACGTGGTTCCATCTGCCTGCGCAGGTTACCATTGAACTATTCCTTCCAGTTTCAATGCGCTACAACGTCCCAAGTCGTTTTTGTTACCGCCGTTTCCTTACAACACTCTTAACTACGTGAACAGTCCTATAAAGGCTGTAATATGGCCTTTTGCAGTCAAATAAAAGCCTCACACGTAAATCACGTGGTTCCATCTGCCTGCGCAGGTTACCATTGAACTATTCCTTCCAGTTTCAATGCGCTACAACGTCCCAAGTCGTTTTTATTACCGCTGTTGCCTTACAACACCCTTAACTACGTGCACAGTCCTATAAAGGCTGTAATATGGCCTTTTGCAGACTTTTACCTGCCTGCACAGGTTACAATTGGACTAGTCCTTCTAGTCTCAATGCACTACAACCTTCCAAGTGGTTTTCCTTAGCGCTGTTGCCTTAGACCTCTCTTAACTACGTGCACAGTCCAATAAAAGGTGTAATGCAGCCTTTTGCAGCCTAATAAAGGCTTCACACGTAAATCAGGTGGTTTCACCTGTCTGCGCAGGTTACAATTGGACTATTCCTTCCAGTCTCAATGCGCTACAACGTCCCAAGTCATTTTCATTAGCGCCGTTGCCTTACAACACTCTTAACTACGTGCACAGTCCTATAAAGGCTGTAATATGGCCTTTTGCAATCTAATAAAAGCCTCACACGTAAATCACGTGGTTCCATCTGCCTGCGCAGGTTACCATTGGCCTAGTCCTTCAAGTCTCAATGCGCTACACTGTCCCAAGTCGTTTTCATCGGCGCCGTTGCCTTAGAACACTCTTAACTACGTGCACAGTCCTATAAAGGCTGTAATATGGCCTTTTGCAATCTAGTAAAAGCCTCACACGTAAATCACGTGGTTCCATCTGCCTGCGCAGGTTACCATTGCACTATTCCTTCCAGTCTCAATGCGCTACAACGTCCCAAGTCTTCTTCATTAGAGCCGTTGCCTTACAACACTCTTAACTACGTGCACAGTCCTATAAAGGCTGTAAAATTGCCTTTTGCAGTCTTATAAAGGCGTCACACGTAAATCACGTGGCTTCACCTGTCTGCCCAGATTAACATTCGACTGTTCCTTCCAGTCTCGATGAACTTCAATGTTCCAAGTGGTTTGCCTTAGCGCCGTGGCCTTAGAACACTCTTAACTATGTGCACAGTCCTATAAAGACCGTAATATACCCTTTTGCAGTGCAATAAAGGCGGCACACGTAAATCACGCGGTTTCAGCTGCCTGCGCAGGTTACCATTGAACTATTCCTTCCAGTTTCAATGCGCTACAACGTCCCAAGTCGTTTTTGTTACCGCCGTTTCCTTACAACACTCTTAACTACGTGAACAGTCCTATAAAGGCTGTAATATGGCCTTTTGCAGTCAAATAAAAGCCTCACACGTAAATCACGTGGTTCCATCTGCCTGCGCAGGTTACCATTGAACTATTCCTTCCAGTTTCAATGCGCTACAACGTCCCAAGTCGTTTTTATTACCGCTGTTGCCTTACAACACTCTTAACTACGTGCACAGTCCTATAAAGGCTGTAATATGGCCTTTTGCAGACTTTTACCTGCCTGCACAGGTTACAATTGCACTAGTCCTTCTAGTCTCAATGCACTACAACCTTCCAAGTGGTTTTCCTTAGCGCTGTTGCCTTAGACCTCTCTTAACTACGTGCACAGTCCAATAAAAGGTGTAATGCAGCCTTTTGCAGCCTAATAAAGGCTTCACACGTAAATCAGGTGGTTTTACCTGTCTGCGCAGGTTACAATTGGACTATTCCTTCCAGTCTCAATGCGCTACAACGTCCCAAGTCATTTTCATTAGCGCCGTTGCCTTACAACACTCTTAACTACGTGCACAGTCCTATAAAGGCTGTAATATGGCCTTTTGCAATCTAATAAAAGCCTCACACGTAAATCACGTGGTTCCATCTGCCTGCGCAGGTTACCATTGCACTATTCCTTCCAGTCTCAATGCGCTACAACGTCCCAAGTCTTCTTCATTAGAGCCGTTGCTTTACAACACTATTAATTACGTGCACAGTCCTATAAAGGCTGTAATATTGCCTTTTGCAGTCTAATAAAGGCGTCCCACGTAAATCACGTGGCTTCACCTGTCTGCGCAGGTTACCATTGCACTATTCCTTCCAGTCTCAATGCGCATCAACGTCCCAAGTCGTTTTCATTAGTGCCGTTGCCTTAGAACACTCTTAACTACGTGCACAGTCGAATAAAAGGTGTAATATAGCCTTTTGCAGTCTAATAAAGGCCTCACACGTAAATCACGTGGTTTCACCTGCCTGCGCAGGTTACCATTGCACTATTCCTTCAAGTCTCAATGCGCTACACTGTCCCAAGTCGTTTTCATCGGCGCCGTTGCCTTAGAACACTCTTAACTACGTGCACAGTCCTATAAAGGCTGTAATATGGCCTTTTGCAGTCTAATAAAGGCCTGACTCGTAAATCACGTGCTTCCATCTGCTTGTGCATGTTACCATTAGCCTAGTCCTTCCAGTCTCAATGCGCTACAACGTCCCAAGTCATTTTCATTAGCGCCGTTGCCTTACAACACTCTTAACTACGTGCACAGTCCTATAAAGGCTGTAATATGGCCTTTTGCAATCTAATAAAAGCCTCACACGTAAATCACATGGTTCCATCTGCCTGCGCAGGTTACCATTGCACTATTCCTTCCAGTCTCAATGCGCTACAACGTCCCAAGTCTTCTTCATTAGAGCCGTTGCTTTACAACACTATTAACTACGTGCACAGTCCTATAAAGGCTGTAATATTGCCTTTTGCAGTCTAATAGAGGCGTCCCACGTAAATCACGTGGCTTCACCTGTCTGCGCAGGTTACCATTGCACTATTCCTTCCAGTCTCAATGCGCATCAACGTCCCAAGTCGTTTTCATTAGTGCCGTTGCCTTAGAACACTCTTAACTACGTGCACAGTCGAATAAAAGGTGCAATATGGCCTTTTGCAGTCTAATAAAAGCCTCGCACGTAAATGACGCGGTTTCACCTGTCTGCGCAGAATACTATTGGACTATTCTTTCCAATGTCAATGCGCTACAACGTCCCAAGTCGTTTTCATTAGCGCCGTGGCCTTAGAACACTCTTAACTATGTGCACAGTCCTATAAAGACCGTAATATACCCTTTTACAGTCCAATAAAGACCGCGCACGTAAATCACGCGGTTTCAGCTGCCCGCGCAGGTTACCATTAGACTAGTCCTTCCAGTCTCAACGCACTACAACGTTCCAAGTGGTTTTCCTTAGCGCTGTTGCCTTAAAACACTCTTAACTACGTGCACAGTCTTATAAAGGCTGTAATATGGCCTTTTGCAGTCTAATAAAAGCCTCGCACGTAAATGACGCGGTTTCACCTGTCTGCGCAGGATACCATTGGACTATTCCTTCCAGTGTCAATGCGCTACAACGTCCCAAGTCGTTTTCATTAGCGCCGTTGCCTTACAACACTCTTAACTACGTGCACAGTCCTATAAAGGCTGTAATATGGCCTTTTGCAGTCTAATAAAGGCCTGACTCGTAAATCACGTGGTTCCATCTGCCTGCGCAGGTTACCATTGAACTATTCCTTCCAGTTTCAATGCGCTACAACGTCCCAAGTCGTTTTTGTTACCGCCGTTTCCTTACAACACTCTTAACTACGTGAACAGTCCTATAAAGGCTGTAATATGGCCTTTTGCAGTCAAATAAAAGCCTCACACGTAAATCACGTGGTTCCATCTGCCTGCGCAGGTTACCATTGAACTATTCCTTCCAGTTTCAATGCGCTACAACGTCCCAAGTCGTTTTTATTACCGCTGTTGCCTTACAACACTCTTAACTACGTGCACAGTCCTATAAAGGCTGTAATATGGCCTTTTGCAGACTTTTACCTGCCTGCACAGGTTACAATTGGACTAGTCCTTCTAGTCTCAATGCACTACAACCTTCCAAGTGGTTTTCCTTAGCGCTGTTGCCTTAGACCTCTCTTAACTACGTGCACAGTCCAATAAAAGGTGTAATGCAGCCTTTTGCAGCCTAATAAAGGCTTCACACGTAAATCAGGTGGTTTCACCTGTCTGCGCAGGTTACAATTGGACTATTCCTTCCAGTCTCAATGCGCTACAACGTCCCAAGTCATTTTCATTAGCGCCGTTGCCTTACAACACTCTTAACTACGTGCACAGTCCTATAAAGGCTGTAATATGGCCTTTTGCAATCTAATAAAAGCCTCACACGTAAATCACGTGGTTCCATCTGCCTGCGCAGGTTACCATTGCACTATTCCTTCCAGTCTCAATGCGCTACAACGTCCCAAGTCTTTTTCATTAGAGCCGTTGCTTTACAACACTATTAATTACGTGCACAGTCCTATAAAGGCTGTAATATTGCCTTTTGCAGTCTAATAAAGGCGTCCCACGTAAATCACGTGGCTTCACCTGTCTGCGCAGATTACCATTGCACTATTCCTTCCAGTCTCAATGCGCATCAACGTCCCAAGTCGTTTTCATTAGTGCCGTTGCCTTAGAACACTCTTAACTACGTGCACAGTCCTATAAAGGCTGTAATATGGCCTTTTGCAGTCTAATAAAGGCCTGACTCGTAAATCACGTGCTTCCATCTGCTTGCGCATGTTACCATTGGCCTAGTCCTTCCAGTCTCAATGCGCTACAACGTCCCAAGTCTTCTTCATTAGAGCCGTTGCTTTACAACACTATTAACTACGTGCACAGTCCTATAAAGGCTGTAATATTGCCTTTTGCAGTCTATTAGAGGCGTCCCACGTAAATCACGTGGCTTCACCTGTCTGCGCAGGTTACCATTGCACTATTCCTTCCAGTCTCAATGCGCATCAACGTCCCAAGTCGTTTTCATTAGTGCCGTTGCCTTAGAACACTCTTAACTACGTGCACAGTCGAATAAAAGGTGTAATATAGCCTTTTGCAGTCTAATAAAGGCCTCACATGTAAATCACGTGGTTTCACCTGTCTGCGCAGGTTACCATTGGCCTAGTCCTTCAAGTCTCAATGCGCTACACTGTCCCAAGTCGTTTTCATCGGCGCCGTTGCCTTAGAACACTCTTAACTACGTGCACAGTCCTATAAAGGCTGTAATATGGCGTTTTGCAGTCTAATAAAAGCCTCACACGTAAATCACGTGGTTCCATCTGCCTGCGCAGGTTACCATTGAACTATTCCTTCCAGTTACAATGCGCTACAACGTCCCAAGTCGTTTTCATTAGCGCCGTTGCCTTACAACACTCTTAACTACGTGCACAGTCCTATAAAGTCTGTAATATGGCCTTTTGCAGTCTAATAAAGGCCTGACTCGTAAATCACGTGGTTCCATCTGCCTGCGCAGGTTACCATTGAACTATTCCTTCCAGTTTCAATGCGCTACAACGTCCCAAGTCGTTTTTGTTACCGCCGTTTCCTTACAACACTCTTAACTACGTGAACAGTCCTATAAAGGCTGTAATATGGCCTTTTGCAGTCAAATAAAAGCCTCACACGTAAATCACGTGGTTCCATCTGCCTGCGCAGGTTACCATTGAACTATTCCTTCCAGTTTCAATGCGCTACAACGTCCCAAGTCGTTTTTATTACCGCTGTTGCCTTACAACACTCTTAACTACGTGCACAGTCCTATAAAGGCTGTAATATGGCCTTTTGCAGACTTTTACCTGCCTGCACAGGTTACAATTGGACTAGTCCTTCTAGTCTCAATGCACTACAACCTTCCAAGTGGTTTTCCTTAGCGCTGTTGCCTTAGACCTCTCTTAACTACGTGCACAGTCCAATAAAAGGTGTAATGCAGCCTTTTGCAGCCTAATAAAGGCTTCACACGTAAATCAGGTGGTTTCACCTGTCTGCGCAGGTTACAATTGGACTATTCCTTCCAGTCTCAATGCGCTACAACGTCCCAAGTCATTTTCATTAGCGCCGTTGCCTTACAACACTCTTAACTACGTGCACAGTCCTATAAAGGCTGTAATATGGCCTTTTGCAATCTAATAAAAGCCTCACACGTAAATCACGTGGTTCCATCTGCCTGCGCAGGTTACCATTGCACTATTCCTTCCAGTCTCAATGCGCTACAACGTCCCAAGTCTTTTTCATTAGAGCCGTTGCTTTACAACACTATTAATTACGTGCACAGTCCTATAAAGGCTGTAATATTGCCTTTTGCAGTCTAATAAAGGCGTCCCACGTAAATCACGTGGCTTCACCTGTCTGCGCAGGTTACCATTGCACTATTCCTTCCAGTCTCAATGCGCATCAACGTCCCAAGTCGTTTTCATTAGTGCCGTTGCCTTAGAACACTCTTAACTACGTGCACAGTCCTATAAAGGCTGTAATATGGCCTTTTGCAGTCTAATAAAGGCCTGACTCGTAAATCACGTGCTTCCATCTGCTTGCGCATGTTACCATTGGCCTAGTCCTTCCAGTCTCAATGCGCTACAACGTCCCAAGTCATTTTCATTAGCGCCGTTGCCTTACAACACTCTTAACTACGTGCACAGTCCTATAAAGGCTGTAATATGGCCTTTTGCAATCTAATAAAAGCCTCACACGTAAATCACGTGGTTCCATCTGCCTGCGCAGGTTACTATTGCACTATTCCTTCCAGTCTCAATGCGCTACAACGTCCCAAGTCTTCTTCATTAGAGCCGTTGCTTTACAACACTATTAACTACGTGCACAGTCCTATAAAGGCTGTAATATTGCCTTTTGCAGTCTATTAGAGGCGTCCCACGTAAATCACGTGGCTTCACCTGTCTGCGCAGGTTACCATTGCACTATTCCTTCCAGTCTCAATGCGCATCAACGTCCCAAGTCGTTTTCATTAGTGCCGTTGCCTTAGAACACTCTTAACTACGTGCACAGTCGAATAAAAGGTGTAATATAGCCTTTTGCAGTCTAATAAAGGCCTCACATGTAAATCACGTGGTTTCACCTGTCTGCGCAGGTTACCATTGGCCTAGTCCTTCAAGTCTCAATGCGCTACACTGTCCCAAGTCGTTTTCATCGGCGCCGTTGCCTTAGAACACTCTTAACTACGTGCACAGTCCTATAAAGGCTGTAATATGGCGTTTTGCAGTCTAATAAAAGCCTCACACGTAAATCACGTGGTTCCATCTGCCTGCGCAGGTTACCATTGAACTATTCCTTCCAGTTACAATGCGCTACAACGTCCCAAGTCGTTTTTATTACCGCCGTTGCCTTACAACACTCTTAACTACGTGCACAGTCCTATAAAGGCTGTAATATGGCCTTTTGCAATCTAGTAAAAGCCTCACACGTAAATCACGTGGTTCCATCTGCCTGCGCAGGTTACCATTGCACTATTCCTTCCAGTCTCAATGCGCTACAACTTCCCAAGTCTTCTTCATTAGAGCCGTTGCCTTACAACACTCTTAACTACGTGCACAGTCCTATAAAGGCTGTAAAATTGCCTTTTGCAGTCTTATAAAGGCGTCACACGTAAATCACGTGGCTTCACCTGTCTGCCCAGATTAACATTCGACTGTTCCTTCCAGTCTCGATGAACTTCAATGTTCCAAGTGGTTTGCCTTAGCGCCGTGGCCTTAGAACACTCTTAACTATGTGCACAGTCCTATAAAGACCGTAATATACCCTTTTGCAGTGCAATAAAGGCCGCACACGTAAATCACGCGGTTTCAACTGCCTGCGCAGGTTACCAATGGACTAGTCCTTCAAATTTCAATGCACTACAACGTTCCAAGTGGTTTTCCTTAGCGCTGTTGCCTTAGAACTCTCTTAACTACGTGCACAGTCCAATAAAAGGTGTAATATAGCCTTTTGCAGTCTAATAAACGCCTCACACGCAAATCACGTGGTTTCACCTGTCTGCGCAGGTTACAATTGCACTAGTCCTTCCAGTCTCAATGCGCTACAACGTCCCAAGTCATTTTCATTAGCGCCGTTGCCTTACAACACTCTTAACTACGTGCACAGTCCAATAAAAGGTGTAATATAAAAGGTGTAATATAAAAGGTGTAATATGCTGTCTAATAAAAGCCTCACACGTAAATCACGTGGTTCCATCTGCCTGCGCAGGTTACCATTGAACTATTCCTTCCAGTTACAATGCGCTACAACGTCCCAAGTCGTTTTTATTACCGCCGTTGCCTTACAACACTCTTAACTACGTGCACAGTCCTATAAAGGCTGTAATATGGCCTTTTGCAATCTAGTAAAAGCCTCACACGTAAATCACGTGGTTCCATCTGCCTGCGCAGGTTACCATTGCACTATTCCTTCCAGTCTCAATGCGCTACAACGTCCCAAGTCTTCTTCATTAGAGCCGTTGCCTTACAACACTCTTAACTACGTGCACAGTCCTATAAAAGCTGTAATATGGCCTTTTGCAGTCTAATAAAAGCCTCACACGTAAATCACGTGGTTCCATCTGCCTGCGCAGGTTACCATTGAACTATTCCTTCCAGTTTCAATGCGCTACAACGTCCCAAGTCATTTTCATTAGCGCCGTTGCCTTACAACACTCTTAACTACGTGCACAGTCCTATAAAGGCTGTAATAAGGCCTTTTGCAGTCTAATAAAGGCCTGACTCGTAAATCACGTGGTTCCATCTGCCTGCGCAGATTACCATTGAACTATTCCTTCCAGTCTCAATGCGCTACAACGTCCCAAGTCATTTTCATTAGCGCCGTTGCCTTACAACACTCTTAACTACGTGCACAGTCCAATAAAAGGTGTAATATAAAAGGTGTAATATAAAAGGTGTAATATGCTGTCTAATAAAGGCCTCACACGTGAATCACGTGGTTTCACCTGTCTGCGCAGGTTACGATTGCACTAGTCCTTCCAGTCTCAATGCGCTACAACGTCCCAAGTCATTTTCATTACCGCCGTTGCCTTACAACACTCTTAACTACGTGCACAGTCCTATCAAGGCTGTAATATGGCCTTTTGCAGTCTAATAAAGGCCTGACTCGTAAATCACGTGGTTCCATCTGCCTGCGCAGGTTACCAATGGACTATTCCTTCCTGTTCCAATGCGCTACAACGTCCTAAGTCGTATTTATTACCGCCGCTTCCTTACAACACTCTTAACTACGTGCACAGTCCTATAAAAGCTGTAATATGGCCTTTTGCAGTCTAATAAAAGCCTCACACGTAAATCACGTGGTTCCATCTGCCTGCGCAGGTTACCATTGAACTATTCCTTCCTGTTCCAATGCGCTACAACGTCCTAAGTCATTTTCATTAGCGCCGTTGCCTTACAACACTCTTAACTACGTGCACACTCCTATAAAGGCTGTAATATGGCCTTTTGCAGACTAATAAAAGCCTCACACGTAAATCACGTGGTTCCATCTGCCTGCGCAGGTTACCATTGCACTATTCTTTCCAGTCTCAATGCGCTACAACGTCCCAAGTCGTCTTCATTAGAGCCGTTGCTTTACAACACTCTTAACTACGTGCACAGTCCTATAAAGGCTGTAATACGGCCTTTTGCAGTCTAATAAAGGCCTGACTCGTAAATCACGTGGTTCCATCTGCCTGCGCAGATTACCATTGAACTATTCCATCCAGTTTCAATGCGCTACAACGTCCCAAGTCGTTTTTATTACCGCTGTTGCCTTACAACACTCTTAACTACGTGCACAGTCCTATAAAGGCTGTAATATGGCCTTTTGCAGTCTAATAAAAGCCTCACACGTAAATCACGTGGTTCCATCTGCCTGCGCAGGTTACCATTGCACTATTCCTTCCAGTCTCAATGCGCTACAACGTCCGAAGTCGTCTTCATTAGAGCCGTTGCTTTACAACACTATTAACTACGTGCACAGTCCTATAAAGGCTGTAATATTGCCTTTTGCAGTCTAATAAAGGCGTCACACGTAAATCACGTGGCTTCACCTGTCTGCCCAGATTACCATTCGACTGTTCCTTCCAGTCTCGATGAACTTCAATGTTCCAAGTGGTTTGCCTTAGCGCCGTGGCCTTAGAACACTCTTAACTATGTGCACAGTCCTATAAAGACCGTAATATACCCTTTTGCAGTGCAATAAAGGCCGCACACGTAAATCAGGCGGTTTCAGCTGCCTGCGCAGGTTACCAATGGACTAGTCCTTCAAATTTCAATTCACTACAACGTTCCAAGTGGTTTTCCTTAGCGCTGTTGCCTTAGAACTCTCTTAACTACGTGCACAGTCCAATAAAAGGTGTAATATAGCCTTTTGCAGTCTAATAAACGCCTCACACGCAAATCACGTGGTTTCAACTGTCTGCGCAGGTTACAATTGCACTAGTCCTTCCAGTCTCAATGCTCTACAACGTCCCAAGTCATTTTCATTAGCGCCGTTGCCTTACAACACTCTTAACTACGTGCACAGTCCAATAAAAGGTGTAATATAAAAGGTGTAATATAAAAGGTGTAATATGCAGTCTAATAAAGGCCTCACACGTAAATCACGTGGTTTCACCTGTCTGGGCAGGTTACGATTGCACTAGTCCTTCCAGTCTCAATGCGCTACAACGTCCCAAGTCACTTTCATTACCGCCGTTGCCTTACAACACTCTTAACTACGTGTAAAGTACTATCAAGGCTGCAATATGGCCTTTTGCAGTCTAATAAAGGCCTGACTCGTAAATCACGTGGTTCCATCTGCCTGCGCAGGTTACCATTGAACTATTCCTTCCAGTTCCAATGCGCTACAACGTCCCAAGTCGTTTTTATTACCGCCGCTTCCTTACAACACTCTTAACTACGTGCACAGTCCTATAAAGGCTGTAATATGGCCTTTTGCAGACTAATAAAAGCCTCACACGTAAATCACGTGGTTCCATCTGCCTGCGCAGGTTACCATTGCACTATTCCTTCCAGTCTCAATGCGCTACAACGTCCCAAGTCGTCTTCATTAGAGCCGTTGCTTTACAACACTCTTAACTACGTGCACAGTCCTATAAAGGCTGTAATACGGCATTTTGCAGTCTAATAAAGGCCTCGCACGTAAATCACGTGGTTTCACCTGTCTGCGCAGGTTACCATTGGACTACTCCTTCCAGTCTCAATGCGCTACAACGTCCCAAGTTGTTTTCATTAGCGCCGTTGCCTTACAACACTCTTAACTACGTGCACAGTCCTATAAAGGCTGTAATATTGCCTTTTGCAGTCTAATAAAGGCGTCGCACGTAAATCACGTGGCTTCACCTGTCTGCCCAGTTTACCATTCGACTGTTCCTTCCAGTCTCGATGCACTGCAATGTTCCAAGTGGTTTTCCTTAGCGCCGTGGCCTTAGAACACTCTTAACTACGTGCACAGTCCTATAAAGACCGTAATATACCCTTTTGCAGTCCAATAAAGGCCGCACACGTAAATCACACGGTTTCAGCTGCCCGCGCAGGTTACCATTAGACTAGTCCTTCCAGTCTCAATGCACTACAACGTCCCAAGTCGTTTTCATTAGCGGGGTTGCTTTACAACACTCTTAACAACGTGCACAGTCCTATAAAGACCGTAATATACCCTTTTGCAGTGCAATAAAGTCCGCACACGTAAATCACACGGTTTCAGCTGCCTGCGCAGGTTACCAATGGACTAGTCCTTCAAATGTCAATGCACTACAACATTCAAATAAATTAAAATAATAAAGCCTGTAATATGGCCTTTTGCAGTGTAATAAAGGCCTGACTCGTAAATCACGTGCTTCCATCTGCTTGCGCAGGTTACCATTGCACTATTCCTTCCAGTCTCAATGCGCTAAAACGTCCCAAGTCGTCTTCATTAGCGCCGTTGCTGTACAACACTATTAACTACGTGCACAGTCCTATAAAGGCGGTAATATGGCCTTTTGCAGTTTAATAAAGGCCTCGCACGTAAATCACGCGGTTTCACCTGTTTGCGCAGGATACCATTGGACTACTCCTTCCAGTCTCAATGCGCTACAACGACCCAAGTCGTTTTCATTAGCGCGGTTGCCTTACAACACTCTTAACAACGTGCACAGTCCTATAAAGACCGTAATATACCCTTTTGCAGTGCAATAAAGGCCGCACACGTAAATCACGCGATTTCAGCTGCCTGCGAAGGTTACCAATGGACTAGTCCTTCAAATTTCAATGCACTACAACGTTCCAAGTGGTTTTCCTTAGCGCTGTTGCCTTAGAACTCTCTTAACTATGTGCACAGTCCTATAAAGCCTGTAATATGGCCTTTTGCAGTCTGATAAAGGCTTCACACGTAAATCACGTGCTTTTACCTGCCTGCACAGTTTACCATTGGACTAGACGTTCCAGTCTCAATGCGCTACAACGTCCCAAGTCGTATTTATTGGCGCCATTGCCTTAGAACACTCTTAACTACGTGCACAGTCCAATAAAAGGTGTAATATAGCCTTTTGCAGTCCAATAAAGGCCTCACACGTAAATCACGTGGTTTCACCTGTCTGCGCAGGTTACGATTGGACTAGTCCTTACAGTCTCAATGCGCTACAACGTCCCAAGTCATTTTCATTAGCGCCGTTCCCTTACAACACTCTTAACAACGTGCACAGTCCTATAAAGACCGTAATATACCCTTTTGCAGTGCAATAAAGGCCGCACACGTAAATCACGCGGTTTCAGCTGCCTGCGCAGGTTACCAATGGACTAGTCCTTCAAATTTCATTGCACTACAACGTTCCAAGTGGTTTTCCTTAGCGCTGTTGCCTTAGAACTCTCTTAACTATGTGCACAGTCCTATAAAGCCTGTAATATGGCCTTTTGCAGTCTGATAAAGGCTTCACACGTAAATCACGTGCTTTTACCTGCCTGCACAGGTTACCATTGGACTAGACGTTCCAGTCTCAATGCGCTACAACGTCCCAAGTCGTATTTATTGGCGCCGTTGCCTTAGAACACTCTTAACTACGTGCACAGTCCAATAAAAGGTGTAATATAGCCTTTTGCAGTCTAATAAAGGCCTCACACGTAAATCACGTGGTTTCACCTGTCTGCGCAGGTTACGATTGGACTAGTCCTTCCAGTCTCAATGCGCTACAACGTCCCAAGTCATTTTCATTAGCGCCGTTGCCTTACAACACTCTTAACTACGTGCACAGTCCTATAAATGCTGTAATATGGCCTTTTGCAGCCTAATAAAAGCCTCACACGTAAATCACGTGGTTCCATCTGCCTGCGCAGGTTACCATTGAACTATTCCTTTCAGTTTCAATGCGCTACAACGTCCAAAGTCGTTTTTATTACCGCCGTTGCCTTACAACACTCTTAACTACGTGCACAGTCCTATAAAGGCTGTAATATTGCCTTTTGCAGTCTAATAAAGGCGTCACACGTAAATCACGTGGTTTCACCTGTCTGCCCAGATTACCATTCGACTGTTCCTTCCAGTCTCGACGCACTTCAAAGTTCCAAGTGGTTTGCCTTAGCGCCGTGGCCTTAGAACACTCTTAACTACGTGCAGAGTCCTATAAAGACTGTAATATACCCTTTTGCAGTCCAATAAAGGCCGCACACGTAAATCACGCGGTTTCAGCTGCCCGCGCAGGTTACCATTGGACTAGTCCTTCTAGTCTCAATGCACTACAACGTTCCAAGTGGTTTTCATTAGCGCCGTTGCCTTACAACACTCTTAACTACGTGCACAGTCCTATAAATGCTGTAATATGGCCTTTTGCAGCCTAATAAAAGCCTCACACGTAAATCACGTGGTTCCATCTGCCTGCGCAGGTTACCATTGAACTATTCCTTTCAGTTTCAATGCGCTACAACGTCCAAAGTCGTTTTTATTACCGCCGTTGCCTTACAACACTCTTAACTACGTGCACAGTCCTATAAAGGCTGTAATACGGCATTTTGCAGTCTAATAAAGGCCTCGCACGTAAATCACGTGGTTTCACCTGTCTGCGCAGGTTACCATTGGACTACTCCTTCCAGTCTCAATGCGCTACAACGTCCCAAGTTGTTTTCATTAGCGCCGTTGCCTTACAACACTCTTAACTACGTGCACAGTCCTATAAAGGCTGTAATATTGCCTTTTGCAGTCTAATAAAGGCGTCGCACGTAAATCACGTGGCTTCACCTGTCTGCCCAGTTTACCATTCGACTGTTCCTTCCAGTCTCGATGCACTGCAATGTTCCAAGTGGTTTTCCTTAGCGCCGTGGCCTTAGAACACTCTTAACTACGTGCACAGTCCTATAAAGACCGTAATATACCCTTTTGCAGTCCAATAAAGGCCGCACACGTAAATCACACGGTTTCAGCTGCCCGCGCAGGTTACCATTAGACTAGTCCTTCCAGTCTCAATGCACTACAACGTCCCAAGTCGTTTTCATTAGCGGGGTTGCTTTACAACACTCTTAACAACGTGCACAGTCCTATAAAGACCGTAATATACCCTTTTGCAGTGCAATAAAGTCCGCACACGTAAATCACACGGTTTCAGCTGCCTGCGCAGGTTACCAATGGACTAGTCCTTCAAATGTCAATGCACTACAACATTCAAATAAATTAAAATAATAAAGCCTGTAATATGGCCTTTTGCAGTGTAATAAAGGCCTGACTCGTAAATCACGTGCTTCCATCTGCTTGCGCAGGTTACCATTGCACTATTCCTTCCAGTCTCAATGCGCTAAAACGTCCCAAGTCGTCTTCATTAGCGCCGTTGCTGTACAACACTATTAACTACGTGCACAGTCCTATAAAGGCGGTAATATGGCCTTTTGCAGTTTAATAAAGGCCTCGCACGTAAATCACGCGGTTTCACCTGTTTGCGCAGGATACCATTGGACTACTCCTTCCAGTCTCAATGCGCTACAACGACCCAAGTCGTTTTCATTAGCGCGGTTGCCTTACAACACTCTTAACAACGTGCACAGTCCTATAAAGACCGTAATATACCCTTTTGCAGTGCAATAAAGGCCGCACACGTAAATCACGCGATTTCAGCTGCCTGCGAAGGTTACCAATGGACTAGTCCTTCAAATTTCAATGCACTACAACGTTCCAAGTGGTTTTCCTTAGCGCTGTTGCCTTAGAACTCTCTTAACTATGTGCACAGTCCTATAAAGCCTGTAATATGGCCTTTTGCAGTCTGATAAAGGCTTCACACGTAAATCACGTGCTTTTACCTGCCTGCACAGTTTACCATTGGACTAGACGTTCCAGTCTCAATGCGCTACAACGTCCCAAGTCGTATTTATTGGCGCCATTGCCTTAGAACACTCTTAACTACGTGCACAGTCCAATAAAAGGTGTAATATAGCCTTTTGCAGTCCAATAAAGGCCTCACACGTAAATCACGTGGTTTCACCTGTCTGCGCAGGTTACGATTGGACTAGTCCTTACAGTCTCAATGCGCTACAACGTCCCAAGTCATTTTCATTAGCGCCGTTCCCTTACAACACTCTTAACAACGTGCACAGTCCTATAAAGACCGTAATATACCCTTTTGCAGTGCAATAAAGGCCGCACACGTAAATCACGCGGTTTCAGCTGCCTGCGCAGGTTACCAATGGACTAGTCCTTCAAATTTCATTGCACTACAACGTTCCAAGTGGTTTTCCTTAGCGCTGTTGCCTTAGAACTCTCTTAACTATGTGCACAGTCCTATAAAGCCTGTAATATGGCCTTTTGCAGTCTGATAAAGGCTTCACACGTAAATCACGTGCTTTTACCTGCCTGCACAGGTTACCATTGGACTAGACGTTCCAGTCTCAATGCGCTACAACGTCCCAAGTCGTATTTATTGGCGCCGTTGCCTTAGAACACTCTTAACTACGTGCACAGTCCAATAAAAGGTGTAATATAGCCTTTTGCAGTCTAATAAAGGCCTCACACGTAAATCACGTGGTTTCACCTGTCTGCGCAGGTTACGATTGGACTAGTCCTTCCAGTCTCAATGCGCTACAACGTCCCAAGTCATTTTCATTAGCGCCGTTGCCTTACAACACTCTTAACTACGTGCACAGTCCTATAAATGCTGTAATATGGCCTTTTGCAGCCTAATAAAAGCCTCACACGTAAATCACGTGGTTCCATCTGCCTGCGCAGGTTACCATTGAACTATTCCTTTCAGTTTCAATGCGCTACAACGTCCAAAGTCGTTTTTATTACCGCCGTTGCCTTACAACACTCTTAACTACGTGCACAGTCCTATAAAGGCTGTAATATTGCCTTTTGCAGTCTAATAAAGGCGTCACACGTAAATCACGTGGTTTCACCTGTCTGCCCAGATTACCATTCGACTGTTCCTTCCAGTCTCGACGCACTTCAAAGTTCCAAGTGGTTTGCCTTAGCGCCGTGGCCTTAGAACACTCTTAACTACGTGCAGAGTCCTATAAAGACTGTAATATACCCTTTTGCAGTCCAATAAAGGCCGCACACGTAAATCACGCGGTTTCAGCTGCCCGCGCAGGTTACCATTGGACTAGTCCTTCTAGTCTCAATGCACTACAACGTTCCAAGTGGTTTTCATTAGCGCCGTTGCCTTACAACACTCTTAACTACGTGCACAGTCCTATAAATGCTGTAATATGGCCTTTTGCAGCCTAATAAAAGCCTCACACGTAAATCACGTGGTTCCATCTGCCTGCGCAGGTTACCATTGAACTATTCCTTTCAGTTTCAATGCGCTACAACGTCCAAAGTCGTTTTTATTACCGCCGTTGCCTTACAACACTCTTAACTACGTGCACAGTCCTATAAAGGCTGTAATATTGCCTTTTGCAGTCTAATAAAGGCGTCACACGTAAATCACGTGGTTTCACCTGTCTGCCCAGATTACCATTCGACTGTTCCTTCCAGTCTCGACGCACTTCAAAGTTCCAAGTGGTTTGCCTTAGCGCCGTGGCCTTAGAACACTCTTAACTACGTGCAGAGTCCTATAAAGACTGTAATATACCCTTTTGCAGTCCAATAAAGGCCGCACACGTAAATCACGCGGTTTCAGCTGCCCGCGCAGGTTACCAATGGACTAGTCCTTCAAATTTCAATGCACTACAACGTTCCAAGTGGTTTTCCTTAGCGCTGTTGCCTTAGAATTCTCTTAACTATGTGCACAGTCCAATAAAAGGTGTAATATACCCTTTTGCAGTGCAATAAAGGTCGCACACGTAAATCACGCGGTTTCAGCTGCCCGCGCAGGTTACCATTGGACTAGTCCCTCTAGTCTCAATGCACTACAACGTTCCAAGTGGTTTTCCTTAGCGCTGTTGCCTTAGACCTCTCTTAACACGTGCACAGTCCAATAAAAGGTGTAATGCAGCCTTTTGCAGCCTAATAAAGGCTTCACACGTAAATCACGTGGTTTCACCTGTCTGCGCAGGTTACGATTGGACTAGTCCTTCCAGTCTCAATGCGCTACAACGTCCCAAGTCGTTTTTATTACCGTCGTTGCTTTACAACACTATTGACTACGTGCACAGTCCTATAAAGGCTGTAATATTGCCTTTTGCAGTCTAATAAAGGCGTCACACGTAAATCACGTGGTTTCACCTGTCTGCCCAGATTACCATTCGACTGTTCCTTCCAGTCTCGACGCACTTCAAAGTTCCAAGTGGTTTGCCTTAGCGCCGTGGCCTTAGAACACTCTTAACTACGTGCAGAGTCCTATAAAGGCCGTAATATACCCTTTTGCAGTCCAATAAAGGCCACACACGTAAATCACGTGGTTTCACCTGTCTGCGCAGGTTACGATTGGACTAGTCCTTCCAGTCTCAATGCGCTACAACGTCCCAAGTCATTTTCATTAGCGCCGTTGCCTTACAACACTTTTAACTACGTGCACAGTCCTATAAAAGCTGTAATATGGCCTTTTGCAGTCTAATAAAGGCCTGACTCGTAAATCACGTGCTTCCATCTGCTTGCGCAGGTTACAATTGGCCTAGTCCTTCAAGTTTCAAAGCGCTACAATGTCCCAAGTCGTTTTCATTGGCGCCGTTGCCTTAGAACACTCTTAACTATGTGCAAGGTCCAATAAAAGGTGTAATATAGCCTTTTGCAGTCTAATAAAGGCCTTACACGTAAATCACGTGGTTTCAACTGCCCGCGCAGGTTACCATTGGACTAGTCCTTCCAGTCTCAATGCACTACAACGTTCCAAGTGGTTTTCCTTAGCGCTGTTACCTTAAAACTCTCTTAACTACGTGCGCAGTCCAATAAAAGGTGTAATGTAGCCTTTTGCAGCCAAATAAAGGCTTCAAACGTAAATCACGTGGCTTCACCTGTCTGCGCAGGTTACGATTAGACTAGTCCTTCCAGTCTCAATGCGCTACAACGTTCCAAGTGGTTTTCATTAGCGCCGTTGCCTTACAACACTCTTAACTACGTGCACAGTCCTATAAATGCTGTAATATGGCCTTTTGCAGCCTAATAAAAGCCTCACACGTAAATCACGCGGTTTCAGCTGCCTGCACTGGTTACCATTGGACTTGTCGTTCCAGTCTCAATGCGCTATCACGTCCCAAGTCGTCTTCATTAGAGCCGTTGCTTTACAACACTCTTAACTACGTGCACAGTCCTATAAAGGCTGTAATACGGCATTTTGCAGTCTAATAAAGGCCTCGCACGTAAATCACGTGGTTTCACCTGTCTGCGCAGGTTACCATTGGACTACTCCTTCCAGTCTCAATGCGCTACAACGTCCCAAGTTGTTTTCATTAGCGCCGTTGCCTTACAACACTCTTAACTACGTGCACAGTCCTATAAAGGCTGTAATATTGCCTTTTGCAGTCTAATAAAGGCGTCGCACGTAAATCACGTGGCTTCACCTGTCTGCCCAGTTTACCATTCGACTGTTCCTTCCAGTCTCGATGCACTGCAATGTTCCAAGTGGTTTTCCTTAGCGCCGTGGCCTTAGAACACTCTTAACTACGTGCACAGTCCTATAAAGACCGTAATATACCCTTTTGCAGTCCAATAAAGGCCGCACACGTAAATCACACGGTTTCAGCTGCCCGCGCAGGTTACCATTAGACTAGTCCTTCCAGTCTCAATGCACTACAACGTCCCAAGTCGTTTTCATTAGCGGGGTTGCTTTACAACACTCTTAACAACGTGCACAGTCCTATAAAGACCGTAATATACCCTTTTGCAGTGCAATAAAGTCCGCACACGTAAATCACACGGTTTCAGCTGCCTGCGCAGGTTACCAATGGACTAGTCCTTCAAATGTCAATGCACTACAACATTCAAATAAATTAAAATAATAAAGCCTGTAATATGGCCTTTTGCAGTGTAATAAAGGCCTGACTCGTAAATCACGTGCTTCCATCTGCTTGCGCAGGTTACCATTGCACTATTCCTTCCAGTCTCAATGCGCTAAAACGTCCCAAGTCGTCTTCATTAGCGCCGTTGCTGTACAACACTATTAACTACGTGCACAGTCCTATAAAGGCGGTAATATGGCCTTTTGCAGTTTAATAAAGGCCTCGCACGTAAATCACGCGGTTTCACCTGTTTGCGCAGGATACCATTGGACTACTCCTTCCAGTCTCAATGCGCTACAACGACCCAAGTCGTTTTCATTAGCGCGGTTGCCTTACAACACTCTTAACAACGTGCACAGTCCTATAAAGACCGTAATATACCCTTTTGCAGTGCAATAAAGGCCGCACACGTAAATCACGCGATTTCAGCTGCCTGCGAAGGTTACCAATGGACTAGTCCTTCAAATTTCAATGCACTACAACGTTCCAAGTGGTTTTCCTTAGCGCTGTTGCCTTAGAACTCTCTTAACTATGTGCACAGTCCTATAAAGCCTGTAATATGGCCTTTTGCAGTCTGATAAAGGCTTCACACGTAAATCACGTGCTTTTACCTGCCTGCACAGTTTACCATTGGACTAGACGTTCCAGTCTCAATGCGCTACAACGTCCCAAGTCGTATTTATTGGCGCCATTGCCTTAGAACACTCTTAACTACGTGCACAGTCCAATAAAAGGTGTAATATAGCCTTTTGCAGTCCAATAAAGGCCTCACACGTAAATCACGTGGTTTCACCTGTCTGCGCAGGTTACGATTGGACTAGTCCTTACAGTCTCAATGCGCTACAACGTCCCAAGTCATTTTCATTAGCGCCGTTCCCTTACAACACTCTTAACAACGTGCACAGTCCTATAAAGACCGTAATATACCCTTTTGCAGTGCAATAAAGGCCGCACACGTAAATCACGCGGTTTCAGCTGCCTGCGCAGGTTACCAATGGACTAGTCCTTCAAATTTCATTGCACTACAACGTTCCAAGTGGTTTTCCTTAGCGCTGTTGCCTTAGAACTCTCTTAACTATGTGCACAGTCCTATAAAGCCTGTAATATGGCCTTTTGCAGTCTGATAAAGGCTTCACACGTAAATCACGTGCTTTTACCTGCCTGCACAGGTTACCATTGGACTAGACGTTCCAGTCTCAATGCGCTACAACGTCCCAAGTCGTATTTATTGGCGCCGTTGCCTTAGAACACTCTTAACTACGTGCACAGTCCAATAAAAGGTGTAATATAGCCTTTTGCAGTCTAATAAAGGCCTCACACGTAAATCACGTGGTTTCACCTGTCTGCGCAGGTTACGATTGGACTAGTCCTTCCAGTCTCAATGCGCTACAACGTCCCAAGTCATTTTCATTAGCGCCGTTGCCTTACAACACTCTTAACTACGTGCACAGTCCTATAAATGCTGTAATATGGCCTTTTGCAGCCTAATAAAAGCCTCACACGTAAATCACGTGGTTCCATCTGCCTGCGCAGGTTACCATTGAACTATTCCTTTCAGTTTCAATGCGCTACAACGTCCAAAGTCGTTTTTATTACCGCCGTTGCCTTACAACACTCTTAACTACGTGCACAGTCCTATAAAGGCTGTAATATTGCCTTTTGCAGTCTAATAAAGGCGTCACACGTAAATCACGTGGTTTCACCTGTCTGCCCAGATTACCATTCGACTGTTCCTTCCAGTCTCGACGCACTTCAAAGTTCCAAGTGGTTTGCCTTAGCGCCGTGGCCTTAGAACACTCTTAACTACGTGCAGAGTCCTATAAAGACTGTAATATACCCTTTTGCAGTCCAATAAAGGCCGCACACGTAAATCACGCGGTTTCAGCTGCCCGCGCAGGTTACCATTGGACTAGTCCTTCTAGTCTCAATGCACTACAACGTTCCAAGTGGTTTTCATTAGCGCCGTTGCCTTACAACACTCTTAACTACGTGCACAGTCCTATAAATGCTGTAATATGGCCTTTTGCAGCCTAATAAAAGCCTCACACGTAAATCACGTGGTTCCATCTGCCTGCGCAGGTTACCATTGAACTATTCCTTTCAGTTTCAATGCGCTACAACGTCCAAAGTCGTTTTTATTACCGCCGTTGCCTTACAACACTCTTAACTACGTGCACAGTCCTATAAAGGCTGTAATATTGCCTTTTGCAGTCTAATAAAGGCGTCACACGTAAATCACGTGGTTTCACCTGTCTGCCCAGATTACCATTCGACTGTTCCTTCCAGTCTCGACGCACTTCAAAGTTCCAAGTGGTTTGCCTTAGCGCCGTGGCCTTAGAACACTCTTAACTACGTGCAGAGTCCTATAAAGACTGTAATATACCCTTTTGCAGTCCAATAAAGGCCGCACACGTAAATCACGCGGTTTCAGCTGCCCGCGCAGGTTACCAATGGACTAGTCCTTCAAATTTCAATGCACTACAACGTTCCAAGTGGTTTTCCTTAGCGCTGTTGCCTTAGAATTCTCTTAACTATGTGCACAGTCCAATAAAAGGTGTAATATACCCTTTTGCAGTGCAATAAAGGTCGCACACGTAAATCACGCGGTTTCAGCTGCCCGCGCAGGTTACCATTGGACTAGTCCCTCTAGTCTCAATGCACTACAACGTTCCAAGTGGTTTTCCTTAGCGCTGTTGCCTTAGACCTCTCTTAACACGTGCACAGTCCAATAAAAGGTGTAATGCAGCCTTTTGCAGCCTAATAAAGGCTTCACACGTAAATCACGTGGTTTCACCTGTCTGCGCAGGTTACGATTGGACTAGTCCTTCCAGTCTCAATGCGCTACAACGTCCCAAGTCGTTTTTATTACCGTCGTTGCTTTACAACACTATTGACTACGTGCACAGTCCTATAAAGGCTGTAATATTGCCTTTTGCAGTCTAATAAAGGCGTCACACGTAAATCACGTGGTTTCACCTGTCTGCCCAGATTACCATTCGACTGTTCCTTCCAGTCTCGACGCACTTCAAAGTTCCAAGTGGTTTGCCTTAGCGCCGTGGCCTTAGAACACTCTTAACTACGTGCAGAGTCCTATAAAGGCCGTAATATACCCTTTTGCAGTCCAATAAAGGCCACACACGTAAATCACGTGGTTTCACCTGTCTGCGCAGGTTACGATTGGACTAGTCCTTCCAGTCTCAATGCGCTACAACGTCCCAAGTCATTTTCATTAGCGCCGTTGCCTTACAACACTTTTAACTACGTGCACAGTCCTATAAAAGCTGTAATATGGCCTTTTGCAGTCTAATAAAGGCCTGACTCGTAAATCACGTGCTTCCATCTGCTTGCGCAGGTTACAATTGGCCTAGTCCTTCAAGTTTCAAAGCGCTACAATGTCCCAAGTCGTTTTCATTGGCGCCGTTGCCTTAGAACACTCTTAACTATGTGCACAGTCCAATAAAAGGTGTAATATAGCCTTTTGCAGTCTAATAAAGGCCTTACACGTAAATCACGTGGTTTCAACTGCCCGCGCAGGTTACCATTGGACTAGTCCTTCCAGTCTCAATGCACTACAACGTTCCAAGTGGTTTTCCTTAGCGCTGTTACCTTAAAACTCTCTTAACTACGTGCGCAGTCCAATAAAAGGTGTAATGTAGCCTTTTGCAGCCAAATAAAGGCTTCAAACGTAAATCACGTGGCTTCACCTGTCTGCGCAGGTTACGATTAGACTAGTCCTTCCAGTCTCAATGCGCTACAACGTTCCAAGTGGTTTTCCTTAGCGCTGTTGCCTTAGAACTCTCTTAACTATGTGCACAGTCCTATAAAGCCTGTAATATGGCCTTTTGCAGTCTAATAAAGGCTTTACATGTAAATCACGTGCTTTAACCTGCCTGCACGGGTTACCATTGGACTAGACATTTCAATCTCAATGCGCTACAACGTCCCAATTCGTGTTCATTGGCGCCGTTGCCTTAGAACACTCTTAACTACGTGCACAGTCCAATAAAAGGTGTAATATAGCCTTTTGCAGTCTAATAAAGGCCTCACACGTAAATCACGTGGTTCCATCTGCCTGTGCAGGTTACCATTGGACTATTCCTTCCAGCTTCAATGCACTCCAAAGTCCCAAGTCGCCTTCATTAGCGCCGTCGCTTCAGGAAACTCTTAACTACGTGCGCAGTCCTATAAAGGCCATAATATGGCCTTTTTGCAGTGTAATAAAGGTTTCACACGTAAATCACGTGGTTTCATCTGCCTGCGCAGGTTACCATTGGACTAGCCGTTCCAGTCTCAATGCGCTACAACGTCCCAAGTTGTTTTCATTACCGTCGTTGCCTTACAACACTCCTAAATACGTGCACAGTCCTATAGAAGCTGTAATATGGCCTTTTGCAGACTAATAAAGGCCTCATACGTAATTAACGTGGTTCCATCTGCCTGTGCAGGTTACCAATGCACTTTTCTTTCCAGTCTCATGCGCTACCACGTCCCAAGTCGTTTTCATTAGCGCGGTCGCCTTACAACAATCTTAACTACGTGCACAGTCCAATGAAGGGTGTAATATAGCCTTTTGCAGTCTAATAAAGGTCTCACACGTAAATCACGTGGTTCCATCTGCCTGTGCAGGTTACCATTGCCCTATTCCTTCCAGTCTCGATGCACTTCAATGTTCCAAGTGGTTTTCCTTAGCGCCGCGGCTTTAGAACACTCTTAACTACGTGCACAGTCCTATGAAGACCGTAATATACCCTTTTGCAGTCCAATAAAGGCCGCACACGTAAATCACGCGGTTTCATCTGCCTGTGCAGGTTACCATTGGACTATTCCTTCCAGTTTCAATTGGCTACAAAGTCCTAGGTCGCTTTCATTAGCGACGTCGCTTTAGAACACTCTTAACTACGTGCATCGTTCTATAAAGGCTGTAAAATGGCCTTTTGTAGTCTAATAAAGGCCTCATGCGTAATTAACGTGGTTCCATCTGCCCGCGCAGGTTCCCATTAGACTAGTCCTTCCAGTCTCAATGCACTACAAAGTCCCAAGTCGCTTTCATTAGCGCCGTCGCTTTAGAACACTGTTAACTACGTGCACAGTCCAATAAAGGGTTAATATAGCCTTTTGCAGTCTAATAAAGGTCTCACACGTAAATCACGTGGTTCCATCTGCCTGTGCAGGTTACCATTGGCTTATTCCTTCCAGTCTCGATGCACTTCAATGTTCCAAGTGGCTTTCCTTAGCGCCGTGGCCTTAGAACACTCTTAACTATGTGCACAGTCCTATAAAGCCTGTAATATGGCCTTTTGCAGTCTGATAAAGGCTTCACACGTAAATCACGTGCTTTTACCTGCCTGCACAGGTTACCATTGGACTAGACGTTCCAGTCTCAATGCGCTACAACGTCCCAAGTCGTATTTATTGGCGCCGTTGCCTTAGAACACTCTTAACTACGTGCACAGTCCAATAAAAGGTGTAATATAGCCTTTTGCAGTCTAATAAAGGCCTCACACGTAAATCACGTGGTTTCACCTGTCTGCGCAGGTTACGATTGGACTAGTCCTTCCAGTCTCAATGCGCTACAACGTCCCAAGTCATTTTCATTAGCGCCGTTGCCTTACAACACTCTTAACTACGTGCACAGTCCTATAAATGCTGTAATATGGCCTTTTGCAGCCTAATAAAAGCCTCACACGTAAATCACGTGGTTCCATCTGCCTGCGCAGGTTACCATTGAACTATTCCTTTCAGTTTCAATGCGCTACAACGTCCAAAGTCGTTTTTATTACCGCCGTTGCCTTACAACACTCTTAACTACGTGCACAGTCCTATAAAGGCTGTAATATTGCCTTTTGCAGTCTAATAAAGGCGTCACACGTAAATCACGTGGTTTCACCTGTCTGCCCAGATTACCATTCGACTGTTCCTTCCAGTCTCGACGCACTTCAAAGTTCCAAGTGGTTTGCCTTAGCGCCGTGGCCTTAGAACACTCTTAACTACGTGCAGAGTCCTATAAAGACTGTAATATACCCTTTTGCAGTCCAATAAAGGCCGCACACGTAAATCACGCGGTTTCAGCTGCCCGCGCAGGTTACCATTGGACTAGTCCTTCTAGTCTCAATGCACTACAACGTTCCAAGTGGTTTTCATTAGCGCCGTTGCCTTACAACACTCTTAACTACGTGCACAGTCCTATAAATGCTGTAATATGGCCTTTTGCAGCCTAATAAAAGCCTCACACGTAAATCACGTGGTTCCATCTGCCTGCGCAGGTTACCATTGAACTATTCCTTTCAGTTTCAATGCGCTACAACGTCCAAAGTCGTTTTTATTACCGCCGTTGCCTTACAACACTCTTAACTACGTGCACAGTCCTATAAAGGCTGTAATATTGCCTTTTGCAGTCTAATAAAGGCGTCACACGTAAATCACGTGGTTTCACCTGTCTGCCCAGATTACCATTCGACTGTTCCTTCCAGTCTCGACGCACTTCAAAGTTCCAAGTGGTTTGCCTTAGCGCCGTGGCCTTAGAACACTCTTAACTACGTGCAGAGTCCTATAAAGACTGTAATATACCCTTTTGCAGTCCAATAAAGGCCGCACACGTAAATCACGCGGTTTCAGCTGCCCGCGCAGGTTACCAATGGACTAGTCCTTCAAATTTCAATGCACTACAACGTTCCAAGTGGTTTTCCTTAGCGCTGTTGCCTTAGAATTCTCTTAACTATGTGCACAGTCCAATAAAAGGTGTAATATACCCTTTTGCAGTGCAATAAAGGTCGCACACGTAAATCACGCGGTTTCAGCTGCCCGCGCAGGTTACCATTGGACTAGTCCCTCTAGTCTCAATGCACTACAACGTTCCAAGTGGTTTTCCTTAGCGCTGTTGCCTTAGACCTCTCTTAACACGTGCACAGTCCAATAAAAGGTGTAATGCAGCCTTTTGCAGCCTAATAAAGGCTTCACACGTAAATCACGTGGTTTCACCTGTCTGCGCAGGTTACGATTGGACTAGTCCTTCCAGTCTCAATGCGCTACAACGTCCCAAGTCGTTTTTATTACCGTCGTTGCTTTACAACACTATTGACTACGTGCACAGTCCTATAAAGGCTGTAATATTGCCTTTTGCAGTCTAATAAAGGCGTCACACGTAAATCACGTGGTTTCACCTGTCTGCCCAGATTACCATTCGACTGTTCCTTCCAGTCTCGACGCACTTCAAAGTTCCAAGTGGTTTGCCTTAGCGCCGTGGCCTTAGAACACTCTTAACTACGTGCAGAGTCCTATAAAGGCCGTAATATACCCTTTTGCAGTCCAATAAAGGCCACACACGTAAATCACGTGGTTTCACCTGTCTGCGCAGGTTACGATTGGACTAGTCCTTCCAGTCTCAATGCGCTACAACGTCCCAAGTCATTTTCATTAGCGCCGTTGCCTTACAACACTTTTAACTACGTGCACAGTCCTATAAAAGCTGTAATATGGCCTTTTGCAGTCTAATAAAGGCCTGACTCGTAAATCACGTGCTTCCATCTGCTTGCGCAGGTTACAATTGGCCTAGTCCTTCAAGTTTCAAAGCGCTACAATGTCCCAAGTCGTTTTCATTGGCGCCGTTGCCTTAGAACACTCTTAACTATGTGCACAGTCCAATAAAAGGTGTAATATAGCCTTTTGCAGTCTAATAAAGGCCTTACACGTAAATCACGTGGTTTCAACTGCCCGCGCAGGTTACCATTGGACTAGTCCTTCCAGTCTCAATGCACTACAACGTTCCAAGTGGTTTTCCTTAGCGCTGTTACCTTAAAACTCTCTTAACTACGTGCGCAGTCCAATAAAAGGTGTAATGTAGCCTTTTGCAGCCAAATAAAGGCTTCAAACGTAAATCACGTGGCTTCACCTGTCTGCGCAGGTTACGATTAGACTAGTCCTTCCAGTCTCAATGCGCTACAACGTTCCAAGTGGTTTTCCTTAGCGCTGTTGCCTTAGAACTCTCTTAACTATGTGCACAGTCCTATAAAGCCTGTAATATGGCCTTTTGCAGTCTAATAAAGGCTTTACATGTAAATCACGTGCTTTAACCTGCCTGCACGGGTTACCATTGGACTAGACATTTCAATCTCAATGCGCTACAACGTCCCAATTCGTGTTCATTGGCGCCGTTGCCTTAGAACACTCTTAACTACGTGCACAGTCCAATAAAAGGTGTAATATAGCCTTTTGCAGTCTAATAAAGGCCTCACACGTAAATCACGTGGTTCCATCTGCCTGTGCAGGTTACCATTGGACTATTCCTTCCAGCTTCAATGCACTCCAAAGTCCCAAGTCGCCTTCATTAGCGCCGTCGCTTCAGGAAACTCTTAACTACGTGCGCAGTCCTATAAAGGCCATAATATGGCCTTTTTGCAGTGTAATAAAGGTTTCACACGTAAATCACGTGGTTTCATCTGCCTGCGCAGGTTACCATTGGACTAGCCGTTCCAGTCTCAATGCGCTACAACGTCCCAAGTTGTTTTCATTACCGTCGTTGCCTTACAACACTCCTAAATACGTGCACAGTCCTATAGAAGCTGTAATATGGCCTTTTGCAGACTAATAAAGGCCTCATACGTAATTAACGTGGTTCCATCTGCCTGTGCAGGTTACCAATGCACTTTTCTTTCCAGTCTCATGCGCTACCACGTCCCAAGTCGTTTTCATTAGCGCGGTCGCCTTACAACAATCTTAACTACGTGCACAGTCCAATGAAGGGTGTAATATAGCCTTTTGCAGTCTAATAAAGGTCTCACACGTAAATCACGTGGTTCCATCTGCCTGTGCAGGTTACCATTGCCCTATTCCTTCCAGTCTCGATGCACTTCAATGTTCCAAGTGGTTTTCCTTAGCGCCGCGGCTTTAGAACACTCTTAACTACGTGCACAGTCCTATGAAGACCGTAATATACCCTTTTGCAGTCCAATAAAGGCCGCACACGTAAATCACGCGGTTTCATCTGCCTGTGCAGGTTACCATTGGACTATTCCTTCCAGTTTCAATTGGCTACAAAGTCCTAGGTCGCTTTCATTAGCGACGTCGCTTTAGAACACTCTTAACTACGTGCATCGTTCTATAAAGGCTGTAAAATGGCCTTTTGTAGTCTAATAAAGGCCTCATGCGTAATTAACGTGGTTCCATCTGCCCGCGCAGGTTCCCATTAGACTAGTCCTTCCAGTCTCAATGCACTACAAAGTCCCAAGTCGCTTTCATTAGCGCCGTCGCTTTAGAACACTGTTAACTACGTGCACAGTCCAATAAAGGGTTAATATAGCCTTTTGCAGTCTAATAAAGGTCTCACACGTAAATCACGTGGTTCCATCTGCCTGTGCAGGTTACCATTGGCTTATTCCTTCCAGTCTCGATGCACTTCAATGTTCCAAGTGGCTTTCCTTAGCGCCGTGGCCTTAGAACACTCTTAACTACGTGCACAGTCCTAAAAAGACCGTAATATACCCTTTTGCAGTCCAAAAAAGGCCGCACACGTAAATCACGCGGTTCCATTTGCCTGTGCAGGTTACCATTGGACTATTCCTTCCAGCTTCAGTGGGCTACAAAGTCCTAGGTCGCTTTCATTAGCGCCGTCGCTTCAGAACACTCTTAACTACGTGCATCGTTCTATAAAGGCTGTAATATGGCCTTTTGTAGTCTAATAAAGGCCTCATGCGTAATTAACGTGGTTCCATCTGCCTGTGCAGGTTACCATTGCACTGTTCTTTCCAGTCTCATGCGCTACCACGTCCCAAGTCGTTTTCATTAGCGCCGTTGCCTTACAACACTCTTAACTACGTGCACAGTCCAATGAAGGCTGTAATATGGCCTTTAGCAGTCTAATAAAGGCCTCGCACGTAAATCACTTGGTTTACCTGTCTGCGCAGGTTACGATTGGCTTAGTCCTTCCAATCTCAATGCGCTACAACGTCCTAAGTCGTTTTCATTAGCACCATTGCCTTAGAACTCTCTTAACTACGTGCACAGTCCAATAAAAGTTGTAATGCAGCCTTTTGCAGTCTAATAACGGCCGCACACGTAAATCACGTGGTTCCATCTGCCTGCGCAGGTTACCATTGCACTATTCCTTCCAGTCTCAATGCGCTACAACGTCCCAAGTCGTTTTCATTAGCGCCGTCGCTTCAGAACACTCTTAACTACGTGCATCGTTCTATAAAGGCTGTAATATGGCCTTTTGTAGTCTAATAAAGGCCTCATGCGTAATTAACGTGGTTCCATCTGCCTGTGCAGGTTACCATTGCACTGTTCTTTCCAGTCTCATGCGCTACCACGTCCCAAGTCGTTTTCATTAGCGCCGTCGCCTTACAACAATCTTATCTACGTGCACAGTCCAATGAAGGGTGTAATATAGCCTTTTGCAGTCTAATAAAGGTCTCACACGTAAATCACGTGGTTCCATCTGCCTGTGCAGTTTACCATTGGCCTATTCCTTCCAGTCTCGATGCACTTCAATGTTCCAAGTGGTTTTCCTTAGCGCCGCGGCTTTAGAACACTCTTAACTACGTGCACAGTCCTATGAAAACCGTAATATACCCTTTTGCAGTCCAATAAAGGCCGCACACGTAAATCACGTGGTTCCATCTGCCTGTGCAGGTTACCATTGGACTATTCCTTCCAGTTTCAATGGGCTACAAAGTCCTAGGTCGCTTTCATTAGCGCCGTCGCTTCAGAACACTCTTAACTACGTGCATCGTTCTATAAAGGCTGTAATATGGCCTTTTGTAGTCTAATAAAGGCCTCATGCGTAATTAACGTGGTTCCATCTGCCTGTGGAGGTTACCATTGCACTGTTCTTTCCAGTCTCATGCGCTACCACGTCCCAAGTCGTTTTCATTAGCGCCGTTGCCTTACAACACTCTTAACTACGTGCACAGTCCCATGAAGGCTGTAATATGGCCTTTAGCAGTCTAATAAAGGCCTCGCACGTAAATCACGTGGTTTCACCTGTCTGCGCATGTTACGATTGGCCTATTCCTTCCAATCTCAATGCGCTACAACGTCCTAAGTCGTTTTCATTAGCACCATTGCCTTAGAACTCTCTTAACTACGTGCACAGTCCAATAAAAGTTGTAATGCAGCCTTTTGCAATCTAATAACGGCCTCACACGTAAATCACGTGGTTCCATCTGCCTGCGCAGGTTACCATTGCACTATTCCTTCCAGTCTCAATGCGCTAAAACGTCCCAAGTCGTCTTCATTAGCGCCGTTGCTGTACAACACTATTAACTACGTGCACAGTCCTATAAAGGCGGTAATATGGCCTTTTGCAGTTTAATAAAGGCCTCGCACGTAAATCACGCGGTTTCACCTGTTTGCGCAGGATACCATTGGACTATTCCTTCCAGTCTCAATGCGCTACAACGACCCAAGTCGTTTTCATTAGCGCGGTTGCCTTACAACACTCTTAACAACGTGCACAGTCCTATAAAGACCGTAATATACCCTTTTGCAGTGCAATAAAGGCCGCACACGTAAATCACGCGATTTCAGCTGCCTGCGAAGGTTACCAATGGACTAGTCCTTCAAATTTCAATGCACTACAACGTTCCAAGTGGTTTTCCTTAGCGCTGTTGCCTTAGAACTCTCTTAACTATGTGCACAGTCCTATAAAGCCTGTAATATGGCCTTTTGCAGTCTGATAAAGGCTTCACACGTAAATCACGTGCTTTTACCTGCCTGCACAGGTTACCATTGGACTAGACGTTCCAGTCTCAATGCGCTACAACGTCCCAAGTCGTATTTATTGGCGCCATTGCCTTAGAACACTCTTAACTACGTGCACAGTCCAATAAAAGGTGTAATATAGCCTTTTGCAGTCCAATAAAGGCCTCACACGTAAATCACGTGGTTTCACCTGTCTGCGCAGGTTACGATTGGACTAGTCCTTACAGTCTCAATGCGCTACAACGTCCCAAGTCATTTTCATTAGCGCCGTTGCCTTACAACACTCTTAACAACGTGCACAGTCCTATAAAGACCGTAATATACCCTTTTGCAGTGCAATAAAGGCCGCACACGTAAATCACGCGGTTTCAGCTGCCTGCGCAGGTTACCAATGGACTAGTCCTTCAAATTTCATTGCACTACAACGTTCCAAGTGGTTTTCCTTAGCGCTGTTGCCTTAGAACTCTCTTAACTATGTGCACAGTCCTATAAAGCCTGTAATATGGCCTTTTGCAGTCTGATAAAGGCTTCACACGTAAATCACGTGCTTTTACCTGCCTGCACAGGTTACCATTGGACTAGACGTTCCAGTCTCAATGCGCTACAACGTCCCAAGTCGTATTTATTGGCGCCGTTGCCTTAGAACACTCTTAACTACGTGCACAGTCCAATAAAAGGTGTAATATAGCCTTTTGCAGTCTAATAAAGGCCTCACACGTAAATCACGTGGTTTCACCTGTCTGCGCAGGTTACGATTGGACTAGTCCTTCCAGTCTCAATGCGCTACAACGTCCCAAGTCATTTTCATTAGCGCCGTTGCCTTACAACACTCTTAACTACGTGCACAGTCCTATAAATGCTGTAATATGGCCTTTTGCAGCCTAATAAAAGCCTCACACGTAAATCACGTGGTTCCATCTGCCTGCGCAGGTTACCATTGAACTATTCCTTTCAGTTTCAATGCGCTACAACGTCCAAAGTCGTTTTTATTACCGCCGTTGCCTTACAACACTCTTAACTACGTGCACAGTCCTATAAAGGCTGTAATATTGCCTTTTGCAGTCTAATAAAGGCGTCACACGTAAATCACGTGGTTTCACCTGTCTGCCCAGATTACCATTCGACTGTTCCTTCCAGTCTCGACGCACTTCAAAGTTCCAAGTGGTTTGCCTTAGCGCCGTGGCCTTAGAACACTCTTAACTACGTGCAGAGTCCTATAAAGACTGTAATATACCCTTTTGCAGTCCAATAAAGGCCGCACACGTAAATCACGCGGTTTCAGCTGCCCGCGCAGGTTACCAATGGACTAGTCCTTCAAATTTCAATGCACTACAACGTTCCAAGTGGTTTTCCTTAGCGCTGTTGCCTTAGAATTCTCTTAACTATGTGCACAGTCCAATAAAAGGTGTAATATACCCTTTTGCAGTGCAATAAAGGTCGCACACGTAAATCACGCGGTTTCAGCTGCCCGCGCAGGTTACCATTGGACTAGTCCTTCTAGTCTCAATGCACTACAACGTTCCAAGTGGTTTTCCTTAGCGCTGTTGCCTTACAACACTTTTAACTACGTGCACAGTCCTATAAAAGCTGTAATATGGCCTTTTGCAGTCTAATAAAGGCCTGACTCGTAAATCACGTGCTTCCATCTGCTTGCGCAGGTTACAATTGGCCTAGTCCTTCAAGTTTCAAAGCGCTACAATGTCCCAAGTCGTTTTCATTGGCGCCGTTGCCTTAGAACACTCTTAACTATGTGCACAGTCCAATAAAAGGTGTAATATAGCCTTTTGCAGTCTAATAAAGGCCTTACACGTAAATCACGTGGTTTCAACTGCCCGCGCAGGTTACCATTAGACTAGTCCTTCCAGTCTCAATGCACTACAACGTTCCAAGTGGTTTTCCTTAGCGCTGTTACCTTAAAACTCTCTTAACTACGTGCGCAGTCCAATAAAAGGTGTAATGTAGCCTTTTGCAGCCAAATAAAGGCTTCAAACGTAAATCACGTGGCTTCACCTGTCTGCGCAGGTTACGATTAGACTAGTCCTTCCAGTCTCAATGCGCTACAACGTTCCAAGTGGTTTTCCTTAGCGCTGTTGCCTTAGAACTCTCTTAACTATGTGCACAGTCCTATAAAGCCTGTAATATGGCCTTTTGCAGTCTAATAAAGGCTTTACATGTAAATCACGTGCTTTAACCTGCCTGCACGGGTTACCATTGGACTAGACATTTCAATCTCAATGCGCTACAACGTCCCAATTCGTGTTCATTGGCGCCGTTGCCTTAGAACACTCTTAACTACGTGCACAGTCCAATAAAAGGTGTAATATAGCCTTTTGCAGTCTAATAAAGGCCTCACACGTAAATCACGTGGTTCCATCTGCCTGTGCAGGTTACCATTGGACTATTCCTTCCAGCTTCAATGCACTACAAAGTCCCAAGTCGCCTTCATTAGCGCCGTCGCTTCAGGAAACTCTTAACTACGTGCGCAGTCCTATAAAGGCCATAATATGGCCTTTTTGCAGTGTAATAAAGGTTTCACACGTAAATCACGTGGTTTCATCTGCCTGCGCAGGTTACCATTGGACTAGCCGTTCCAGTCTCAATGCGCTACAACGTCCCAAGTTGTTTTCATTACCGTCGTTGCCTTACAACACTCCTAAATACGTGCACAGTCCTATAGAAGCTGTAATATGGCCTTTTGCAGACTAATAAAGGCCTCATACGTAATTAACGTGGTTCCATCTGCCTGTGCAGGTTACCAATGCACTTTTCTTTCCAGTCTCATGCGCTACCACGTCCCAAGTCGTTTTCATTAGCGCCGTCGCCTTACAACAATCTTAACTACGTGCACAGTCCAATGAAGGGTGTAATATAGCCTTTTGCAGTCTAATAAAGGTCTCACACGTAAATCACGTGGTTCCATCTGCCTGTGCAGGTTACCATTGCCCTATTCCTTCCAGTCTCGATGCACTTCAATGTTCCAAGTGGTTTTCCTTAGCGCCGCGGCTTTAGAACATTCTTAACTACGTGCACAGTCCTATGAAGACCGTAATATACCCTTTTGCAGTCCAATAAAGGCCGCACACGTAAATCACGCGGTTTCATCTGCCTGTGCAGGTTACCATTGGACTATTCCTTCCAGTTTCAATTGGCTACAAAGTCCTAGGTCGCTTTCATTAGCGCCGTCGCTTTAGAACACTCTTAACTACGTGCATCGTTCTATAAAGGCTGTAAAATGGCCTTTTGTAGTCTAATAAAGGCCTCATGCGTAATTAACGTGGTTCCATCTGCCCGCGCAGGTTCCCATTAGACTAGTCCTTCCAGTCTCAATGCACTACAAAGTCCCAAGTCGCTTTCATTAGCGCCGTCGCTTTAGAACACTGTTAACTACGTGCACAGTCCAATAAAGGGTTAATATAGCCTTTTGCAGTCTAATAAAGGTCTCACACGTAAATCACGTGGTTCCATCTGCCTGTGCAGGTTACCATTGGCTTATTCCTTCCAGTCTCGATGCACTTCAATGTTCCAAGTGGCTTTCCTTAGCGCCGTGGCCTTAGAACACTCTTAACTACGTGCACAGTCCTAAAAAGACCGTAATATACCCTTTTGCAGTCCAAAAAAGGCCGCACACGTAAATCACGCGGTTCCATTTGCCTGTGCAGGTTACCATTGGACTATTCCTTCCAGCTTCAGTGGGCTACAAAGTCCTAGGTCGCTTTCATTAGCGCCGTCGCTTCAGAACACTCTTAACTACGTGCATCGTTCTATAAAGGCTGTAATATGGCCTTTTGTAGTCTAATAAAGGCCTCATGCGTAATTAACGTGGTTCCATCTGCCTGTGCAGGTTACCATTGCACTGTTCTTTCCAGTCTCATGCGCTACCACGTCCCAAGTCGTTTTCATTAGCGCCGTTGCCTTACAACACTCTTAACTACGTGCACAGTCCAATGAAGGCTGTAATATGGCCTTTAGCAGTCTAATAAAGGCCTCGCACGTAAATCACTTGGTTTACCTGTCTGCGCAGGTTACGATTGGCTTAGTCCTTCCAATCTCAATGCGCTACAACGTCCTAAGTCGTTTTCATTAGCACCATTGCCTTAGAACTCTCTTAACTACGTGCACAGTCCAATAAAAGTTGTAATGCAGCCTTTTGCAGTCTAATAACGGCCGCACACGTAAATCACGTGGTTCCATCTGCCTGCGCAGGTTACCATTGCACTATTCCTTCCAGTCTCAATGCGCTACAACGTCCCAAGTCGTTTTCATTAGCGCCGTCGCTTCAGAACACTCTTAACTACGTGCATCGTTCTATAAAGGCTGTAATATGGCCTTTTGTAGTCTAATAAAGGCCTCATGCGTAATTAACGTGGTTCCATCTGCCTGTGCAGGTTACCATTGCACTGTTCTTTCCAGTCTCATGCGCTACCACGTCCCAAGTCGTTTTCATTAGCGCCGTCGCCTTACAACAATCTTATCTACGTGCACAGTCCAATGAAGGGTGTAATATAGCCTTTTGCAGTCTAATAAAGGTCTCACACGTAAATCACGTGGTTCCATCTGCCTGTGCAGTTTACCATTGGCCTATTCCTTCCAGTCTCGATGCACTTCAATGTTCCAAGTGGTTTTCCTTAGCGCCGCGGCTTTAGAACACTCTTAACTACGTGCACAGTCCTATGAAAACCGTAATATACCCTTTTGCAGTCCAATAAAGGCCGCACACGTAAATCACGCGGTTCCATCTGCCTGTGCAGGTTACCATTGGACTATTCCTTCCAGTTTCAATGGGCTACAAAGTCCTAGGTCGCTTTCATTAGCGCCGTCGCTTCAGAACACTCTTAACTACGTGCATCGTTCTATAAAGGCTGTAATATGGCCTTTTGTAGTCTAATAAAGGCCTCATGCGTAATTAACGTGGTTCCATCTGCCTGTGGAGGTTACCATTGCACTGTTCTTTCCAGTCTCATGCGCTACCACGTCCCAAGTCGTTTTCATTAGCGCCGTTGCCTTACAACACTCTTAACTACGTGCACAGTCCCATGAAGGCTGTAATATGGCCTTTAGCAGTCTAATAAAGGCCTCGCACGTAAATCACGTGGTTTCACCTGTCTGCGCATGTTACGATTGGCCTATTCCTTCCAATCTCAATGCGCTACAACGTCCTAAGTCGTTTTCATTAGCACCATTGCCTTAGAACTCTCTTAACTACGTGCACAGTCCAATAAAAGTTGTAATGCAGCCTTTTGCAATCTAATAACGGCCTCACACGTAAATCACGTGGTTCCATCTGCCTGCGCAGGTTACCATTGCACTATTCCTTCCAGTCTCAATGCGCTAAAACGTCCCAAGTCGTCTTCATTAGCGCCGTTGCTGTACAACACTATTAACTACGTGCACAGTCCTATAAAGGCGGTAATATGGCCTTTTGCAGTTTAATAAAGGCCTCGCACGTAAATCACGCGGTTTCACCTGTTTGCCCAGGGTACCATTGGACTATTCCTTCCAGTCTCAATGCGCTACAACGACCCAAGTCGTTTTCATTAGCGCGGTTGCCTTACAACACTCTTAACAACGTGCACAGTCCTATAAAGACCGTAATATACCCTTTTGCAGTGCAATAAAGGCCGCACACGTAAATCACGCGATTTCAGCTGCCTGCGAAGGTTACCAATGGACTAGTCCTTCAAATTTCAATGCACTACAACGTTCCAAGTGGTTTTCCTTAGCGCTGTTGCCTTAGAACTCTCTTAACTATGTGCACAGTCCTATAAAGCCTGTAATATGGCCTTTTGCAGTCTGATAAAGGCTTCACACGTAAATCACGTGCTTTTACCTGCCTGCACAGGTTACCATTGGACTAGACGTTCCAGTCTCAATGCGCTACAACGTCCCAAGTCGTATTTATTGGCGCCATTGCCTTAGAACACTCTTAACTACGTGCACAGTCCAATAAAAGGTGTAATATAGCCTTTTGCAGTCCAATAAAGGCCTCACACGTAAATCACGTGGTTTCACCTGTCTGCGCAGGTTACGATTGGACTAGTCCTTACAGTCTCAATGCGCTACAACGTCCCAAGTCATTTTCATTAGCGCCGTTGCCTTACAACACTCTTAACAACGTGCACAGTCCTATAAAGACCGTAATATACCCTTTTGCAGTGCAATAAAGGCCGCACACGTAAATCACGCGGTTTCAGCTGCCTGCGCAGGTTACCAATGGACTAGTCCTTCAAATTTCATTGCACTACAACGTTCCAAGTGGTTTTCCTTAGCGCTGTTGCCTTAGAACTCTCTTAACTATGTGCACAGTCCTATAAAGCCTGTAATATGGCCTTTTGCAGTCTGATAAAGGCTTCACACGTAAATCACGTGCTTTTACCTGCCTGCACAGGTTACCATTGGACTAGACGTTCCAGTCTCAATGCGCTACAACGTCCCAAGTCGTATTTATTGGCGCCGTTGCCTTAGAACACTCTTAACTACGTGCACAGTCCAATAAAAGGTGTAATATAGCCTTTTGCAGTCTAATAAAGGCCTCACACGTAAATCACGTGGTTTCACCTGTCTGCGCAGGTTACGATTGGACTAGTCCTTCCAGTCTCAATGCGCTACAACGTCCCAAGTCATTTTCATTAGCGCCGTTGCCTTACAACACTCTTAACTACGTGCACAGTCCTATAAATGCTGTAATATGGCCTTTTGCAGCCTAATAAAAGCCTCACACGTAAATCACGTGGTTCCATCTGCCTGCGCAGGTTACCATTGAACTATTCCTTTCAGTTTCAATGCGCTACAACGTCCAAAGTCGTTTTTATTACCGCCGTTGCCTTACAACACTCTTAACTACGTGCACAGTCCTATAAAGGCTGTAATATTGCCTTTTGCAGTCTAATAAAGGCGTCACACGTAAATCACGTGGTTTCACCTGTCTGCCCAGATTACCATTCGACTGTTCCTTCCAGTCTCGACGCACTTCAAAGTTCCAAGTGGTTTGCCTTAGCGCCGTGGCCTTAGAACACTCTTAACTACGTGCAGAGTCCTATAAAGACTGTAATATACCCTTTTGCAGTCCAATAAAGGCCGCACACGTAAATCACGCGGTTTCAGCTGCCCGCGCAGGTTACCAATGGACTAGTCCTTCAAATTTCAATGCACTACAACGTTCCAAGTGGTTTTCCTTAGCGCTGTTGCCTTAGAATTCTCTTAACTATGTGCACAGTCCAATAAAAGGTGTAATATACCCTTTTGCAGTGCAATAAAGGTCGCACACGTAAATCACGCGGTTTCAGCTGCCCGCGCAGGTTACCATTGGACTAGTCCTTCTAGTCTCAATGCACTACAACGTTCCAAGTGGTTTTCCTTAGCGCTGTTGCCTTAGACCTCTCTTAACACGTGCACAGTCCAATAAAAGGTGTAATGCAGCCTTTTGCAGCCTAATAAAGGCTTCACACGTAAATCACGTGGTTTCACCTGTCTGCGCAGGTTACGATTGGACTAGTCCTTCCAGTCTCAATGCGCTACAACGTCCCAAGTCGTTTTTATTACCGTCGTTGCTTTACAACACTATTGACTACGTGCACAGTCCTATAAAGGCTGTAATATTGCCTTTTGCAGTCTAATAAAGGCGTCACACGTAAATCACGTGGTTTCACCTGTCTGCCCAGATTACCATTCGACTGTTCCTTCCAGTCTCGACGCACTTCAAAGTTCCAAGTGGTTTGCCTTAGCGCCGTGGCCTTAGAACACTCTTAACTACGTGCAGAGTCCTATAAAGGCCGTAATATACCCTTTTGCAGTCCAATAAAGGCCACACACGTAAATCACGTGGTTTCACCTGTCTGCGCAGGTTACGATTGGACTAGTCCTTCCAGTCTCAATGCGCTACAACGTCCCAAGTCATTTTCATTAGCGCCGTTGCCTTACAACACTTTTAACTACGTGCACAGTCCTATAAAAGCTGTAATATGGCCTTTTGCAGTCTAATAAAGGCCTGACTCGTAAATCACGTGCTTCCATCTGCTTGCGCAGGTTACAATTGGCCTAGTCCTTCAAGTTTCAAAGCGCTACAATGTCCCAAGTCGTTTTCATTGGCGCCGTTGCCTTAGAACACTCTTAACTATGTGCACAGTCCAATAAAAGGTGTAATATAGCCTTTTGCAGTCTAATAAAGGCCTTACACGTAAATCACGTGGTTTCAACTGCCCGCGCAGGTTACCATTAGACTAGTCCTTCCAGTCTCAATGCACTACAACGTTCCAAGTGGTTTTCCTTAGCGCTGTTACCTTAAAACTCTCTTAACTACGTGCGCAGTCCAATAAAAGGTGTAATGTAGCCTTTTGCAGCCAAATAAAGGCTTCAAACGTAAATCACGTGGCTTCACCTGTCTGCGCAGGTTACGATTAGACTAGTCCTTCCAGTCTCAATGCGCTACAACGTTCCAAGTGGTTTTCCTTAGCGCTGTTGCCTTAGAACTCTCTTAACTATGTGCACAGTCCTATAAAGCCTGTAATATGGCCTTTTGCAGTCTAATAAAGGCTTTAAATGTAAATCACGTGCTTTAACCTGCCTGCACGGGTTACCATTGGACTAGACATTTCAATCTCAATGCGCTACAACGTCCCAATTCGTGTTCATTGGCGCCGTTGCCTTAGAACACTCTTAACTACGTGCACAGTCCAATAAAAGGTGTAATATAGCCTTTTGCAGTCTAATAAAGGCCTCACACGTAAATCACGTGGTTCCATCTGCCTGTGCAGGTTACCATTGGACTATTCCTTCCAGCTTCAATGCACTACAAAGTCCCAAGTCGCCTTCATTAGCGCCGTCGCTTCAGGAAACTCTTAACTACGTGCGCAGTCCTATAAAGGCCATAATATGGCCTTTTTGCAGTGTAATAAAGGTTTCACACGTAAATCACGTGGTTTCATCTGCCTGCGCAGGTTACCATTGGACTAGCCGTTCCAGTCTCAATGCGCTACAACGTCCCAAGTTGTTTTCATTACCGTCGTTGCCTTACAACACTCCTAAATACGTGCACAGTCCTATAGAAGCTGTAATATGGCCTTTTGCAGACTAATAAAGGCCTCATACGTAATTAACGTGGTTCCATCTGCCTGTGCAGGTTACCAATGCACTTTTCTTTCCAGTCTCATGCGCTACCACGTCCCAAGTCGTTTTCATTAGCGCCGTCGCCTTACAACAATCTTAACTACGTGCACAGTCCAATGAAGGGTGTAATATAGCCTTTTGCAGTCTAATAAAGGTCTCACACGTAAATCACGTGGTTCCATCTGCCTGTGCAGGTTACCATTGCCCTATTCCTTCCAGTCTCGATGCACTTCAATGTTCCAAGTGGTTTTCCTTAGCGCCGCGGCTTTAGAACACTCTTAACTACGTGCACAGTCCTATGAAGACCGTAATATACCCTTTTGCAGTCCAATAAAGGCCGCACACGTAAATCACGCGGTTTCATCTGCCTGTGCAGGTTACCATTGGACTATTCCTTCCAGCTTCAGTGGGCTACAAAGTCCTAGGTCGCTTTCATTAGCGCCGTCGCTTCAGAACACTCTTAACTACGTGCATCGTTCTATAAAGGCTGTAATATGGCCTTTTGTAGTCTAATAAAGGCCTCATGCGTAATTAACGTGGTTCCATCTGCCTGTGCAGGTTACCATTGCACTGTTCTTTCCAGTCTCATGCGCTACCACGTCCCAAGTCGTTTTCATTAGCGCCGTTGCCTTACAACACTCTTAACTACGTGCACAGTCCAATGAAGGCTGTAATATGGCCTTTAGCAGTCTAATAAAGGCCTCGCACGTAAATCACTTGGTTTACCTGTCTGCGCAGGTTACGATTGGCTTAGTCCTTCCAATCTCAATGCGCTACAACGTCCTAAGTCGTTTTCATTAGCACCATTGCCTTAGAACTCTCTTAACTACGTGCACAGTCCAATAAAAGTTGTAATGCAGCCTTTTGCAGTCTAATAACGGCCGCACACGTAAATCACGTGGTTCCATCTGCCTGCGCAGGTTACCATTGCACTATTCCTTCCAGTCTCAATGCGCTACAACGTCCCAAGTCGTTTTCATTAGCGCCGTCGCTTCAGAACACTCTTAACTACGTGCATCGTTCTATAAAGGCTGTAATATGGCCTTTTGTAGTCTAATAAAGGCCTCATGCGTAATTAACGTGGTTCCATCTGCCTGTGGAGGTTACCATTGCACTGTTCTTTCCAGTCTCATGCGCTACCACGTCCCAAGTCGTTTTCATTAGCGCCGTCGCCTTACAACAATCTTATCTACGTGCACAGTCCAATGAAGGGTGTAATATAGCCTTTTGCAGTCTAATAAAGGTCTCACACGTAAATCACGTGGTTCCATCTGCCTGTGCAGTTTACCATTGGCCTATTCCTTCCAGTCTCGATGCACTTCAATGTTCCAAGTGGTTTTCCTTAGCGCCGCGGCTTTAGAACACTCTTAACTACGTGCACAGTCCTATGAAAACCGTAATATACCCTTTTGCAGTCCAATAAAGGCCGCACACGTAAATCACGCGGTTCCATCTGCCTGTGCAGGTTACCATTGGACTATTCCTTCCAGTTTCAATGGGCTACAAAGTCCTAGGTCGCTTTCATTAGCGCCGTCGCTTCAGAACACTCTTAACTACGTGCATCGTTCTATAAAGGCTGTAATATGGCCTTTTGTAGTCTAATAAAGGCCTCATGCGTAATTAACGTGGTTCCATCTGCCTGTGGAGGTTACCATTGCACTGTTCTTTCCAGTCTCATGCGCTACCACGTCCCAAGTCGTTTTCATTAGCGCCGTTGCCTTACAACACTCTTAACTACGTGCACAGTCCCATGAAGGCTGTAATATGGCCTTTAGCAGTCTAATAAAGGCCTCGCACGTAAATCACGTGGTTTCACCTGTCTGCGCATGTTACGATTGGCCTATTCCTTCCAATCTCAATGCGCTACAACGTCCTAAGTCGTTTTCATTAGCACCATTGCCTTAGAACTCTCTTAACTACGTGCACAGTCCAATAAAAGTTGTAATGCAGCCTTTTGCAATCTAATAACGGCCTCACACGTAAATCACGTGGTTCCATCTGCCTGCGCAGGTTACCATTGCACTATTCCTTCCAGTCTCAATGCGCTACAACGTCCCAAGTCGTTTTCATTAGCGCCGTTGCCTTACAACACTCTTAACAACGTGCATAGTCCTATAAAGACCGTAATATACCATTTTGCAGTGCAATAAAGGCCGCACACGTAAATCACGCGGTTTTAGCTGCCTCCGCAGGTTACCAATGGACTAGTCCTTCAAATTTTAATGCACTACAACGTTCCAAGTGGTTTTCCTTAGCGCTGTTGCCTTAGAACTCTCTTAACTATGTGAACAGTCCTATAAAGCCTGTAATATGGCCTTTTGCAGTCTAATAAAGGCTTTACACGTAAATCACGTGCTTTAACCTGCCTGCACAGGTTACCATTGGACTAGAAGTTTCAGTCTCAATGCGCTACAACGTCCCAATTCGTGTTCATTGGCGCCGTTGCCTTAGAACACTCTTAACTACGTGCACAGTCCAATAAAAGGTGTAATATAGACTTTTGCAGTCTAATAAAGGCCTCACACGTAATTCACGTGGTTCCATCTGCCTGTGCAGGTTACCATTGGACTATTCCTTCCAGCTTCAATGCACTACAAAGTCCCAACTCGCTTTCATTAGCGCCGTCGCTTCAGGAAACTCTTAACTACGTGCGCAGTCCTATAAAGGCCATAATATGGCCTTTTGCAGTGTAATAAAGGTCTCACACGTAAATCACGTGGTTCCATCTGACTGTGCAGGTTACCATTTGCTTATTCCTTCCAGTCTCGATGCACTTCAATGTTCCAAGTGGTTTTCCTTAGCGCCGTGGCCTTAGAACACTCTTAACTACGTGCACAGTCCTATAAAGACCGTAATATACCCTTTTAAAGTCCAATAAAGGCCGCACACGTAAATCACGCGGTTCCATCTGCCTGTGCACGTTACCATTGGACTATTCCTTCCAGCTTCAATGGGCTACAACGTCCTAAGTCGTTTTCATTGGCGGTGTGGCCTTAGAACTGTCTTAACTATGGGCACGGTCCTATAAAGGCTGTAATATCGCCTTTTGCAGTCTAATAAAGGCCTTGCACGTAAATCACGTGGTTTCACCTGTCTGCGCAGGTTACCATTGGACTATTCCTTCTAGTCTCAATGCGCTACAACGTCCCAAGTCGTTTTCATTAGCGCCGTTGCTTACAACACTCTTAATAACGGGCACAGTCCTATAAAGACCGTAATATACCCTTTTGCAGTGCAATAAAGGCCGCACACGTAAATAACGCGGTTTCAGCTGCCTGCGCAGGTTACCAATGGACTAGTCCTTCAAATTTCAATGCAATACAACGTTCCAAGAGGTTTTCCTTAGCACTGTTGCCTTAGAATTCTCTTAACTATGTGCACAGTCCTATAAAGCCTGTAATATGGCCTTTTGCAGTCCAATAAAGGCTTCACACGTAAATCACGTGCTTTTACCTGCCTGCACAGGTTACCTTTGGACTAGACGTTCCAGTCTCAATGCCCTACAACGTCCCAAGTCGTGTTCATTGGCGCCGTTGCCTTACAACACTCCTAACTGCGTGCACAGTCCAATAAAAGGTGTAATATAGCCTTTTGCAGTCTAATAAAGGCCTTACACGTAAATCACGTGGTTTCACCTGTCTGCGCAGGTTACGATTGGACTAGTCCTTCCAATCTCAATGCGCTACAACGTCCCAAGTCATTTTCATTAGCGCCGTTGCCTTACAACACTTTTAACTACGTGCACAGTCCTATAAAGGCTGTAATATGGCCTTTTGCAGTCTAATAAAGGCCTGACTCGTAAATCACGTGCTTCCATCTGCTTGCACAGGTTACCATTGGCCTAGTCCTTCAAGTCTCAATGCGCTACAATGTCCCAAGTCGTTTTTATTGGCGCCGTTGCCTTAGAACACTCTTAACTACGTGCACAGTCCTTTAAAGGCTGTAATATGGCCTTTTGCAGTCTAATAAAAGCCTCACACATAAAATACGTGGTTCCATCTGCCTGCGCAGGTTACCATTGCACTAGTCCTTCCAATCTCAATGCGCTACAACGTTCCAAGTCATTTTCATTAGCGCCGTTGCCTTACAACACTTTTAACTACGTGCACAGTCCTATAAAGGCTGTAATATGGCCTTTTGCAGTCTAATAAAGGCCTGACTCGTAAATCACGTGCTTTCATCTGCTTGCACAGGTTACCATTGCACTATTCCTTCAAGTCTCAATGCGCTACAATGTCCCAAGTCGTTTTTATTGGCGCCGTTGCCTTAGAACACTCTTAACTACGTGCACAGTCCTTTAAAGGCTGTAATATGGCCTTTTGCAGTCTAATAAAAGCCTCACACATAAAATACGTGGTTCCATCTGCCTGCGCAGGTTACCATTGCACTATTTCTTCCAGTCTCAATGCGCTACAACGTCCCAAGTCGTTTTCATTAGCGCCGTTGCCTTACAACACTCTTAACTACGTGCACAGTCCTATAAAGGCTGTAATATGGCCTTTTGCAGCGTATTAAAGGCCTGACTCGTAAATCACGTGCTTCCATCTGCTTGCGCAGGTTACCATTGCACTATTCCTTCCAGTCTCAATGCGCTACAACGTCCCAAGTCGTCTTCATTAGCGCCGTTGCTGTACAACACTATTAACTACGTGCACAGTCCTATAAAGGCTGTAATATTGCCTTTTGCAGTCTAATAAAGGCGTCACACGTAAATCACGTGGTTTCACCTGTCTGCCCAGATTACCATTCGACTGTTCCTTCCAGTCTCGATGCACTTCAATGTTCCAAGTGGTTTTCCTTAGCGCCGTGGCCTTGGAACACTCTTAACTTCGCGCACAGTACTATAACGACCATAATATACCCTTTTGCAGTCCAATAAAGGCAGCACACGTAAATCACGTGCTTCCATCTGCTTGCGCAGGTTACCATTGCACTATTCCTTCCAGTTTCAATGCGCTACAACGTCCCAAGTCGTCTTCATTAGCGCCGTTGCTGTACAACACTATTAACTACGTGCACAGTCCTATAAAGGCTGTAATATTGCCTTTTGCAGTCTAATAAAGGCGTCACATGTAAATCACATGGTTTCACCTGTCTGCCCAGATTACCATTCGAATGTTCCTTCCAGTCTCGATGCACTTCAATGTTCCAAGTTGTTTTCCTTAGCGCCGTGGCCTTAGAACACTCTTAACTACGTGCACAGTCCAATAAAAGGTGTAATATAGCCTTTTGCAGTATAATAAAGGCCTCACACGTAAATCACGTGGTTCCATCTGCCTGTGCAGGTTACGATTAGCCTAGTCCTTCCAATCTCAATGCGCTACAACGTCCTATGTCGTTTTCATTGGCGCTGTGGCCTTAGAACTGTCTTAACTATGTGCACGGTCCTATAATGGCTGTAAAATCGCCTTTTGCAGTCTAATAAAGGCCTTGCACGTAAATCACGTGGTTTCACCTGTCTGCAAAGGTTACCATTGGACTATTCCTTTCAGTCTCAATGCGCCACAACGTCCCAAGTCGTTGTCATTAGCGCCATTGCCTTAGAACACTCTTAACTACGTGCACAGTCCAATAAAAGGTGTAATATAGCCTTTTGCAGTCTAATAAAGGCCTCACACGTAAATCACGTGGTTTCACCTGTCTGCGCAGGTTTCGATTGGACTAGTCATTCCAGTCTCAATGCGCTACAACGTCCCAAGTCATTTTCATTAGCGCCGTTGCCTAACAACACTTTTAACTACGTGCACAGTCCTATAAAGGCTGTAATATGGCCTTTTGCAGTCTAATAAAGGCCTGACTCGTAAATCACGTGCTTCCATCTGCTTGCGCAGGTTATCATTGGCCTAGTCCTTCAAGTCTCAATGCGCTACAATGTCCCAAGTCGTTTTGATTAGCGCCGTTGCCTTACAACACTCTTAACAACGGGCACAGTCCTATAAAGACCGTAATATACCCTTTTGCAGTGCAATAAAGGCCGCACACGTAAATAACGCGGTTTCAGCTGGCTGCGCAGGTTACCAACGGACTAGTCCTTCAAATTTCAATGCGCTACAACGTCCCAAGTCGTGTTCATTGGCGCCGTTGCCTTACAACACTCCTAACTACGTGCACAGTCCAATAAAAGGTGTAATATAGCCTTTTGCAGTCTAATAAAGGCCTTACACGTAAATCACGTGGTTTCACCTGTCTGCGCAGGTTACGATTGGACTAGTCCTTCCAATCTCAATGCGCTACAACGTCCCAAGTCATTTTCCTTAGCGCCGTTGCCTTACAACACTTTTAACTACGTGCACAGTCCTATAAAGGCTGTAATATGGCCTTTCGCAGTCTAATAAAGGCCTGACTCGTAAATCACGTGCTTCCATCTGCTTGCACAGGTTACCATTGGCCTAGTCCTTCAAGTCTCAATGCGCTACACACATAAAATACGTGGTTCCATCTGCCTGCGCAGGTTACCATTGCACTATTTCTTCCAGTCTCAATGCGCTACAACGTCCCAAGTCGTTTTTATTACCGCCGTTGCCTTACAACACTCTTAACTACGTGCACAATCCTATAAAGGCTGTAATATGGCCTTTTGCAGTCTAATAAAAGCCTCACACGTAAATCACGTGGTTTCATCTGCCTGCGCAGGTTACCATTGCACTATTCCTTCCAGTCTCAATACGCTACAACGTCCCAAGTCGTCTTCATTAGAGCCGTTGCTTTACAACACTATTAACTACGTGCACAGTCCTATAAAGGCTGTAATATTGCCTTTTGCAGTCTAATAGAGGCGTCACACGTAAATCACGTGGTTTCACATGTCTGCGCAGGTTACCATTGGACTACTCCTTCCAGTCTCAAGGCGCTACAACGTCCCAAGTCGTTTTCATTAGCGCCGTTGCCTTACAACACTCTTAACTACGTGCACAGTCCTATAAAAGCTGTAATATAGTCTTTTGCAGCGTAATAAAGGCCTGACTCGTAAATCACGTGCTTCCATCTGCTTGCGCAGGTTACCATTGCACTATTCCTTCCAGTCTCAATGCGCTCCAACGTCCCAAATTGTTTTTATTAGCGCCGTTGCCTTACAAGACTCTTAACTACGTGCACAGTCCTTTAAAGGCTGTAATATGGCCTTTTGCAGTCTAATAAAAGCCTCACACATAAAATACGTGGTTCCATCTGCCTGCGCAGGTTACCATTGCACTATTTCTTCCAGTCTCAATGCGCTACAACGTCCCAAGTTGTTTTCATTAGCGCCGTTGCCTTACAACACTTTTAACTACGTGCACAGTCCTATAAAGCCTGTAATATGGCCTTTTGCAGTCTAATAAAAGCCTCACACGTAAATCACGTGGTTCCATCTGCCTGCGCAGGTTACCATTGAACTATTCCTTCAAGTTTCAATGCGCTACAACGTCCCAAGTCGTTTTTATTACCGCCGTTGCCTTATAACACTCTTAACTACGTGCACAATCCTATAAAGGCTGTAATATGGCCTTTTGCAGTCTAATAAAAGCCTCGCACGTAAATCACGTGGTTCCATCTGCCTGCGCAGGTTACCATTGCACTATTCCTTCCAGTCTCAATGCGCTACAACGTCCCAAGTCGTCTTCATTAGAGCCGTTGCTTTACAACACTATTAACTACGTGCACAGTCCTATAAAGGCTGTAATATTGCCTTTTGCAGTCTAATAGAGGCGTCACACGTAAATCACGTAGTTTCACATGTCTGCGCAGGTTACCATTGGACTACTCCTTCCAGTCTCAAGGCGCTACAACGTCCCAAGTCGTTTTCATTAGCGCCGTTGCCTTACAACACTCTTAACTACGTGCACAGTCCTATAAAGGCTGTAATATAGTCTTTTGCAGCGTAATAAAGGCCTGACTCGTAAATCACGTGCTTCCATCTGCTTGCACAGGTTACCATTGCACTATTCCTTCCAGTCTCAATGCGCTACAACGTCCCAAGTCGTCTTCATTAGCGCCGATACTGTACAACACTTTTAACTATGTGACAGTCCTATAAAGGCTGTAATATTGCCTTTTGCAGTCTAATAAAGGCGTCACATGTAAATCACATGGTTTCACCTGTCTGCCCAGATTACCATTCGAATGCTCCTTCCAGTCTCGATGCACTTCAATGTTCCAATTGGTTTTCCTTAGCGCCGTGGCCTTAGAACACTCTTAACTACGTGCACAGTCCAATAAAAGGTGTAATATAGCCTTTTGCAGTCTAATAAAGGCCTCACACGTAAATCACGTGGTTCCATCTGCCTGTGCAGGTTACGATTAGCCTAGTCCTTCCAATCTCAATGCGCTACAACGTCCTATGTCGTTTTCATTGGCGCTGTGGCCTTAGAACTGTCTTAACTATGTGCACGGTCCTATAATGGCTGTAAAATCGCCTTTTGCAGTCTAATAAAGGCCTTGCACGTAAATCACGTGGTTTCACCTGTCTGCAAAGGTTACCATTGGACTACTCCTTTCAGTCTCAATGCGCCACAACGTCCCAAGTCGTTTTCATTAGCGCAATTGCCTTACAACACTCTTAACTACGTGCACAGTCCAATAAAAGGTGTAATATAGCCTTTTGCAGTCTAATAAAGGCCTCACACGTAAATCACGTGGTTTCACCTGTCTGCGCAGGTTTCGATTGGATTAGTCCTTCCAGTCTCAATGCGCTACAACGTCCCAAGTCATTTTCATTAGCGCCGTTGCATAACAACACTTTTAACTACGTGCACAGTCCAATAAAGGCTGTAATATGGCATTTTGCAGTCTAATAAAGGCCTGACTCGTAAATCACGTGCTTCCATCTGCTTGCGCAGGTTATCATTGGCCTAGTCCTTCAAGTCTCAATGCGCTACAATGTCCCAAGTCGTTTTCATTAGTGCCGTTGCCTTACAACACTCTTAACAACGGGCACAGTCCTATAAAGACCGTAATATACCCTTTTGCAGTGCAATAAAGGCCGCACACGTAAATAACGCGGTTTCAGCTGCCTGCGCAGGTTACCAATGGACTAGTCCTTCAAATTTCAATGCGCTACAACGTCCCAAGTCGTGTTCATTGGCGCCGTTGCCTTACAACACTCCTAACTACGTGCACAGTCCAATAAAAGGTGTAATATAGCCTTTTGCAGTCTAATAAAGGCCTTACACGTAAATCACGTGGTTTCACCTGTCTGCGCAGGTTACGATTGGACTAGTCCTTCCAATCTCAATGCGCTACAACGTCCCAAGTCATTTTCATTATCGCCGTTGCCTTACAACAATTTTAACTACGTGCACAGTCCTATAAAGGCTGTAATATGGCCTTTCGCAGTCTAATAAAGGCCTGACTCGTAAATCACGTGCTTCCATCTGCTTGCACAGGTTACCATTGGCCTAGTCCTTCAAGTCTCAATGCGCTACAATGTCCCAAGTCGTTTTCATTTGGGCCGTTGCCTTAGAACACTCTTAACTACGTGCACAGTCCTTTAAAGGCTGTAATATGGCCTTTTGCAGTCTAATAAAAGCCTCACACATAAAATACGTGGTTCCATCTGCCTGCGCAGGTTACCATTGCACTATTTCTTCCAGTCTCAATGCGCTACAACGTCCCAAGTCGTTTTCATTAGCGCCGTTGCCTTACAACACTCTTAACTACGTGCACAGTCCTATAAAGGCTGTAATATGGCCTTTTGCAGTCTAATAAAAGCCTCACACGTAAATCACGTGGTTCCATCTGCCTGCGCAGGTTACCATTGAACTATTCCTTCCAGTTTCAATGCGCTACAACGTCCCAAGTCGTTTTTATTACCGCCGTTGCCTTACAACACTCTTAACTACGTGCACAATCCTATAAAGGCTGTAATATGGCCTTTTGCAGTCTAATAAAAGCCTCACACGTAAATCACGTGGTTCCATCTGCCTGTGCAGGTTACGATTAGCCTAGTCCTTCCAATCTCAATGCGCTACAACGTCCTATGTCGTTTTCATTGGCGCTGTGGCCTTAGAACTGTCTTAACTATGTGCACGGTCCTATAATGGCTGTAAAATCGCCTTTTGCAGTCTAATAAAGGCCTTGCACGTAAATCACGTGGTTTCACCTGTCTGCAAAGGTTACCATTGGACTACTCCTTTCAGTCTCAATGCGCCACAACGTCCCAAGTCGTTTTCATTAGCGCAATTGCCTTACAACACTCTTAACTACGTGCACAGTCCAATAAAAGGTGTAATATAGCCTTTTGCAGTCTAATAAAGGCCTCACACGTAAATCACGTGGTTTCACCTGTCTGCGCAGGTTTCGATTGGATTAGTCCTTCCAGTCTCAATGCGCTACAACGTCCCAAGTCATTTTCATTAGCGCCGTTGCATAACAACACTTTTAGCTACGTGCACAGTCCAATAAAGGCTGTAATATGGCCTTTTGCAGTCTAATAAAGGCCTGACTCGTAAATCACGTGCTTCCATCTGCTTGCGCAGGTTATCATTGGCCTAGTCCTTCAAGTCTCAATGCGCTACAATGTCCCAAGTCGTTTTCATTAGTGCCGTTGCCTTACAACACTCTTAACAACGGGCACAGTCCTATAAAGACCGTAATATACCCTTTTGCAGTGCAATAAAGGCCGCACACGTAAATAACGCGGTTTCAGCTGCCTGCGCAGGTTACCAATGGACTAGTCCTTCAAATTTCAATGCGCTACAACGTCCCAAGTCGTGTTCATTGGCGCCGTTGCCTTACAACACTCCTAACTACGTGCACAGTCCAATAAAAGGTGTAATATAGCCTTTTGCAGTCTAATAAAGGCCTTACACGTAAATCACGTGGTTTCACCTGTCTGCGCAGGTTACGATTGGACTAGTCCTTCCAATCTCAATGCGCTACAACGTCCCAAGTCATTTTCATTATCGCCGTTGCCTTACAACAATTTTAACTACGTGCACAGTCCTATAAAGGCTGTAATATGGCCTTTCGCAGTCTAATAAAGGCCTGACTCGTAAATCACGTGCTTCCATCTGCTTGCACAGGTTACCATTGGCCTAGTCCTTCAAGTCTCAATGCGCTACAATGTCCCAAGTCGTTTTCATTTGGGCCGTTGCCTTAGAACACTCTTAACTACGTGCACAGTCCTTTAAAGGCTGTAATATGGCCTTTTGCAGTCTAATAAAAGCCTCACACATAAAATACGTGGTTCCATCTGCCTGCACAGGTTACCATTGCACTATTTCTTCCAGTCTCAATGCGCTACAACGTCCCAAGTCGTTATCATTAGCGCCGTTGCCTTACAACACTCTTAACTACGTGCACAGTCCTATAAAGGCTGTAATATGGCCTTTTGCAGTCTAATAAAAGCCTCACACGTAAATCACGTGGTTCCATCTGCCTGCGCAGGTTACCATTGAACTATTCCTTCCAGTTTCAATGCGCTACAACGTCCCAAGTCGTTCTTATTACCGCCGTTGCCTTACAACACTCTTAACTGCGTGCACAATCCTATAAAGGCTGTAATATGGCCTTTTGCAGTCTAATAAAAGCCTCACACGTAAATCACGTGGTTCCATCTGCCTGCGCAGGTTACCATTGCACTATTCCTTCCAGTCTCAATGCGCTACAACGTCCCAAGTCGTCTTCATTAGAGCCGTTGTTTTACAACACTATTAACTACGTGCACAGTCCTATAAAGGCTGTAATATTGCCTTTTGCAGTCTAATAGAGGCGTCACACGTAAATCACGTGGTTTCACCTGTCTGCGCAGGTTACCATTGGACTACTCCTTCCAGTCTCAATGCGCTACAACGTCCCAAGTCGTTTTCATTAGCGCCGTTGCCTTACAACACTCTTAACTACGTGCACAGTCCTATAAAGGCTGTAATATGGTCTTTTGCAGCGTAATAAAGGCCTGACTCGTAAATCACGTGCTTCCATCTGCTAGCGCAGGTTACCATTGCACTATTCCTTCCAGTCTCAATGCGCTACAACGTCCCAAGTCGTCTTCATTAGCGCCGATACTGTACAACACTTTTAACTATGTGCACAGTCCTATAAAGGCTGTAATATTGCCTTTTGCAGTCTAATAAAGGCGTCACATGTAAATCACGTGGTTTCACCTGTCTACCCAGATTACCATTCGAATGTTCCTTCCAGTCTCGATGCACTTCAATGTTCCAAGTGGTTTTCCTTAGCGCCGTGGCCTTAGAACACTCTTAACTACGTGCACAGTCCAATAAAAGGTGTAATATAGCCTTTTGCAGTCTAATAAAGGCCTCACACGTAAATCACGTGGTTCCATCTGCCTGTGCAGGTTACGATTAGCCTAGTCCTTCCAATCTCAATGCGCTACAACGTCCTATGTCGTTTTCATTGGCGCTGTGGCCTTAGAACTGTCTTAACTATGTGCACGGTCCTATAATGGCTGTAAAATCGCCTTTTGCAGTCTAATAAAGGCCTTGCACGTATATCACGTGGTTTTACCTGTCTGCAAAGGTTACCATTGGACTATTCCTTTCAGTCTCAATGCGCCACAACGTCCCAAGTCGTTTTCATTAGCGCCGTTGCCTTAGAACACTCTTAACTACGTGCACAGTCCAATAAAAGGTGTAATATAGCTTTTTGCAATCTAATAAAGGCCTCACACGTAAATCACGTGGTTTCACCTGTCTGCGCAGGTTTCGATTAGACTAGTCCTTCCAGTCTCAATGCGCTACAACGTCCCAAGTCATTTTCATTAGCGCCGTTGCCTAACAACACTTTTAACTACGTGCACAGTCCTATAAAGGCTGTAATATGGCCTTTTGCAGTCTAATAAAGGCCTGACTCGTAAATCACGTGCTTCCATCTGCTTGCGCAGGTTATCATTGGCCTAGTCCTTCAAGTCTCAATGCGCTACAATGTCCCAAGTCGTTTTCATTGGCGCCGTTGCCTTAGAACACTCTTAACTACGTGCACAGTCCTATAAAGGCTGTAATATGGCCTTTTGCAGTCTAATAAAAGCCTCACACGTAAATCACGTGGTTCCATTTGCCTGCGCAGGTTACCATTGAACTATTCCTTCCAGTTTCAATGCGCTAAAACGTCCCAAGTCGTCTTCATTAGCGCCGATACTGTACAACACTTTTAACTATGTGCACAGTCCTATAAAGGCTGTAATATTGCCTTTTGCAGTCTAATAAAGGCGTCACATGTAAATCACGTGGTTTCACCTGTCTACCCAGATTACCATTCGAATGTTCCTTCCAGTCTCGATGCACTTCAATGTTCCAAGTGGTTTTCCTTAGCGCCGTGGCCTTAGAACACTCTTAACTACGTGCACAGTCCAATAAAAGGTGTAATATAGCCTTTTGCAGTCTAATAAAGGCCTCACACGTAAATCACGTGGTTCCATCTGCCTGTGCAGGTGACGATTAGCCTAGTCCTTCCAATCTCAATGCGCTACAACGTCCTATGTCGTTTTCATTGGCGCTGTGGCCTTAGAACTGTCTTAACTATGTGCACGGTCCTATAATGGCTGTAAAATCGCCTTTTGCAGTCTAATAAAGACCTTGCACGTATATCACGTGGTTTTACCTGTCTGCAAAGGTTACCATTGGACTATTCCTTTCAGTCTCAATGCGCCACAACGTCCCAAGTCGTTTTCATTAGCGCCGTTGCCTTAGAACACTCTTAACTACGTGCACAGTCCAATAAAAGGTGTAATATAGCTTTTTGCAATCTAATAAAGGCCTCACACGTAAATCACGCGGTTTCACCTGTCTGCGCAGGTTTCGATTAGACTAGTCCTTCCAGTCTCAATGCGCTACAACGTCCCAAGTCATTTTCATTAGCGCCGTTGCCTAACAACACTTTTAACTACGTGCACAGTCCTATAAAGGCTGTATTATGGCCTTTTGCAGTCTAATAAAGGCCTGACTCGTAAATCACGTGCTTCCATCTGCTTGCGCAGGTTATCATTGGCCTAGTCCTTCAAGTCTCAATGCGCTACAATGTCCCAAGTCGTTTTCATTGGCGCCGTTGCCTTAGAACACTCTTAACTACGTGCACAGTCCTATAAAGGCTGTAATATGGCCTTTTGCAGTCTAATAAAAGCCTCACACGTAAATCACGTGGTTCCATTTGCCTGCGCAGGTTACCATTGAACTATTCCTTCCAGTTTCAATGCGCTAAAACGTCCCAAGTCGTCTTCATTAGCGCCGATACTGTACAACACTTTTAACTATGTGCACAGTCCTATAAAGGCTGTAATATTGCCTTTTGCAGTCTAATAAAGGCGTCACACGTAAATCACGTGGTTTCACCTGTCTGCCCAGATTACCATTCGACTGTTCCTTCTAGTCTCGATGCACTTCAATGTTCCAAGTGGTTTTCCTTAGCGCCGTAGCCTTAGAACGCTCTTAACTACGTGCACAGTCCTATAAAGACCGTAACATACCTTTTTGCAGTCCAATAAAGGCCGCACACGTAAATCACGCGGTTTCAGCTGCCCGCGCAGGTTACCATTAGACTAGTCTTTCTAGTCTCAATGCACTACAACGTTTCAAGTGGTTTTCCTTAGCGCTGTTGCCTTAGACCTCTCTTAACTACGTGCACAGTCCAATAAAAGGTGTAATGCAGCCTTTTACAGCCTAAAAAGGCTTCACACGTAAATCACGTGGTTTCACCTGTCTGCGCAGGTTACGATTGGACCAGTTCTTCCAGTCTCAATGCGCTACAACGTCCCAAGTCGTTTTCATTGGCGCTGTGGCCTTAGAACTGTCTTAACTATGTGCACGGTCCTCTAAAGGCTGTAATATGGCCTTTTGCAGTCTAACAAAAGCCTCACACGTAAATCACGTGTTTCATCTGCCCGCGCAGGTTATCATTGGACTAGCCGTTCCAGTCTCAATTCGCTACAACGTCCCAAGTTGTTTTCATTAGCGCCGTTGCCTTACAACACTCTTAAATACGTGCACAGTCCTATAAAAGCTGTAATATGGCCTTTTGCAGTCTAATAAAGGTCTCACACGTAAATCACGTGGTTCCATCTGCCTGTGCAGGTTACCATTGGCCTAGTCCTTCCAGTCTCAATGCACTACAACGTCCCAAGTCGTTTTCCTTAGCGCCGTTGCTTTAGAACACTCTTAACTACGTGCACAGTCCAATAAAGGGTTAATATAGCCTTTTGCAGTCTAATAAAGGCCTCACACGTAAATCACGTGGTTCCATCTGCCTGTGCAGGTTACCATTGGCCTAGTCCTTCCAGTCTCAATGCGCTACAACGTCCCAAGTCGTTTTCCTTAGCGCCGTCGCTTTTGAACACTCTTAACTACGTGCATCGTCCTATAAAGGCTGCAATATGGCCTTTTGCAGTCTAATGGAGGCCTCATACGTAATTAACGTGGTTCCATCTGCCTGTGCAGGTTACCATTGCACTGTTCTTTCCAGTCTCATGCGCTACCACGTCCCAAGTCGTTTTCATTAGCGCCGTTGCCTTACAACACTCTTAACTACGCGCACAGTCCAATAAAGGGTGTAATATAGCCTTTTGCAGTCTAATAAAGGTCTCACACGTAAATCACGTGGTTCCATCTGCCTGTGCAGGTTACCATTGGCCTAGTCCTTCCAGCCTCAATGCACTACAACGTCCCAAGTCGTTTTCCTTAGCGCCGTCACTTTAGAACACTCTTAACTACGTGCATCGTCCCATAAAGGCTGTATTATGGCCTTTTGCAGTCTAATAAAGGCCTCATACGTAATTAATGTGGTTCCACCTGCCTGTGCAGGTTAACATTGAACTGTTCTTTCCAGTCTCATGCGCTACCACGTCCCAAGTCGTTTTCATTAGCGCCGTTGCCTTACAACACTCTTAACTACGTGCATCGTCCTATAAAGGCTGTAATATGATCTTTTGCAGTCTAATAAAGGCCTCATGCGTATTTAACGTGGTTCCATCTGCCTGTGCAGGTTACCATTGCACTGTTCTTGCCAGTCTCATGCGCTAACACGTCCCAAGTCGTTTTCATTAGCACCATTGCCTTACAACACTCTTAACTACGTGCACAGTCCTATAAAGACTGTAATATGGCCTTTCGCAGTCTAATAAAGGCCTCGCACGTAAATCACGTGGTTTCACATGTCTGCGCAGGTTACGATTGGACTAGTCCTTCCAGTCTCAATGCGCTACAACGTCCCAAATCGTTTTCATTGGCGCTGTGGCCTTAGAACTGTCTTAACCATGTGCACGGTCCTCTAAAGGCTGTAACATGGCCTTTTGCAGTCTAACAAAAGCCTCACACGTAAATCACGTGGTTCCATCTGGCTGCGCAGGTTACCATTGGACTTTTCCTTACAGTCTCAATGTGCTACAACGTCCCAAGTCGTTTTCATTAGCGCCGTTGCCTTACAACACTCTTAACTACGTGCACAGTCCTATAAAGGCTGTAATATGGCCTTTTGCAGTCTAATAAAAGCCTCACACGTAAATCACGTGGTTCCATCTGCCTGCGCAGGTTACCATTGCACTATTCTTTCCAGTCTCAATGCGCTACAACGTCCCAAGTTGTCTTCATTAGAGCCGTTGCTTTAGAACTCTCTTAACTACGTGCACAGTCCAATAAAAGGTGTAATGCAGCCTTTTGCAGCCTAAAAAGGCTTCACACGTAAATAACGTGGTTTCACCTGTCTGCGCAGGTTACGATTGGACTAGTCCTTCCAGTCTCAATGCGCTACAACGTCCCAAGTCGTTTTCATTGGCGCTGTGGCCTTAGAACTGTCTTAACTATGTGCACGGTCCTCTAAAGGCTGTAATATGGCCTTTTGCAGTCTAACAAAAGCCTCACACGTAAATCACGTGTTTCATCTGCCCGCGCAGGTTATCATTGGACTAGCCGTTCCAGTCTCAATTCGCTACAACGTCCCAAGTTGTTTTCATTAGCGTCGTTGCCTTACAACACTCTTAAATACGTGCACAGTCCTATAAAAGCTGTAATATGGCCTTTTGCAGTCTAATAAAGGTCTCACACGTAAATCACGTGTTTCCATCTGCCTGTGCAGGTTACCATTGGCCTAGTCCTTCCAGTCTCAATGCACTACAACGTCCCAAGTCGTTTTCCTTAGAGCCGTCGCTTTAGAACACTCTTAACTACGTGCATCGTCCTATAAAGGCTGCAAATGGCCTTTCGCAGTCTAATAAAGGCCTCATACGTAATTAACGTGGTTCCATCTGCCTGTGCAGGTTACCATTGCACTATTCCTTCCAGTCTCAATGCGCTACAACGTCCCAAGTTGTCTTCATTAGAGCCATTGCTTTAGAACTCTCTTAACTACGTGCACAGTCCAATAAAAGGTGTAATGTAGCCTTTTGCAGTCTAATAAAGGACTAACACGTAAATCACGTGACTTCACCTGTCTGTGCAGGTTACCATTGGACTATTCCTTCCAGTCTCAATGCGCTACAACGTCCCAAGTTGTTTTCATTAGCGCCGTTGCCTTACAATACTCTTAACAACGTGCACAGTCCTATAAAGATCGTAATATACCCTTTTGCAGTGCAATAAAGGCCGCACACGTAAATCACGCGGTTTCAGCTGCCTGTGCAGGTTACCAATGGACTAGTCCTTCAAATGTCAATGCACTACAACGTTCCAAGTGGTTTTCCTTAGCGCTGTTGCCTTAGAACTCTCTTAACTATGTGCACAGTCCTATAAAGCCTGTAATATGGCCTTTTGCAGTCTAATAAAGGCTTCACACGTAAATCACGTGCTTTTACCTGCCTGCACAGGTTACCATTGGACTGGACGTTCTAGTCTCAATGCTCTACAACGTCTTAAGTCGTGTTCATTGGCGCCGTTGCCTTAGAACACTTTTAACTACGTGCACAGTCCAATAAAAGGTGTAATATAGCCTTTTGCAGTCTAATAAAGGCCTCACACGTAAATCACGTGCTTCCATCTGCCTGTGCAGGTTTTCATTGGCCTAGTCCTTTCAGTCTCAATGCACTACAACGTCCCAAGTCGTTTTCCTTAGCGCCGTCGCTTTAGAACACTCTTAACTACGTGCATCGTCCTATAAAGGCCGTATTATGGCCTTTTGCAGTCTAATAAAGGCCGATAGGCCGCTGGTGTACATTTTTTTGTATAAAACATTTTTTTTTGTATAAAAAAAATAAATCATTCGTTATATCGTCAACATGACATTTGATAGTTCCATCTCCATGGTTGTAATTTTCTAAGCCTCTAAGGCATAACATCAATGACCGTAACAGGAAATTTTTGTTCTAATATAATTGACTGCTTGTGATACAGGTATGTCTCTTTTCTCTGCAATCTTTTCCGATAAACGTTTGTAAAACATCTTACACTCTCGCCCCATTCCACCATTTGTTGGGAAAACCAATAGGGTGAACGACCTGTTATCAACAACAAGCACACGTTCATTGTACTGGTGTTTCTTCTTATCTTTGTTGCAGTTAAAGCATTTATTGAGTTCCAAATCCTGGTATCTCCGTATAAAAAACCGCGTATCCAAAAATACCTTTTGACCAGGATTGCAGAACCCGATAGCGCTTAAATCAAGACTAGCTTCATGACTTCTATTGGTGCTTCGTGGTTAAAATTTGCCCTATCTTTGCGATTTTCGATGCTATTACAGCTCTAAGGGTAATATTTTGATGTTTGCGAGCGTGTAGGCATACATACTTTAACAAAGATTGGTATTTTTCATTCCATTTAGATGTAAAACAACTGTAACAAACTTAAATGGAAATGTGTTTATATTGGCGCCCCATTAAAGCTACAAGAAGCTTAGAAAGAACTTAAAACTGTTAAAATCTGATTATTCATTGTCTATAAAAGTAATTTGACATAATTCCGATATTCATCACCTTTCTAAAATGGGCGCATTGCCACAATCAGTATATCACAATTTTTGACAGTGTTGCTGACATCAGCAATTAACCACGTGACCAAACATGAAATTGAGACTGCCATTTTTGTTAGTTCGTGACAAGTGTTAATGTACCAGGTAACGTTTAAAACAAGGCAGTAGTTCAAAAACTACACGGTAGGGCATTTGTGCCCTCTTCCTCCCCCCCCCCCAAAAAAAAATAAACCTTTCACCGGGTCCTTTAGACCCAACCGGAATAAGGTTATTATATTCAGTTATTACCTAAAACGAGATTCCGAACCGCGTGCTTACTAACGTAATTAAGCCTGCGTCACACTTTTTCTTAATTATGATATAAAAATATTTTTGTGGAAAAAAGTGACTAAAAATGGACATATACATTTATGTAAAAAATGGACTTATAGTGGATCCAAGATTGCCTACCGATTAATGTCCTTCTGGGAGAACTTCGTGGCCATAAAAACAATATGAGCCATTATTGGATTAACGTAATTAGCAATTTGGTACATGCAAAAATTCTGCTTTCCATACATATTTATTGAAGACTTTTTAATCCCAAGGCAAGCTAATTTTGAGTAAGTACTGTAAAATTGTTTTAACATATGCACAACCACGTAACTTAACCCTATTCGGTCCGGGGTTTTTTCGAACATACTATGACCGGGGGGGGGGAGCGGATTCCGCCCCCCCCTTAATAACTTTTCATAGGATTGTTCAAATTGAATCAAACTTGGCACACTTATAGTACGTCATAAAAGGAACAAAATGGCGGCAATAAATTTTTGCTTGCGTGAGCACATTTTCTGTGACGTCATCAGAAGCTTGAAAATTGTTAAAAATGCCACTATCTGCCTAAAATATAATTACTTTTGTTCTAGAGCGAATTTTTACATTCTGTTAGGAGTTTCTGAAAGCTAAATAAAATTTTTTTAACAAATCTTCCGGTTTTTACATGGATCGAATAAAAAATTGCCAAAAATTGCCCGAAAATCCGTTTTTTCCCGATCGGGAAATCGGATTAGTCACGTGTCAAAATTATTCAAAATGATTCTTCTTGATGAAACAAAGTTGTGTTGCAAGTTCCAAGTTCTAAGGATAATCCTAACAGGAGTTATTATATTTTCTCCATTATAAGGATTTCATAGAGATTTTAGGGATAGTTTCGAGTAATGGCCAATATCAAAGCCTCTGAAAGGTATGGGACCTAAAAATTTAGCATGCAGGTGTCTAATAGATAAATGTTGAAACTCAGTAAGTATCATAGCCATATAAGAAAGCAATCAGAAGTTATTAAAAAAAAACCGTCAGGGGGGGGCGGAATCCGCCCCCCCCCCCCCCCCGGGACCGAATAGGGTTAAGAGCTATGAAAATATGTTTAAGATATACGGCCCAGTTCTCCTACATTTAGGAGCTATATATCCGTGGTAGTTTAAGTCAAATTTTACACAAAATCCCAATATACATTCTAACTTACAAAAAGTGAAAAGTGTTCCATACACACCATTAAAACAGACCAGGTCTTGTCTGGAACTTGGAAAAGCAGAGTAGGTTCTCACAACAAAAGCATTTTCTGCAAAAAATAATTTTTTCCAAACAAGATGTATATAAAATCTTAATGTGGATCTCAAATAATCCACTTTAAGCGGAAGTCCATTTTAAGTCGTTTAAATATACATTAAAATTAAATATGGCTACGCTAATTCCAAAAAGGCGTATAGATGCAACGGTTTAACAAATTCTAAGTAATAAAAACAATGTATATGCGTGCATTGAAATTCCTAAAACCACTATTTTGTTACCTGTCGCGTTTCCGAAATGCCTAATTACTTTAAGGGCAGAAATTTTTGGGGACAAAAATTTTCGCGAGGATAAAAAATCGGAAAATTTCGCGAAGTTAATTTTCGCGAATTCTACTTCTGGAAGAAATTTTACAGAAAAAACTTTCGCGAATTTTCCAAAATCTTAATTTTTCGGAATAAAAACTTTCGCGAATGACAATGAATTTCAATAAAAAAAAATTGATTTTAAATCGAATATATCTTTTGGAAAAATATTCGATTTAAAATCATTTTTTTTATTTTTTGAAATTCATTGAATTAGGCTGTTCAGGTCAAATTTTTCTATGCGCCGCTCGACCTTCTAGCCGTATGCAACGTTTTCTACATTTCTATACGGTTTCAACGAGGGGTCGCGCAACTCCTAACTCCAAGCCATTCTCTAGTTATTGTTATTTTTATGATAGATAGTATAGCCCTTTTTTGTTGCGTTTTTCGGCCAATTTCGCAACAAAACACGGCACAAAGACGGGGGTCATGTATAGGTTTTTTTTCACAATTTCTATCTTTAAAAATCAATAACTCCAGATTGAGACATGGTAAGAACTTAAAATTTTTACAGTAGATAGTATATTTGTAAAAGAAAAAATATATTAATTTTTGATGGTTTATTTTTAGAAATGACGTAATGATGACGTCATAGCTCAAATATTACTACAAATTGCTCTAAAAGCGCAAGAAAGTATACAACAACCAGTAAACAATTTTATAAACTGTAATCTTAACGTTAAACAAAGTTCATTAGAGTGTACGAAATTTCGGACAAGGGTGTAAATTTGCAGACCAGATAGAAAAAATGACGTCATAGTTGAAAAAATCTTTCCAAATTGATGAAAATGCAAAAAAGTTCACAGGAACATAATAAAACACCACAAATTAGTAACTATTCAAAAATTATACAAACACTCTTAAGGAGTACAAATATCTGACAAGAGTGTAATTTGCAGACCAGATAGAAAAAATGACGTCATAGTTGAAAAAATCTTTCCAAATTGATGAAAATGCGAAAAAAATTCACAGGAACATAATAAAACACCACAAATTAGTAACTATTCAAAAATTTTACAAACACTCTTGAAGAGTACAAAATATTTGACAAGAGTGTAATTTGCAGACCAGATAGTAAAAATGATGCTGTAGCTCAAAAATAACATAAAATCAATGTATAAAAGCAAAACAATTATACAATAACCGGCAAAAATGTTTATAAACTGTAATCTTAACATTGAGAGACTTCATAGAAATGTACGAAATTTATATTTTTGCAGACCAGCCAGAGAAAATAACGTAATAGCTGAAAAGATATTTCAAATTTAAGGAAATGTAAAAAGAAAGTCCACAGGAACCACTGTAAAACACTAAGTTGGTAACTATAAAACTTTGACAAACACTCTTAAAGCTTGCAAAATATTTGACAGAGTATAAATATGCAGACCAGATGAAAATGGAACAACTGCACCTTTTAGCACCTAAATAAAAAAAAGAACGCAAAATATTAAGCTACCATAAGTGCTAAATGTTTTAATAGAACAATATATACCACATGTCACAAGTTGACAAAACAATGATCCTCAAAGGAAGAAGTTTTTGCCATAAAAAAGTTCCACGGTTTGAACGAAATACATTACCACAAAAATTTCTTCCCTCAAATATATAACTATACTATAACTAACTATATTCTAAGATAACATAATAACGTCTCCCTTCTCAAAATCTAAAATTATTGGAAAACTCCAAACTGTCTCAGGTTCTGACTCATATACTACATTAAACAACGTGCGTTTAGGATTGGAATGTCGTTTTGCTACACTTAGAATTTCCCCTTTACACCAATATGCATCCTCTTCATCTTCTTCCTTTAAATGATGCCGTATGTGTAAACCAACTAAACAATCAGGGTCTTTGATGAAGGAAGGGAGTTTGTTGCTTTTTTGTTGTTCAGACAGTTTTTTCATCCTTTCTTTCTTGATCTTTTCCATCAGTTCCTTTTTTTGGGTTGCAACTACTTCATCTCTATCTTCCTTCGACTTCAGGTTATCCTTTGTTACCTTTTCTGCAGATGATGAAAATGTTACATGCATGATTTTAACAAAGTTTTCAAGAAGCTCTTCCCAAGACAAATCAACTCTTTTGTTTCCACTCTGTTTTGTTTTGTTAAACAATTTGGAATTGCATTTGAAAGGCATAACATGCCTGTAAAAATTCATTTGCGCTAGCAAAACTTCTGCACGTTTTTGTGATGATATATCCATGATGTTTTTTTTCAGTTCATCAACAGATATCCAAGCCTGGACATTTAGCTCAAGCAATTTGTTAAAAGCTTCCACTTTCTTCAATGCTATTTTCTCTTCAGCTTTCTTTTTCATATCTTGTTTAGCAAGCAATTTCCTTTTCCTCTCCTCCAACAGTTCTTTTCTCCTTGATTTATACTTCGCCTTCATTTTTTCCACATTATGTCTGGCTGATTCCATCATACTTTTTTTCTCATCATAAGACTTCTGTTCAAACCAATCAAGTGTTTTGTTACGCGACCACATGGTTAAAGCCTGCAATGTTTCAACATTGGCACTTGGCTTCGTTTTCACTAACAAATCCAAAATTGCAAAGTCACTTTCAGAAGCCTTATTGGTTACTGGTACAATTGATGACGTCTCCTTTATTATCTGACTGGGGCTCCAGTACTTTCCTCCAGGCAGTTGATCCTTACATTGACGCTCTAAGATGATGAGAATTGCATGGCAAATAATTTCAAGGGCTTGCTGTGTTAGAATATCCAATTCATCATCACCTGTATCCTCAAATAGCTTGATAAATAATTCATCTTTGTTGTGTACAATAATACCATCCTCTTGGAAAATATGACTGCCAGATAGAAGTGATGAACAATTGTTGCAGAGTGCAGATAGTTTGACTTTAAGTTGTAACAGGTATGGATTTATTTCGAGGATACTTTCACAAGACTCTATTAATCGCCACAATGGACCAGTCAATAATTTATCAATAATGCCAAGTGCTCTGACTTCACTAAGAAACAACTTATTTGATACGTCTTCATTTACAGCTTTCAGTAAATTATTAGGATCAGGCCATGATGAAAGAAAAGATACGACTGCATCACGATGGTAATATAATGCAGCAGCGTTATAAAACAATATGTTAAAACGATTTCCAATAAATGGTACAAAGTAAGATTTCTGATTGCGACCAGCTAAAAACGAGTTAAAATACGATGCTACTCCACATTCGTCACTTCCACGCACATGAAAAGCTTTACAAGCTGTACGCACTAATCTAGAAGCAGAAGATTCTTTTGCACTATTGAAGGCAAATACTGTTTCATAGTCATCACAGAGGACCATTCTCTCAAATGAATGCAGAACTTTATCTGCCTCTGAGGCAAAATTTGCCAGAAGATGTAATTTGCAAAAGAAATTTCCCATATCGGTCATGTCCGTTTTTTGTGTTTCGCTTAAATAATTCCAGTTTTCTACAACATTTGGTAATAATTTTTCCCTTAAAGATTTCAGTTGTGAGTTAAATAAAGGATTAATAGGGCCAAGATCCGACATTGTAGATTTGATTGATGTGACAAGCCGGGAAAAATTTGCATCCTTGTCACATTCTTTCAGAATGTCACACATGTCATCAATTGTGTCAGTAAAATTTTTCATTACTATTGCCGCATCGCCACCTGCAACTTCTGATAATCCAAATGTTAAAGTTTTTCCTTTCGATGTTGTAATCTGAAAATTTTGATAATGTTTATGGTATTTTGATGTACCATCTCCATGTAAACAATTACCAAACGCCTCCTTGTCATTATCAATCATTGCTTCTGCAACCTGTAATTGTGCTAAAATTAATGCTTCTTGCATTAAATGACTTTTTAAACCTTGTGAAGGCAACCTGTCAACCCTTTTTTTTGCAAGTTTTTCAAGTACAACCTTGATCACATCATTTACCTTTCCCATGCTGACATTCAAGGAAAGTAATTCCATAACAACTTCTCTTATTTCGTCTGAATAACGACCACCTTCAAATGTTACAATTTCATTGTCGTTTAATAACGAAACGAGCATTTGCAAATCACGATTTTCTTCAGTAAGTTGCTTCATGTTTGTACAGAGTTTGTCATAATCACTTTTTAAACACTTCATATCATTCACTTCTTTGTGGTCAATCAATTTTTTCTGGTTTTCAATTTTTAACAACAAACTGTGCGTCTTTCTTTTCAGTTTTGCTTTCTCATTCCGCAGATCATCAACTATAGTTTCACTGTTTTCTAATTTATCATTGAGTCTGTTCAAGTTTACTTTCATGTCATCCAACTCATCACTTTTATTCTCAGTACCAGATATCAATTCAGCTATTTCTGATTCCATTTTATTAATTTTATCATCTCTGTTTTTAATTTTCTTTGATAAATTTCTCAATTTATCTGCCCTCGCTTTGCTATTATCTTTAAATTTCAATTCCACATTTCTAAGTTTTTCCTCTACTTCAAGATAATTGTTCTTTATACGACGATATTCTGCTGTCAACTTATTTTCATCCTTCATTGCTACAAATAACTCGTTACTAAGTTTCTTAACCTCTTTGACTTGTGTGTTGTATTGAATTTCTAATTCTTGAAAATTTTCGCACTTTCTTTTTAAACTTTTGTTTTCCTCCTTTAATTGTTTCATTTTCTCTTTAAACAAAACTTCATTTCTAGAACTAGCCGCATCAATAGATCGCTGATGTGGGGTAATTTGCACTGGAACACTAAACTCAGCTTCCAACAAAGTTTCTATAGCAGAATTAGCTTTCCTTTTTTTCAGACCATTTACTTTCTCTACTAGTCTTTTAACTTTTGTATATAACGCTTTTTCTGGACATGTTATTTCAACACCAAGTAAAACAAATCCATCACTTACTTCTTTAATGCTTTTTTCATTCAATGAAGAAAAAAGATCATAAACTTGTTTATTTTTAATACTCATTTTTAAAGCTGAAAATATATCAAGCGAAACTGCACTAATAATTTTATTGTCTAACATAAGCTGCAAAACTTTTAACCAATGCATATTATTTTTAAAATACCATTCCTACCTAGACTGTGTATTATCTGCCTTTCTAGTTTACGTCAGCAATTATGATATAGCTATACATACTAAACAATGGAATATTTACAAAAATAACATTATATAATCATTATCTCTTCAATTATTATCTAAATCTTGCTTTTTAAAACAGTATAAGCTAGCTATAAAGTAACCTACTCTGACTCTTAGCTAACTTTAGGCCTGGAAAGTTGGAAGAGAGGCGTTTTTGTAAAAAAGAATAATGGTAAACAGTAAACAGTTTGCAAGAACTGAGTGGGTAACAAATTGGTATCTGGAATCAACAAATTTCCAAGCCTAATACTTTAAGTGTTTAAAAACCAAATCACACTAGTAGTAAGCAAAATATACCTTTATCTATTAACCACACAGTGGTATGGAATAATTAAACACAACATCACACACTCCATCTTCTGGTCCACTACTTCGGCTAATATATATATAGCTAGGTAGCTAGCTAGCTTTGGTGCTTTAGTTTAGTAGCTGTGTCTAATGTTAACTGGAATATCTAGCACATAGCCATGATTAATAGCCATCATTCCAAGACTATAAATTATATAACAAAATAAAATAAATAAAAAGTCGAAATTCGTTGTTGCACTGCAGCAAGTCACATAGAACTTTAAGACGGGGGTTCGATATAAACAAAAAATGCTTTTTCTCCAGATTTGTCATGCAGGAAAGTTAGGAATAAGAATAGAAATTGAAAGTATATTTTTAATATAAACTAATTTCAAGTGAGACTACCTGATACGTCATGCACTTTCCTCTGTTTGCGCCAAGTTTACATTTCCCTCGTCGAAATCTGAATACACTGTTGGTCGTTTAAACAAGTCTCATTCAAAAAAACAAATTTAAGGTACTTAACAATCACTATCTGCCCATACACCATCTGTCTTAAGCGAAATAGGTGCCGAATTCGACGATTTAAAATAAGTGCCATCACGCGCAATAACAAAATACGCGTTGCCGTGTGCGAGCTTGTTTTAAGCTGAATTTCCGAACACGGCAAAAAGTCACGTGACTGAACAGCCTAATTGAATAAGCTTTACAGCGCATAAATATCTTTTTTCTTTCTTTATTTTATATCAATTTATTTTGTTTAATTCCCTGCTTCCCCTAGTTCAGCCTACTTTAACATATAGCAGACTGTCCATGTCTGGAACAGCTTACATTACATTATTAGGCATTTCCTAGACATGCTGACGAGCCCTGATATTGGGCGAAACAGTCTTAGCATATATGAATTTAAACCGTTGTTTTTATTTTTTCTACACTATTCGAAACTTAAGAGAAAAACACGTCTCTAACAAAGCTAATAATTTGGATATTATGTAGGCCGTTCATAGTGCGTAGAGGCTCAAAATAGCAAAAGTTTCCGGGGATGCGCCGCGGACCCGCCATGGGGGCTTACAGCGCCCCCATAACCCCCAGCTGTTCTGGACGCTGCAAATGGTTCCCCTTTTTTGCTTCGCCAAAAATGTGACTGACATGTTAAAAATGCTGGATCCGCCTCTGTTTCCAATGAAATAACAAGAAAATTGTATTGTTCTCGAGTAATTCTTGATATAAGAAAGCAATCAAATATTATATAGAAAAAGTTCACCAAATTATTGTCTCACTCTTCTCTTCGTTTTTTCTCTTGAAAATTGAAATTTCTGATACGAAGATATTCAAACCCTTCCGTTTTTCGATTTTTGCTAATTTCTCCACAATGAGTCGGGCTTTGGAGCAATTCTTAAAGTTAGAGTTTTAGAGCCATTTTTCGGGCTGGTTATTTTTTTCGTTGTGATTCTATTATTTCTACCCTTGTCTAGGAGCCATCGTTATTTAAGTTTTCGGCTTTTAAAACTTGGACTTGGACAAAAAGCTTTCGCGATTTTTAGAAAAAGTTGATTTTTCGCGAAAATAACTTTCGCGAATTTCAGGTTAAATTTTCTTGCAGGGCAGAAGTTTTGTCAAAAAGCGGCGAAAATTTCTGCCCTTAATGTAGGACAAGTAGCCGTATGGAAAACAATTGTAGCTCATTGGTCTAGGCTAATTAAATTTGCTAACATGTGCACTTTCTACGAAAATTTAGTTGATCGATATCATTATCTCATTGACGTCATATTACAGGATGTTAAAATTGACCGTCTCTTCCGCCATTATGGACTAATCATATTTTATTTTTCACCAAGTGCGGTTTCAAAAAATCGATGGGGTATTTTTAAGTAAGAAGTAATTAAAAGACTTATTTTTAAACACTTAAGTTTTTAGGCAAATATAAGGTAATAAAATACTTCTTCCCATACATTATAGTTTGCAAGAATGAGATGTATTAAACTACACCAGGCATTCAGCATACGCTCGTGTGACGTGTAGATGACGAATCAGTTTAAAATATTTTTGTTTTTAAAAAATGGATTTTATTGTATAAAAATATTTAAGATCAATTGATTTAACCCATTTCGTTTAGCACATACATTTCGATTTGTAAATCTTCCCTGAGTTGCCTCATGTTACTGGTTTAAACAACTCTGCTTAACACAGGGCGGACCGTTTAACAAATTCTCCTCATACTTTTTTCCAGGTTGTTTTTTTTACTTTATCTTGACCTAATGAAGTGATCACTGGGACTCAAACAATCGAATTATTAAGTTTTAGTCCATATAATTAGAATAACTAGGTTTTGTATTTTTTTTCATTATTAAAGGTACTTTCTGATTAAAAAAATGTTTTGTGTTATCAAGCATCAAAATTAACAAAGATTGCACTCTTAAACAACAAAGATTTATCCAATACCTGGCACCATAGTCTGTTTGTTATGATCTTGCTACAATCGCCTACCATCTTCACGAACTTTGCTAATAAGAATGCAGGTAAGTGACGTAGTTACCTGCATTCTTATTAGCTAACCCCCTGCCTTGCGCATCGAACGATTGAATGTTTATCTATAATTTTTTCCTTTACTTAAAAAAGTTTTTCATGAAGAAAGCAATGAAGGAAAATAATTCGCAGGTTCTAGGATTTCAATTCGAGCCCTAAAGGGCAGCGAGTGATGAACTAGTTCCGACTTTTTAAGACGTAAACAAATATAATATTGCCAGATACCTTGTTGCTCCTACTCGCCTAAATGTCAAAGCAGGTCTATGGTGCCTGTGCGATAAATATTAGAGAATGCTCTCAAAGTCGAATGTTTGTGCTGTCACGAGATAGACTGTATTAAATACTTTCAATTACATGGTATAAAATTTTCTCCTGCTTCATGAGTAATTTTTAGATGTGAGTGTGATGAGTAATACTGTTATATTATATTTTTCAGATAAAAAATGTATCAGGAAAAACGAAGATTTACAAGCGGTGATTTTATTAAAATGTACGCTGTGGACAGCTTTGGTGGCACTCAAGACAAGAGAGATAGCAGAGAATTGGTGAAACGTGACGACGTATAGAACAATTTAGCAATAAAGAGACCCTGGGTTCAAAGTTGCTTATCATTTTTTTGCGCTTTACGATAAAGTATTTACAACTTTCTTTAGATCCTACCGCAATGCCGCTTATCGACAGTTCTGCTATTTCGTGCACAATCATTTGGGTAGAGGGGAGCGACGAGTTATTCCAGCACGTGTGGTATTCAAGATTCGCGAGGAGTTCCTTAGTGTTGATGGCGTTTATGTTAGTTACAAAGACGGGGTGGTAATTCCAGAGCTCAATATTTCATGATAGGGGAGAATGATTAAACGGAGGCATAATTTTTTTAAAAAAAGTACCAAATCTACAACTTGATTCTTTTAAAATTTTGGCACTTTTCTATCGGAGGTCGTTAATTGAGCTCGTTTTAAAATTTTACGGAGGTCAAGTATTCGTAGTTTTTGTCCTCTTGTGCCACTTTCGCAAGAAACTGTTTGTTGAACTTAGAATACGTGACTCGAAATAGCGGAATTTTTTGTTGATCTTAAATAAAATTTACGGGACTTCCAATTTGTTCCAATAATGCGAGATACTCGAATTAGGGCGATAATGGATCATTCCGTTTCAAGGGTTGACACTCCGTAAGTTGAATACAACGATAAATTAAAAAATACATTGATATATTTAAAAGGAGACAACGGCCTCTACTCAAACAACCAAACCATCTTTTAATTAAAGCGCATTAGGCTTATCGTAGATTAAAGATTCAATATAAATGAATAAAACTAAAAAAAAACTTCATCCTTCTTTCGATTCGATGCGTAAGTTTCGTTTCCGCAACCAATGTTGAGAAAATTACTTTTAACAACAGAAAATGGTAAATAATTAAATGATAAGAAAATTTTTGTTTGAAATTTACTGATCAACGAGCACTATATATAAAAGTTACAATTCCTAAGATATAGAAAATTCCATGATTTACGTTATACGTCTTCTTTTACAGACGCTGTGACGTACGAGCTGCCAAAACAAAAGTTCAGAATAAACGTATATACATTAAACGAATCCACCACCATAACAGCCTTATTCATAAAGCATTAAACTCCTAATAAAATTTTAATTCATTAAGATATAAATAACAAAATATTTACAGTATTTACAGTTCGTAGCAGCAAAACTGGTCTTGTCGTCAACTTATATTGATTGCAGCAAAAGATAGATACAAAAAGTTAAAATAGCATTTGGAAAAACTGCAGATTTAAAACATCTACATCTAAACCTGAAAAATAAATAAAGTTATGCAAAAGAAATGCTTACTGTATCACAAAAAGATAAAATTAACTATAGGATTTGTATACAAAAAAACTGTCGCGTTTTTGTATGTGATCAAATTCCTACCATATATATCAATATGCAAGTGTTCAAGCCCTACGACACAAAATTAAAAGTGAGGGGGCTAAAATTCAGATATAGTCATTATTAATAGTGGTGCTTGCAGATAACACTTTGTTAATGCACGCAAAAGAAAGGTTCTTAAAATGATAACTAATCAGCCAAAAATATGGCCACCTTAGCCCCCTCCGGTGCCGTAGGGCCTGGTGTTCTATCCCTATATCCCTGTATGTCTCTATCTAAGCTTCAATGTTGGTTGGTTTCTTCATTTCCATCTGTCCACTAGGTACCAAATAGACATTTCCATCTGAAGTGTATTGCAAGGAATACTCTGAAGGTGAATAGTTTTCCCCATTAGAATCACGTAGATGTTCAAAGATGTAACTATTTAACCATTCAGTTTTCTTTCTGATTGCTTGTGTTTCCTCAATTAACTTTTGTTTTTCTGCCAACAGAGACAATCGCCTTGATTCTAACATTCCAACACCAGTATCCAAGTTGTCGATAACATCCATCTTTCGTTTACGACAATTTCTTGCGGCCAGTTTGTTCTTTCCTTTCCGACGAACATCTTTTGCTGCATGTTGTCTCACAGTATCCAGGGATTTGATGACTTCATTAAATGTCTCAACTGGCATTGATATTAACTCATCAGAGGTGTAATGGAAATCAGGCCATATCAGAGCAGATTTGTTTTTTTGTTGCTTTAGATTACTGGATGAGTAACTGTTTGGTGCAAAAGTTTGGTGATTTCCTGCTGCAGGGCTGTGCTTGTGTGCATCGAAGTTCATAAAGTTGTTTAAGGGATACCGTGATTTTTTAAAGAGAACTTCATCAGTAAAATGCTTTTGATAATCATGGTCATTGGGGTGACGTAAAGTCTTCAGTGGAAATTCTTCTTTTACAGTAGCATGTGGTAGCACTAAATATATATATTATATAACTTTTAAAAAAATAAAATTAAGATTAAAAAGAAAAATTATATTGTAACAATTAATGTAGTATTAGGTTGGGTAGGGTTAGAGCAATTGAAACCACTAAAACAACAAATATAAAAAAAAGATAGAAAATATGGATCACAATCTTACTAGATGCTCCTCCAAAATTGCTATTCTTTGATGACAATGATCTTACGAATGCTTTGTCAATCTCTTCATCACTTGCTAATGCATTTTCAAAATCGTTGAACTCCATTATCGAGTCTGTGACATGCTTATATCCAGGTACTGATGAATTTGTAAATCGCATTAGAAATGGATCATCATAGGAATGATTAGGAAAAGTATTCCTTGGAGTTTGTTCAGGCATTGGGCTTGCCAAGAATTCGTTAAATGTTGGACTTTTTAGTGGAGAATTCACATACTCAAGGTCTTTATCCATGCCTTTCAAATTTTCAAAGGGTTGTCTTGCTTCACCATATTGAGATTTATCACTTTCAGGTGTGAAATTAGCATCATTAAAATCGAGCAACTCATCAATATCAAAATTTCGATTATCAGAAGATGGCGAAAACCCAACAGCTCCTTGCACACCAAGGGTATCCAATTCGTTTAGTTCAAACACATGATCACTTAATGGTGATAGAGAATTATAATCATCCAAGTTATTAGTTGCAGTATGAGACAATACGCTGGAAGCAGGGGACCCAATGCTAGCAGCTGCTGACCCATACCCATCATCACTAATTGTTGGATAAGGCGAAGCACCATGCACACGTGTAGCAGGTGGGTCACTATTCTTATTAATAATAGGCATAACATGTTGTGGTTGGTTATTAAAGTTTAGATCTCCTCTACGATAAGCTTCTTGCCAGCTAACAAGCTCTTGTAATTCTAGGAAAGACCTAAAATTTTCTTCGGCATCTTTTGATTGGTGTAAATTTGAACCTGTTCGTGGGTAATTATGATATTGTCCTTGGTTTTGAAGCACTAATGGGGGAGAATCAACGCTTCCATGTACATTTTCGTAGTGGATTTGACTGTAAGGATGATACCGTGCACCATGTGGATTATCGTAATAGGGATTCACTGCATTGGGATCGACTTGAGCGTTATCTGGTGTGCGAGCAACCCATCCAGCTAGGGATAAAGCTGCGGCCAATTGAAGAACATTTGAGTACTGATCCCAGCGCATATTTATTATGGATAAAAATTCTTGTAAGATAAACCTTTGTTAATAAGTATTCAATTAAAATATATTCTGCTGAGTACAGTCCTGCTGAACAATAACGAAATAAGAATTTATATACTAGGTAACTCTCTGCGTCCCTTCTTCTTTGTTGTTCAAAACTTTGTAAGAAAGTTTGTTTCCGAAAGAAAATTTAATAACGTATCCGTGATGCTTTGCTCCAATTACGTCATTAAAGCAATTTAGTCCCTCCTACGCACTCCGCTATTGCAGAAACAATTGACCGTTGGTCAACTTAGGTCCTAGTCCAGTTTAGGAATTTAGTGTTGAGAAGGTAAAGTGCGTGCAACTGACCAACGAACATACATTTTTTATTTTTTATTAAATAAAAAATGTTAATCTACAGGCCATTATGACATACCGTAATTATTCTAATTTAACGCTCCGGTAAAAATAGCTAGAGTAGGGGATGAATATAATCAGGTTTTAGGTTTTCGACGGTCAAACCCCTATTAAAAAACGCTGCTTTTAGACCCCTTAAAACAGCTGTGACGTCACATATTTTATCATGCCTCAAATGATTAATCACATATTTTATCATGCCTCAAAAGAGTAATCACAGATTTCATCATGCCTCAAATGAGTAAACACGTGACATCATGACGGCACACGACAAAAACTGCTGACATATCTGTTTGAATAGGGAAATTTCCTACTCAAATTTTGTCAACTTCAAAAAAAAACTCCGAAAGTCCAAAATCTGTATATAATAAAGAGAAATGAGTTGGCTCAAGAATGCAATCACCAAGCTATACAGCGCTGTCTCAGCGCCAGTAGCAGCAACTCGCGATGCTCTTGCGGGTCGACTACAGAGCGTGCGAGACACTGTCAGACATTATTATAATAGAGCAAGGGAACAAATTGCTGGAAGGACGACGCTGCACGATGAAATCGAGAGAGAAGCGCGAGAGGACTTTTACGATGCTGGAGACATACAAGACGAATACAGCGGAGTCGAAGACATCAAGCACATGTTCCCACAAGAGAAAAACCGATCCGAAGGCGTCGAAGACATTCAGCATATTTTTGACGAAAATGACACACAGATGTTGGAAGACGGAAATCGCGTCAAGACATGGCGGTTCAACAAGAACCTTAATCAGCCACTGGCGGAGGCCATCATACAAAAAATTACGCCCTACATAGACATGAGAGTCAAGGTAGTCTACAGTTTTGCTTGCATCATCTACGAAGCAGGAGGTGGCACGGCTCCGTATCACAAAACCAAAGGAAGCGAAGGATCGCTTACGAGCCTAGCTGACATCGAAGCTTTTATCGAAAAATGTGAAATGCAACGATTAGATCTAGGAGATAACGAGTTTTGGGGGAAGGCGTACTTACCACCAGAAAGAACAATCGAGATCCCAGGATCGTACGAAGGGAAAATAGTCTTCCAGCATGTGCAGATCAAGATCATCTCCACAAGGGAGCCCTTGTTAGGTTGTGGACCTTTGCCAGACTGGTTGCGAAAAAAGAGGTGCATCTACGCTGTGGATGGTAAAGAAGAGCGAATGCGGACAACCTATGTGTCTGGCGATGTCTAGCCATCGAAAAAAGGGCCGGGGTAGAACGTGGAACAGAGTACCTTACAAGGCCAGCTCTCGCGCTAGCACGCGAGTACTACGAGAATCCCAAACTAAAGAGGGAAGATGTACGTGCTACGAAGCTCGTTGACTTTGAAGGGATAGCGAAGCGTTTCAAGATCAACATCAGAGTCTTTGAGCCCCTGACAAACTCTGAAAAGGCACCCTGGAGACTTGTGTACGGTTAGAATCAATACAAAAAAGATTTAGACACGACCAACCTTGGTATGTTGGATGGGCACTGTTTTTACATTAAAAAGATAGATGTTTTAACGCAGCACTGGAAGTGCATGGTCTGCAAACAGCGATTCATGCAAGTCTGTCATCTCACAAGGCACACAAAGGAAGAGTGTGAAGGAAGAAAGCCGACTATCATCTGCAAAGGCGAGAAGGTCAAGCGCTTGCCTAGCAAGTCAGAGAAGGTCTTTTACGGTGAGGGCTTCAGTTATGACGCTTGTAAATGGCTCGAGCACATGTCGAGGGAAACTGGAAGACACATCCATCACGCACTATGTGGGCATGGAGGAGAGCGTGTGATACGCTACGGGGAGAAAGAAAATTAGGTCTACAAGGTAGACGGCTATGAACCTCAGATCATGACAGTCTATGAGTACCACGGTTGCAAGTGGCACGGATGCCCCTGCCAAGGAACGCGGAACATAAACACATATAAGACCACCAAGTCCAGAGGTACTTCAAGAAAGAATTTCGACCATATCCTCACTACATCGTGTTTGATTTCGAGGCCCTCTTGCTCCCTCTGAATCAGCGACAAACATCCGATCTAACATACATCTCGGAGCATGTACCGGTCAGCGTCGCCATTCACGATAGTCTGAACGGAGATCCAACGTTCTTGGAGCACGATGATCTAAAGATCTTGGTTGAACGATTTGTGGAGCAGCTTGAAAAGAGACACGCCCTCATCGTGAAAGAGGTGGAGAGAATGTACCCGAGACCTGATGATTTTGACATGCTTCCAGACAAGACTCAGAAGGCATGGAACGAGTGGGTAAACCAAGTGGCTGTGATCGGTTTTAACAGCGGAAAGTATGACCTGAACATGATCAAGCGGTACTTTGTCGATCAAATTGCCAAAGACGATAGCAAAAAGATCAAAGTGGCGAAGAAAGACAACGACTACATGTTCCTCACGACCTCAAGATTTAAATTTCTCGATATCAAAAATTTTATAGCTCCTGGCATGAGCTACGACGAGTGGTGCAAATCTCTGGATTGCAAACTCAAAAAGCTGGTGTTCCCATACGAGTGGCTGACGAGCTATGACAAGCTAAATCACGTCGGACCCGTGGCGTACGAACACTTCTACAGCAGTCTTATTGGGAAAAACACCCTCTCTCCTAAAGAGTACGAAACATTCCGTGCAGAGTTTTACAAGCGAGGCTGTGTCACCATGATGGACTGGTTGCGCGAGTACAATTTAGCCGACGTGGAACCTTTCATCGAAGCCGTGGACAGGACAAGGTTGCAGTACTACGACGACGAAATTGACATCTTGAAAGACGCGGTAAGCATTCCAGGTGTATCGATGCGCTACGTCTTGAACAAGTCTCTACGATTGAATCCAAAGTTAGAGCTCTACGCTCCGGGGGAGCCGTGTAAACACAAGTGTAATAAAGACTGCTACCAAGGATCTTGCAAGGCGTGCAAAAAGGTGCAAAAGGCTTGCACTGAGTGCACGAAGAATGAAGCCTACGAGCTCTTGCAGACGGGTATGGTGGGAGGGCCTGCCATCGTGTTCTGTAGGTACCACGAGAGAGACGTGACGGGTATCAGATCTCACATCTATGGTCGAAACAGTAAAAAGTGCAAAACCATTCTTGGCTATGATGCGAATATACTGTACCCGAGTACGTTGATGCAAGACTTTCCTTGTGGGAAGAGGAAGCTGATCAAGATCAAAACACCCACGGTTAAACACAATCTCGAGCTACTAACACAAGGTGTGCAAAATGGATCCCTCTTCGGTTTTGCGCAGGTTGACATCGAATTGCTGAAGGAGCTGTATGAGAAATTCAGTGAGATGCCTCCACTGTTTGTCGTGAAAGAGATACCCGACGATCAAATCCCTGAGCACATGCAAGAGTACCTAAAAGCAACAGGGCAAAAGCGTGTTCAAGGTACGCGTAAGCTTCTAGGGTTGATGAAAGCTAAAAAGATCTTGTTGTACACTCCGGTGCTAAAGTGGTACCTTGACCATGGCCTGAAAGTGACTGCTTTTCACCAGTTCATCAAGTACAAACGAGGTAAGCCATTTGCATGGTTTCCGAAAGAGATTGCGGATGCACGACGACAAGCGGATAAAGACCCTGACAAGCGTATTGCGGGAGATACAGCCAAGTTGAAAGGTAACTCATTCTATGGAAAAATGATCGAAGATCTAGCGAGGCACGCTAATACTACGTTTACCAGAGATGAAAATAAGGTGGATGCAGCATTGCGATCGCCGTACCTTGAAGATCTTGAAGAGATAGGAGATGCGTACGAGATCAGAGAAGGAAAGAAAAAGGTGCATATCGACAGAGCATACCAGTGCGGCATTGCGGTGTACCAGCTGGCCAAATTGCGCATGCTGGAATTTTACTACGACTTCATTGACAAGTACGTGGATCGTCGAGACTTTGAATGCATTTACATGGATACGGACAGTGCCTATTTTGCCATCTCTGGAGAAGAGTTGCGAGATGTTGTTCGCCCTGAACTGCTTGACGAGTACGATAAAGACGTGAAAAACTGACTCGTCACTGATAAGTACTCGAGTCGAACAGGAGGGATATTCAAACTGGAATTTATAGGTTTTAGAATGATAGCTTTGACAGCAAAGTGTTACTTTGTGGAAGGAAAGAAAGGCACAAAATTCTCCTGTAAAGGCATGTCGAAGAAGCAGAACGCTATGACATGGGAGAGGTATAAGAACGCGTTAAATGGCTCTATTGACACTGCAAAAAACGTAGGTTTCCGGGTGCGCAACCAGGGGATGGTTACGTACGAACAAAACAAGCTGAGCCTATCAGCGTTTTATGACAAAAGGAAGGTACTCGAGGATGACATCCACACAGTACCGCTAGAGTTGTGTCGAAAATTAAAAATGATGAACGACATAAGCCTCACCGTAGCAATAATCCTTCCGTACGTCTTGATCGTGCTCTACTTTTGGCGCTATAGAAGGGTATTAATAAAGATGAGTGAGATTGCAGCTATATTTAATGTTGTAGACACGGAAGCCTTTCAAACCAAAGAAAAACCGGCAGACAATCGCCAGGCCTTGAAGGATGCGATAAGGCAAGGGAAATCGCATCTCTTACCCAAAAAATGTACTGAAGGATTTGTCGACAAAGCTCCTGAGGAGGCGATCGAAAAAGCGTACGCCGACTATGTTCAACGAGAGCTCTACGATAAGGGAGAAAAAACCGCCAAGGCACTCTCTACGCATGCTATCAACCTGTACGCTAACGCTGTGGGAAATTACGTCAAAATCGACTCTGTCGAAGGACATAGAAAAGACATCGGGGAAGATCCGATTATCAAAGACTCCATGGCAGATTTGGGGATCCTTGTGTACTCTGCCTTTGGAAAATATCTAGCGCCACTATTAATTGCTGCTCATACTATTAATCACACTCAGCTCTCCGTGAAGTCCAAGACAGATGAAAAGCGAGATGACGAACAGCAAGAAAACAAACAGTCTTTCGAAGATGAGCAATCGTGAAATTATTGATCGTGTAAACAAGGGAGAGAACAAGAGCACGGTACACAGATTTGTTACAAGTCTTACGACTTATAACAAGTGAGTGAAGTTCAATCACAAGAAGAAAGAGTCATAACAAAGCCAGTAAAGCATCCGGGGAGAGTCGCGCAAGGTCACAAGTTGGCGGCACTGATGAAGAAAAGGAAGGAAGATCTGAAGCAACAGCAACGCGGAACAGAGTTCCAAGAAGGTGCTGTAGAATCTACAGTCAAAACCTCTTCTGGAGGCACTTCTATACAGTCAGGTCTTACGATCGCCGGAGGCATCGTACTTGCTTGTATAGCAGTTGGTGGAATCTACTACATTACACGTAAGCAGGCTCCGCAGGGCGAAGCCCTTCCACCGACAGCGCCTAGCGGAGCACGGTCGCCAGGCGATCAGCAGGACCGAAAGGACACTTCGAAAATTGACATTTTCCACATGCGATAAACCCTAATAAATGAGTGTTATCCCTCGGGAAAAAGAGATTATAGACATGGTATATGAAACAGTTGTCGACCTGAGCTTTACTTTCGTTTACGCGGTGTCAGGTAAAAAGTTTCTGGGCATATCGAGCCCCAGCACCAAGATGGATACCAGCGACGTTCTCAAAATGACCACTTATTTTAGCGCTGGGAGAGGAACCCGTGAGATATTTGTGAGTAAGGGCTGGATACCTGCGAGCATCGTGCCAAAACCTAAGTAAGCGCGCTACAAGGTTCGTGTCTGCCCAAGGCAGACACAAAATAAATATGAACATTATCAAAGACCCGCATACGACAATCTTCACAGGGCCTACAAGTTGCGGCAAGACGCAGCGTGTCCTCGACCTCCTGGAGAACGAGTACAGGCACTGTTTCTGCAACATTGTCATTATCTGCCCTACTCTCCGCTGGAACAAGACCTATCTCGAGAGGTCCTCGCTGTGGAAAGATGACTACGTGTTTCTGGTGGAGCCCAAGGATCAACTATTCGATTGGATCCAAAAACTGTCGTCATTGCTGGCATGCGAAGAGACGTTGTTTATCGTTGACGATATGATAGCCGACGAGAGTCTCGACAAAAAACGTCAATCCCTGCTTGAGCTTGCCATCAGCGGTAGACATCGCAAACACACTCTCTGGTTACTCACTCAAAGCTACACGGCCATCCCGAAGAACCTTCGAAGGCAAAAAAAGCAGCTTTTCATGTGGTACCCCTCGGAAAGGAGCGACATGAAAATGGTAGACGAAGAGACCAATATGATCGAGGACTGGGAGACTATCAAGACTGAATTGAAAAAGTCCAAGCATGCATGTCTCTATATAAGACTGGAGCATCCTAGAAGTTACAAGATTGTTGGTTAGACTCTTGACATATAAGAAAATATGGATAATGAGAGCGTAATTAAAGCTGTGTATCAAGCTCTTTTGAGAGCCCACAGCAGACTGATAGATGCAGTGCATAATGACGATGACAGCAAACTGGTAAACACGACTCGGGATATTGAAGAGTTATGCGAAAAATATCCATGGCTTCCTCAGCTTGGTGTTGGTTATTGGATCCAGTAATTTTGTGACATTTTGTGAATCACAAAATCCCTAATTGAGCCTTGGCGCCAGATATTTAACAAAATGGAAAAATTGAAAAGGCAGCATTGGATGGCAGACGAAGACGAGTACCAAAATGTTTTGAGAAAGACTGCGACGCTAGCCAAAATCTCGCGAAAGCGAAAAAATCACGCATACGTAGAGGAGTTTTTAAAAGGGTGGGAAGTCCTGTTCGCGTACGGAACCTACACATCCGAAGGGGAGGTGGACTTTTCAGCAACTGAGACTTGGAACCTGATGCAAGATCCTGAAGACGCATATCTTGACGGCAAGACGAAAAGTTTCAAAAGGCAGATGATAAACTTTATGCTCGCTCTAAACTGGATGAAGGGCTGCGGACGTCTCACGCCTGACAAAATCCAAGACATCCATGAGATCATGATGCGCGGAAAAAAACACGGCAAACCCGTGCTGACGGAAAAATACAGGACGACTAACGCTGGTTATCACGAATTTGCCCCTGTTTCTGCAATCCCAAGGCTAGTGACAGAAGCCCTGGATCGATACTACTCTACAGAGACTGACGATCCGATATGGAACGCAGTGAGGTTGTTCATAGACTTGATTAATATCCATCCATTCGAAGATGGGAACGGGAGGTTATGTAGGCTCGTTATATCACATGTACTTGTGGAGAGTGGAATGAGTCTCTTTCCAGTTTTTCTTAGTTCGTTCCACAAACGCGGCAGGCGCCATTACATTCAGGCTGTTAAAAGGTTTGAAGAGAGACCATCGCTGCTCTATACGATAGTTTGTAGGTCTTTGGTGAAGGTATGGGATAATTTCGAGCAAAACTTGGCTCTACTAGAAAAAATTCACTAAATTTTTGTAAACTTTACAAAAAATTTTCACTGGTACTAGTCAAAAACATCCGAAATAAAAGGGTTGCTTTTAAAGCAAACCTTTCAAGAACCAAAAATAGCTCACGATATGTTCATCGAGGGATTCAAGTAAATATGTAGACTACATGTCTACGTCCACTTCAGTATATGGATAAAGCTGGAAGATCATACAAAATGACAAACGAATCTCCAAAATTTGATATTTCTTTTCTCAACGAAAAGAAAGTATTGCATCTAAAATCTGGATACTTGAAAGTAGACCATATTAAAGAGTTGGATATTCCGATGGCATTGGTTTACGAAAAAGGCTCACTAATTGAGCCTGGAGTCATTAAATATTTATGTTGGATCTATGAAAATGACATCACGCAACAGAAAATTCGACTCCGCGGCTAAGGCTCTAGCATTTTCTAATCCATTTCTCTTTCGCTAAATAATTGTAAATATGTAGACTACAGGTCTACATATTACAAACTCAGACCGAAACAGTTTCAAAAATTACGAGCAGCGTCCATGCAACATGATCCCTGGAATTCCAAGAAGTCACAAGATAAAGATGTCCTTGGTCAGTAATTTTTTCGAAGACAGCAAAGTTCGTTCTTTGTACATTAAGGAAAGAGGCCAATACCTCGTAGCCAAAGACGTGTGGAGAGCTGTCGGGTATGATAATAATCGTGATGGTAGAAAGGCTATTCAGGCACATGTACCGGAGAAGCATGTAAACCGGGCCTGGGAGGTTAAAAGTGCCGCAGAAGACAAGGGGGTCGATATCTCCCCCCTTCATCCAGACACGATGTTACTGACAGAACCCGGTCTCTATTGCTTTCTTTTAAGATGTAAGAAACCCAAAGCAAAACCATTTTTAGATTGGGTTGTTGAAGAGGTTTTACCTCGAGAGGTCCGCAAGCTTGCTGAAATTGTAGAAGAAAATCAAGCAGCGCTGGCTCTGCTCAACGACGACTTGGAGGACAAAGATCGTCAAATTCTTAAACTAGAGGAAGATGTTGACGACCTCGAGGGAATGATAGCCGTACAAGAGCAAGAAATTGAAAGAACTACATAAGCGAACCGTTCCTCACCTTGAAGACCCTAGAAAGGATAACGGGATGGTTATAATCCAAAAGAACAACGACGATGAATATCCGTATGTCGCTATATGTGGGCAACAAGGATATGTAGCGCAAAAGATTCACAACAAGTTAACAGGTCATCCCAACGGTCAACTCGTCGTTCTTGCAGAAACTCCAAATGCCATTGTACATTACAACTGGCTCCGAGAGCGTGGATGCATCGAAATAAATCCCGAACGTCCAAGGCACTTTCGATTAGGTCGTAATTATACACATCAGAGATTGATGGAGCTTGCCGAGATCTAGGATTTTTTTTGTAACCTTGATAGATTACAAAAGTCAGCTTACCACTCCTTAACATGCTCCGGAGGTACTTCAACATCCTCTGGGATCAGCATCAACTCTTCTGACACAAAACTACGTCCGGGCCTACCTGAAAGATAGTACAACAAACGGCTACCCGCCACGATACGGTCGAGTCTATATGTCTTTTTACTCCAAAAAGCGTCCGTTGCACGTCTTTTCGCATCACCGTGCTCTTCTCCCGGTTGTAGCAGGTACAAGTAAAGACCGTCCTGAGGTAGAGGCTTTTCTTGCTCGTGTGGGTCTTTCGTAAGTGGGACTTCATCTAGCTTGATTGCCTTGTTGGGTTTCATGCCGATCATGACAGTTTTGGTATTGTTCATGCTTTTCACGATAGTGTAAAGATGTTTCACCCATGTGGTACTAGTCTCATCAGTGACCAACTCTTGCGCGTCCTGAGGTTTGAAAAGTCTCTCAGCGAGCACCTTGTTATAGGAATCGACAAAGGCTGTGAACGTATGATGATATTTGGTGGTTGCACGCTTAATCTCGACGCCCTTGCCCTCTAGCAGCTTCGTCACATCTGACTTGAACTCACTACCGTTGTCGCACTGGAAGATCTTTGGATAGCGTAAAGGTCCTGCTTTGTAAATATCCTTGATCATAGCAGCGACATCGCTGGTTTTCTTCGTTCTCAATGGTCTAGCTACCTTGTATCTCGAGGCTACATCGATCCCTGTGAGGATATATTTGTACACGTTGCTGTAGACTTTGTCATGAGGCATGTAGAGCAAGTCAAATTGGTGCATTTCATTAGGTTCTTTAATGGTAAAATGCGGGTAATCAATCCTTTTAAGTCCTCGAATATGTCTAAGCCATAAGAGTTGCCTAGACAGCCAGTGTACGACTTTCTTTTTAGGTAGTCCACTCTGCTCAGCGAGCAATTTAACAGCCTTTCGACCAGTCCATAAAATTTCAGGGGTATAGTAAATACTGCTCAATTTTTTCGCCTCTTCTGGAGTATGTTTCGACATGTTTATTACATGTCGATTACGCCCATTTGTACACTGCAAAACCAAGGAGGGCTAAGGATCCAACGATGAACGTTAGCTCACCGTCTTGTTGCTGTTTGGAAGGTGTGTAAAAATCAGATAGTTTTGGAGCTTTTTCGATCGTTGCGATGTAATAGTCTCTCATACCTTCATCGAGCTCCTTCAAGCTCTCTCCAGCTTGCCTTTTCAGCTCTCTTTGATGGTTATACCAATCGATCTTTGCCTGCCGATCTCTTACCCACTGTGCTTGAGCAGCTTGCTGTTGTTCAATTGCTTTATCATGCTTTTTACAGCTTACTGAACAGATAGTTACTCCCCGAGAATGCTAGAGCATTGATTATAGCCCCACCCGCGAGTACTAATATGCTTGCCATCTTTATTTTAATATTCGACACTGTGAAAACGCCCATCTAAGATGTTCAGCTGAGCGTCCTGAAGTAGGAAAACGTAGCATTTAATATCCCCGGTTGTTCCGTCTGCTTTCTTTGTCATATGCAAGGTTATACCGTCTGACAATCTCTGTAATGGCCTTCCGGAACCGTGTAGACTATGATCAGGTGATGCTCGGAAATCAACTAACAGGGCGTATCTTTCTGTGAAGAACTGCCCAATTGTCACCTTTGAATCGTGGCTACCGAATAAGTTTACAATCTGCTCGAGGTGATCTTTCGGGAGCATCGCGTGCGTGTAGAGCTCGTTAGGCTCACCCTCGACAGTGATCGAGATTTTTTCGATCTTTGGGTTATAGAAGACCTCGTTAGCACCCGAGTAAGCCTTCACTTTCCCCGGATCTACGAACAATAATAAGACGCCTTTTAAACTTTTTGCTGGAGTATCAATTTGCAAATTGTAGCTGGTATCAGCCTTTTTTATCGTGACAACCTTGCTACGGAGAACCCTTTCATAGACCCTCGTTATTAACCTTGTCAAACTCTAGTGCGATATTAGTGATCTTGTACGCACTGTCTGCGGGCTTAGCTGCCGTGCTTCCTGAAGACACCGTACCACCATCTTTGATAACGTCACCATATGATGCAAAATGTATAACGAATTGCAGCCTATCGTGTAGCCCTGGCTGGTAGAACGGCAAGTCTCGTATCAATTTAAACATTTTTCCTAGAGGAATACAAAACGTGCTGCCATAAGCTGCGACGATCGCTTTTTCCTCATCCGTGCCTACATGATCAGTCGCTTTTACCTGTAGGGCGCGTATTGTACCGTCGTTGGGGTTGATCCCCTCTAGGATCAAGTTGTTTTCCCGATCAAACTTGGGCAACCATAGGTCCTTGTAGGTAGCGAGCACCCTGTAGTCGCTAATATTTTGCACCTCGTTGCCATTCAAAGTGATACGAAGATTTTGCACCAAGGATTTACCTATATTGCTGACGATAGTGCGCTTTGTGTTTGTTCCCGTAAGTTCCAGATCGAAAAGTAGTTTGATAGTAGATGGAAAAATTACATCGTTCAGCCCCATGTTGGGTATGTCCACGTAGAGATCTTCATTTTGATTAATCGTACTAGGCACATGACTTACTTTTACACGCTGTTTCTTACCTTTCATAGACATCATCGTTTTAATTTCCGCGTAGGGGTCGAGCTTGGTTCCGAATATGTTACTCATGTTTTATTATTAGCTGATTTTCATTTCAAATAAATGCCGATTAATCCAATATACGAAGGAGACGACTTTACGTCAGAGGAAAACATTCCAGACGAGGATTTCAGTAGGCCTGATGCCAGCCCCACGCTAGCGCCAGATCAGGGTCAATCGCTTACCGTCTCGGCACGAGACACCACGACAAGGCAGAAAGGCAGAGGGAAGAGCTACTAAAATCAAAGGTCGACGATCTTTACGAACATCTTGGTGAGGAGCTGGGGCAGCCAATCGCGAGATATTACAACGAGTTTGAGGCACGGGGAAACCAGCTTCTTTTCGATGGCATAGAGATCACGAAAAGGCATGGTGAATTAAGAAGCGTTGCCGAGATACGGAGGAGGTTAGGTACAAATCGCTTGCGGGCCATGGGGTTTACCGACTATACTACACCAAACAAAGGCAGTAAAGCAATGACTCAGAACTGTCGCAGGAAAGGGCTTTTTACAAAAACAGCTGGAAAGGTTTGGAAAATTTTTGAAATACCTGGCAGGTAAGGCAGGTGCGGCGCTACCTGGGATTATTGGCACGGTTGTCTCGTTCTTTTTCAGAGTGGCTGCAAAAGTTGTTGAATACGCAGCCAAACACCTCTACATGACAATCGCTGCCGCTGCTGCTGCTTTTGTTGTGGTATATAAGAGAGGCAAGCTATCGTAAATATTAGTGCTCCTGCGGAGCATTAATATTTCTTCAACCAAATGTACATTAGGATCGATAATACTCCCGCAGTAACCAAGGTGGCCTTGGTGTCCTCGTGAGGGTTTTCATCTCCTAGACCTGACTGAGGTATCTTTTCAGACCCCGGTTTTAAGGCACCCCTCGATATTTCTTGCCCAGGTGGTGACCCGACTCGTTTTAAACCCCGAGGCTGAATGAGTTTGTTATTTAGGTCTAGCCTTATACCAATCATCGCACTCGCCGGCGCAATTAAGATGTTGTTGTTATACCCCCAATTTTACCAATACGCAGGTTCATATCGGATGGTAGCATGTACACGTGGTGCATCACGGCAAAATTCACTGGGGTCCTGGTATATTGAAGCACCTTTTGAAACTCGGTGATATCATGACCTACGTTCTCGTCACGTTGTACCATGGCTTCGAATTTCTGTAGTAGTATCTGTCTCGCTGTGAAATTGTCAGCATCCGAACCTATAAGGGATGCCTTGGCATCAGCTTGGGACCCTAGTAGTAAAATCACGTAAACACGAATACTCTCGCTAAGCTTCGACAGACCTTCCGATGTCAGGCCTTGGCTCGTAGGTATGATAAACTTGGCCCAATCACCATCTACTTGCGGCCACCATCTACCATTTGTGAGCGAGGACATGAGAGCCTTAAACTTGTATTGGACATTGGGGTCGGCACCATATTCACGACAAATCTGGGCATATCCAGATGTAGAGTAGGGGTTCTCGTATTGAGAAAATCCGTCATCGTATGGCATGGGTACCTTCACTCTCGCTAGGATACGCCGCATGTGGTAATAGACGTGGAATTTAAAGACTATTGATGAGGGGTACCGAGCCATTCAAGTGTTTGGCGGATATACCCAGGGCGGTGCTAGCGCAATGACAAGCGAAATTAACTTGTATATTCCAGTAGCCAAGGGCTTGACCGGTCCAATTTACACTTACCGGGTCGTTCAACAGGTTAGTGGGGACTTTTATGGGGTATTTCGTGAACATCGAGAAGGTCACGGGAATGTGCGATTCTGTAGAAACGTAGAGGTCTTGATGTTCTAGATTAATTACACCGAGAGGCCATTCGCCTCTATTGGACTTGTATTTTGCCTTGTGGTTATAGCTATAAATGTTCATGTTTCTTTAAGAATAAACATGAGACAGCTGTATGTGACCAATATAGAGAAGCCTACGATTTTTAACGATTACCTAAGGGAGGATACGAGAATTGCCCTGAAATCAATAAGTATCAGGCCCGTATGGCTGAACCTTTACAGCGATAATGATTTTGTCATTCGTAGGACAGGGCCTGATCAGAAAGAGATTAGAATTGAAATTATGAACGGTTTGTACAAGATTGAAGATATCGCGGCCATCGTCAACAGTCAAGCACAGGACAAGATCAAGTTGTTTGTATTAAAGAACGGACTATGCAGGCTTAGGGTTAGTGACGGGTATACTGTGGTAATCCATAGACAACTGCAGGAGCTTATGGGGCTACTCTACGACCCTGCAAAAAAGTATTTTACCAAAGGCGACTATGACAGCTTCTACAAAACTGACGTGTACCAAAGATTGAGACTCGTTTGCCCTCAGTTAGATGAGGATGACTGCCTGCTGGATGGGAAGAAATTAAAAATTCTTGCTTTGCTTCCAACGAAAGAATTAAACGCATGGGGAGACATGTTAACTTGGAATTTTGACAGTCCAATCTACCTTCCTTTGAAAGGCTCAACAGACAAACTGGAGTTCATGCTGACGGACGAGCATCATCATGAAAAAAATGTTTCGTTCGTCGGAATAACGATGCATTTACTCCTAGAATAAATGGCTGATAAGCTTTACCCAACTTTGCCGCCAAGTGCGCCTGAGCATGAGCCTGAAGAAAGTCAGGTCTACAGACTAAAAAAGATCGAAGAAATCGAGCAGTACCTGCGGTCTGAGATCAAAGAGAGAGAAAAACTCTACAAAAAGTTCAAGCTTTGGGGGATGGGGCTTCGCTATGCTGATCATGGTATGATTGCTGTTACAGTCATCACCTCCGCAGCAGGTATTGCCACGCTTGCAACCGGATTCAAAGGCCCTATAGCAATTGGTCTTGAAGCCGCGGCTCTTGCAGTGGGCATAGGCTAAGTAGGTTTGAAGAATGCTTCCAAAAGGATACAGTATAGGGTGCACAAGCACGAATCCATCAAACTCCTAGCTGAATCAAAACTAGACACTGTATACGATAAGATTTCCAGAGCGATCCAAGATGGTATAATTTCAGACGATGAGTTTACATGGATCATGCAGGAAAAACAGCGCTATATGGTGCTCAAGGAGCAGATTCGACAACGAATGAAAAAGGCTGTGAAATCCATCAACGACAATGAACGCGCAGAGTTGCTAGCACAAGGCAGGCAAGAAGCTAAAGATGAAATTTTGAAAAAACTGCAATCTGCGCAGTATGCCAGCGCTACTTAGAGTCTCCACCTGCTTACAAAGTCTAATATGTTGGTCAACATACTAGACGATTACTTCTCCTGTATCTTGATCTATGAGCAAGTCGCCATCATGTACGACATGTCGCTGAGCGAGATCCCTCAAATATTGTTCAAGATTTTTCTGCCATGCAATTTTAAAACAAGGCTCGCAGTATTGTCCGTCCGTCCGTGTCGACGCATCCTTATACTTGACTTTCCGTATGGCTTCGACAAGGTCTACTCGCTTCAACGTAGAGTACCCCTTGAGACCTAAGGCTTTAGCTTCTTGTCGCAGTTTGTCCATTTGTTTCTTCTAGTTCTTTAATTCTCTCTACTAGATCGTTGATAGCCCTCTCGCACTCTTCTTCTTTCTCACTTTTCTTTGCGGTAGAGAATAGGTCTCTCAAAAAAGTTACCATCATAAAATGTGTGTACCAATCTAACGCTGTCATTTTAGGCCTTCGGTCGTTGCTTGACATTTATTATACCAGTAATACGTTTGTTTTTCTCGCAACAATTTTCATTTATTTAGTTTTTTGCGCACCATTTCTTCTAGATCGTCAATTCTCTTTACTATAGCGTTGATAACCCTCCCGCACTCTTCTTCTTTTTTCATACCTTTCAGCACAAATTCGGTAGAGGTGAGGGCTAGGGCAACTATCACAAGCGTAGTAGAGGTGAGGGCTAGGACAGCTCCCACACCTACAAAAAACGTTAAAAGTATAAAAAGTGTGTACCAATCTTGCGGTGTCTTGTTGTTTAACATTTATTATACATACATTCAGACTTCAACTAACAACGGTCGCAATTTGAGTAGGGAATTTCCCTACTCAAACGTTGATGTCAGCAGTTTTGTCGAGTGCCGTCATGGTGTCATGTCGAGTGCCGTCATAATGTCGCAGCAATTCATCATGAATGACATCAAAACCACGCAGCAATACAACAATCTCGATGTGACCATTTTCAGCTGCAAGTCTCATGGCCCCATTAAAGTATGTCGCACCCCACTCTTTGCACAGCTTAACAATCTCGATGTGACCATTTTCAGCTGCATTTTCAAGAGCCCAATTAAAGTATGTCGCACCCCATTCTTTGCACAGTTTAACAATCTCAATGTGACCATTTTCAGCTGCAAGGTTCATGGCCCAATCAAAATCTGTCGCACCCCACTCTTTGCACAGTTTAACAATCTCTATGTGACCATTGAGAGCTGCACGTTTCATGGCCCAATCAAAGTTTGTCGCACCCCATTCTTTGCACAGTTTAACAATCTCGATATGACCATTGAGAGCTGCACTTTCTAGAGCCAAATCAAAGTCCGTCACACCCCACTCTTTGCACAGCTTAACAATCTCTATGTGACCATATTTAGCTGCAAGTTTCATAGCCAAATTAAAGTCTGTCACACCCCACTCTTTCAACATCTTAACAATCTCAATGTGACCATTTTCACCTGCAGGGTTCATGATTGTATTCTTTTATTTATTATAGATAGGTTCCAACCAACAGTGGTCGCAATTTGAGTAGGGAATTTCCCTATTCAAACAGATATGTCAGCAGTTTTTGTCGTGTGCCGTCATGATGTCACGTGTTTACGCATTTGAGGCATGATGAAATCTGTGATTACTCTTTTGAGGCATGATAAAATATGTGATTAATCATTTGAGGCATGATGAAATCTGTGACGTCACAGCTGTTTTAAGGGGTCTAAAAGCAGCGTTTTTTAATAGGGGTTTGACCGTCGAAAACCTAAAACCTGATTATATTCATCCCCTACTCTAGCTAAAATAATTATTTTAACCACCCCGCGAAAATAATTAGAAGCGATAAAGTACAAAACTTTTGAGCACGGTCAACCCGCGTTAATAATTAGAGGCAAATAAACTAATTCGCTAAAAATAAGAAACATTTTTTTGAAAATTTTCCTTAATATTTTTTTTCAAAATAATTTTTTACAAAGCTATTTCTTCTTGTTCTTGTTTCCCTTCGTTGCACGTTCTCTTGTATCTTTGTACTCATTAAGGGTTTCCGCAACAAGGCCTGGTAATTTTGAATGCATCTCTGAATTCGTCGACTTGAATATGTACAAGGCTGGGAACTCCATTCCTCCTTGAGGAAGGTCTTTTGAAAATTTCCTCTTCCTCTTCTTGGGTGGATAAAGGAAGGATATGACTACCTTGCTCAGGACAAGGAAATGGCTTCCTCAGATCCTGTGAAGATCCGCAATGGAGCATTTTACCAAAAATGTATGGAAAAAGCACAGGACGAGCTTGACATGGACGAAGACGAAAATGATGATCACTTTGTTTGATCTCAGTATCATAATATATGGAAATATATATGTTCATTTAATCTAAACCACTGCTTGTTTTTTTAAAAAAAAATACGATCCGTGTTAAATTAGAGGAAAATAAAACACGCCAAATTTTTGACCCGCGTTAATAATTAGAAGCGATAAATTACAAACTTTTGGCCATTTTTGTCCGACTGCGTTAATTAGAAGCAGCGTAAAATTAGAATAATCACGGTATTATGAAATACAACATTTAAAAGTTGCTTTTGACATTAGATTCTTCTGTCCATACACAAATTATGCGCACGCACGCGCCAATAACTGATCGTTATAGCCGTAAGCAATGGTTGTCTTCTAAAAGAACTAGCTAGGAGTTAATTCAGGACTACCCAATTGTTTTGTATATGTAAAGAGAATATAATTTTCCACATTAAAAATGACTTACTAACACCTATGCATCCATCAAAATGTTGTAAATCATTTTTAAAATTTGGCAAACGTGGCAATGGTCATGTGTTAAAGGTGTAAGCCGAAAAAGGAATTGTTAAAAAGTTTACGGTAGGTTAAGAAGTAATTTTTTTTGGCTTTTTTATAAAACTTGGCTTGTTTGTCCGTCTTTCTTTCTGATTGTGGTATAGACGTTTTGTTTTTACTGTTGTGACTTCCATGTCAGTTGTTTTGAATTGAATATTTACTCTTCTTACTTCCCTTACTGTTTTTATTGTCTTTGTAGAAAAAATAGCAAATAAAAAACAATGAAACATGACCCCATTTGTACGTGATCGTAGTTTTATTACATGGTGGCCATGTCCGCCTTGCCGTCAATTGGTTATATAACCATACCCGTGGTCATTTTAGGCGTTTCAACTTAAAAGTCCACGGCAACCTCGTCCTCGTCTTGTGGCCCCTAAGCCGTTATTACGGAGTGGCCAACAATGAACCTGGAACAGGCTGGTCACGTGATACAAAAATGCCCAGGGCACTTTTGAAAATCCAAAGATAATGAGATGCAAATTTGGCACTTGCCTTTTAAAATCAAGATTTAAGGATGGCAGGCGAAAAAAAACACGACATCAAAGAAACTTTTTTGTCGACGCAAGCAAAATTGTCAGTCTAGAATATTACTTACTTTACTCTATTGATCTGGAGCTTGATTGTTTAATATTGGCAAAGAGCCTTTAATTTAGAAAATGTTTTGAAGGTTTATTGCCATTAAAATTCATGAGCTGTAGCTAGCTAGCTGCGCTGTGTACGTGACATCCTGGAACAGCTTTATTTGTAAACGCCATATTCAATGGCTATTTTTTCTAGGTGGGTGATTTTGTTAAGGACTCGTTAGAAATTGTATGAGCTAGAGTAGGGAGGTAATTAAAGTACAGTTTATGTTTTCAACGGTCAAACCCCTAATAAAAAACGCTGCTTTTAGACCCCCTAAAAATCTGTGACGTCACAAATTTCATCATGCCTCAAGTGAGTAAACAAGTCACGTGACATCATGACGGCACTCGACAAATTTGCTGACATCATGACGGCACTCGACAAAACTGCTGACATCAACAAACGCGCAAATCTGTTTGAATAGAAAGGGAAATTCCCTACTCAAATTGCGACCGCTGTTAGTTGAAGTCTGAATGTACTTATAATAAAGAGATATGAGTTGGTTCAAGAATGCAATCTTGGAACGTGCAGCTGAAAATGGTCACATCGAGATTGTTAAACTGTGCAAAGAATGGGGTGCGACAGAGTTTGATTGGGCTCTAGAAATTGCAGCTGAAAATGGTCACATTGAGATTCTTAAACTGTGCAAAGAGTGGGGTGCGACGAACTTTAATTGGGCCATGAAACTTGCAGCTTTCAATGGTCACATCGAGATTGTTGTATTGCTGCGTGGTTTTGATGTCATTCATGATGAATTGCTGCGGCATCATCACAAGCGTAATTTTTATGCAAAACTATGGAATGAGGTACTGCCAGTGGCGTGGCATCCGGATCGATTTTGGAATTGGTGTGTAGATGAGGAAGAAAAGCGCGAGATATCTAAATTATGGAAGTAATGTCCAGTATTTGGATCCTGGTTGAGGTTTAAAAAATCTATAATAAAGAGATGCCTTTCCTATCCGCAGAACAATTTGATGCCTTGAAATCAGAGAGCATTATGAAGTGGCGTGATGTTCCCACACTAGAATCATCTTCAAAATTGAGTATGTTGAAGAGATCAAGACTAAAAAGGGTGATGCAACTGTCATCACATTGATCGATTACGATGGTGAACGATTTCAAGCATGGGCAACGAGTGTACTGAGAGAAGCTTTGATAGGTCGAACAGGTCAGATGTTCATCAAATCACTGGGAAGAATCCTGGTCAATTTTACTATGATTACGACCTTGTGGAAGTGGAAGACTAAAAAGACAAAAAAAGTAATCTTTTGTGACTGGAGACAGTCACAAAAATAACGAAAGCCTGGCGCAGTTCACACATAAACAAATGGACAAACTGCGACAAGAAGCTAAGGCCTTAGGTCTCAAGGGGTACTCTACGTTGAAGCGAGCAGACCTTGTTGAAGCCATACGCAAGGTCAAGTGTAAGGATGCGTCGACACAAACGGACGGACCGTACTGCGAGCCTTGTGCTAAAATTGCATGGGAGAAAAATCATGAACAATATTTGAGGGATCTCGCTCAGCGACGTGTCGTACATGATGGCGACTTGCTCATAGATCAAGATACGGGAGAAGTGATCGTCTAGTATGTTGACGAACATATTAGACTCTGTAGGCGGGTGGAGACTCTAAGTAGCGCTGGCATACTGCGCAGATTGAAGTTTTTTCAAAATTGCATCTTTGGCTTCTTGCCTGCCTTGCGCCACCAACTCTGCGCGTTCATTGTCGTTGATGGATTTCACAGCTTTTTTCGTTCGTTGTCGAATCTGCTCCTTGAGCACCATATAGCGCTGTTTTTCCTGCATGATCCATGTAAACTCATCGTCTGAAATTATACCATCTTGGATCGCTCTGGAAATCTTATCGTATACAGTGTCTAGTTTTGATTCAGCTAGGAGTTTGATGGATTCGTGCTTGTGCACCCTATACTGTATCCTTTTGGAAGCATTCTTCAAACCTACTTGGCCTATGCCCACTGCAAGAGCCGCGGCTTCAAGACCAATTGCTATAGGGCCTTTGAATCCGGTTGCAAGCGTGGCAATACCTGCTGCGGAGGTGATGACTGTAACAGCAATCATACCATGATCAGCATAGCGAAGCCCCATCCCCCAAAGCTTGAACTTTTTGTAGAGTTTTTCTCTCTCTTTGATCTCAGACCGCAGGTACTGCTCGATTTCTTCGATCTTTTTTAGTCTGTAGACCTGACTTTCTTCAGGCTCATGCTCAGGCGCACTTGGCGGCAAAGTTGGGTAAAGCTTATCAGCCATTTATTCTAGGAGTAAATGCATCGTTATTCCGACGAACGAAACATTTTTTTCATGATGATGCTCGTCCGTCAGCATGAACTCCAGTTTGTCTGTTGAGCCTTTCAAAGGAAGGTAGATTGGACTGTCAAAATTCCAAGTTAACATGTCTCCCCATGCGTTTAATTCTTTCGTTGGAAGCAAAGCAAGAATTTTTAATTTCTTCCCATCCAGCAGGCAGTCATCCTCATCTAACTGAGGGCAAACGAGTCTCAATCTTTGGTACACGTCAGTTTTGTAGAAGCTGTCATAGTCGCCTTTGGTAAAATACTTTTTTGCAGGGTCGTAGAGTAGCCCCATAAGCTCCTGCAGTTGTCTATGGATTACCACAGTATACCCGTCACTAACCCTAAGCCTGCATAGTCCGTTCTTTAATACAAACAACTTGATCTTGTCCTGTGCTTGACTGTTGACGATGGCCGCGATATCTTCAATCTTGTACAAACCGTTCATAATTTCAATTCTAATCTCTTTCTGATCAGGCCCTGTCCTACGAATGACAAAATCATTATCGCTGTAAAGGTTCAGCCATACGGGCCTGATACTTATTGATTTCAGGGCAATTCTCGTATCCTCCCTTAGGTAATCGTTAAAAATCGTAGGCTTCTCTATATTGGTCACATACAGCTGTCTCATGTTTATTCTTAAAGAAACATGAACATTTATAGCTATAACCACAAGGCAAAATACAAGTCCAATAGAGGCGAATGGCCTCTCGGTGTAATTAATCTAGAACATCAAGACCTCTACGTTTCTACAGAATCGCACATTCCCGTGACCTTCTCGATGTTCACGAAATACCCCATAAAAGTCCCCACTAACCTGTTGAACGACCCGGTAAGTGTAAATTGGACCGGTCAAGCCCTTGGCTACTGGAATATACAAGTTAATTTCGCTTGTCATTGCGCTAGCACCGCCCTGGGTATATCCGCCAAACACTTGAATGGCTCGGTACCCCTCATCAATAGTCTTTAAATTCCACGTCTATTACCACATGCGGCGTATCCTAGCGAGAATGAAGGTACCCATGCCATACGATGACGGATTTTCTCAATACGAGAACCCCTACTCTACATCTGGATATGCCCAGATTTGTCGTGAATATGGTGCCGACCCCAATGTCCAATACAAGTTTAAGGCTCTCATGTCCTCGCTCACAAATGGTAGATGGTGGCCGCAAGTAGATGGTGATTGGGCCAAGTTTATCATACCTACAAGCCAAGGCCTGACATCGGAAGGTCTGTCGAAGCTTAGCGAGAGTATTCGTGTTTACGTGATTTTACTACTAGGGTCCCTTATAGGTTCGGATGCTGACAATTTTACAGCGAGACAGATACTACTACAGAAATTCAAAGCCATGGTACAACGTGAGGAGAACGTAAGCCATGATATCACCGAGTTTCAAAAGGTGCTTCAATATGCCAGGACCCCAGTGAATTTTGCCGTGATGCACCACGTGTACATGCTACCATCCGATATGAACCTGCGTATTGGTAAAATTGTGGGGTATAACAACAACATCTTGATTGCGCCGGCGAGTGCGATGATTGGCATAAGGCTAGACCTAAACAACAAGCCCATTACCACACAGCCTTGGGGTTTAAAACGAGTCAGGTCACCTGGGCAAGAAATATCGAGGGGTGGTGCCACCCCAACCGGGGGGTCTGAAAAGATACCTCAGTCAGGTCTAGGAAAACCGGGGTCTGAAAAGATACCTCAGTCAGGTCTAGGAGATGGAAACCCTCACGAGGACAGCAAGGCCACCTTGGTTAGTGTGGGGGTAGGTCTCATCTTAGCATATCTATGGCTTAAATAAAGGTGCTCATGCTGAGCCGCAAGGCGATCTAATATGTTTTTTTTGTCAACATACTAGATCATCTACGATAGTTTGCCTCTCTTCCCAACATATGCCACAACAAAAGCGACGGCAGCAGCGATTGTCATGTAGAGGTGTTTGGCTGCGTATTCAACAACTTTTGCTTCTACTCTAAAAAAGAACGAGACAACCGTGCCAATAATCCCTGGTAGCGCCGCACCTGCCTTACCTGCCAGGTATTTCAAAAATTTTCCAAGCCTTTCCAGCTGTTTTTGTATGAAACCCTTCCCTGCGGCACTTCCTGCCGCTGCAGCACCTCCACCACCTGTAACTGCGAGTACGATGGTGGAAATCAGTAGACCAACAGCCGCCACGATGCTTGCTATAGTAATCCCTTGCTCCTTGAACAAGATTCTAAGCTTTTCGGCTAGAGATTTATCGTCTTCTGTGATTTTCATCAGCGTCTCCTTAATAGCTTTCAGTTGGCTCTGGGTATCCGAGGAAAGTAAACCGTGTGCTTCTCGTACTGCTTCCTTTTGATCTTGGAGTCGTTCTAGCTCTTCATTGGCCCTCGCGATATCCTCGTTCCAGATAGCTAGCTGCTCCTTGGATGCCCCAGGTGTAGCCTTCTTCGTCTCAAGCCTTTTCACCTTGGCTTCTGCTTTAGCGATCTCGCTGTCGTAGAAGATCATCTTGTTTTTCAAGTGCTTTAGGTTACCCTTTAGCGTTTGAAGCTCGAGGTTGAGCCCTCTTCTTTCACGCTCTGTGAAGCTGGCGCCAAAAGGAGTCTCTTGCTCTTGCTGAGCCGGTAGGCGATCTATCAGGCTCTCCGTTTCATCAAGGACGTTCTCGAGCAGCGGCATCATTTCAATATCATCGGCCTTCTGTTGCTGAGCCGCTAGGCGATCAACATGAACAATCTCGTTAAGGAGTTTCTGAGCCATTGCTTTACTGCCTTTGTTTGGTGTAGTTAGTCGGTAAACCTCAATTCTCGCAAGCGATTTGTACCTAATCTCCTCTGTATCTCGGCAACGCTCCTCAATTCACCATTCCTTTTAGTGATCTCTATGCCATCGAAAAGAAGCTGGTTTCCTTGTACCTCAAACTCGTTATAAAATCTTGCGATTGGCTGCCCCAGCTCCTCAGCAAGGTGTTCGTAAAGATCGTCGACCTTTGATTTTAGTAGCTCTTCCCTCTGTCTTGTCGTGGTGTCTCTTGCGGAGACGGTAGGCGATTGACCCTGATGCTCTTGCAGAGCCGCCAGGCGATCTGGCGTTAAATTGGCATCAGGCTGGAGCGTACTGAAATCCTCGTCTGAAATTTTTTCCTCTTGCGTAAAGTCGTCTCCTTCGTATATTGGATTAATCGGCATTGCATTTATTTGAAACGAATATCAGCTAATAATAAAGCATGAGTAACATATTCGGAACTAAGCTCGATCCCTACGCGGAGATTAAAACAATGATGGCTATAAAAGGCAAGAAGCAGCGTGTAAAAGTCATGTCCCTAGTACGATTAATCAGAACGAGGACTTGTATGTTGACATCCCCAACATGGGGCTGAACGATGTAATTTTTCCATCTAGTATCAAACTACTTTTCGATCTGGAACTTACGGGAACAAACACGAAGCGCACTATCGTCAGCAATATCGGCAAAGCCCTGGTGCAAAATCTTCGTATCACTTTGAATAGCAACGAGGTGCAAAATATTAGCGACTACAGGGTGCTCGCTACCTACAAGGACCTATGGCTGCCCAAGTTTGATCGGGAAAACAACTTGATCCTAGAGGGGATCAATCCCAACGACGGTACAATCCGCGCCCTACAGGTAAAAGCGACTGATCATGTAGGCACAGATGAGGAAAAAGCGATCGTCGCAGCCTATGGCAGCACGTTTTGCGTGCCCTTGGGAAAAATGTTTGAATTGACACGAGACTTGCCGTTCTACCAGCCAGGGCTACACGATAGGTTACAGTTTGTGATCCATTTTGCATCGTACGGTGACGTCATCAAAGATGGTGGTACCCCAGCTGTTGGAAATACCGCAGCTAAACCACCAGATGCTGCCTACAAGATCACTAATATCGCACTAGAGTTTGACAAGGTTAATAACGAGGGTCTCGTGAGCGCTATGATGTCGCGGTATAGTCGTTTGGCGCTACCCTATGAACGGGTACTCCGTAGCAAGGTTGTCACGATAAAAAAGGCTGACACAAGCTACAATTTGCAAATTGATACGCCTGCAAAAAGTTTGAAAGGCGTTTTACTGCTCTTTGTAGACCCTGGGAAAGTGAAGGCTTACTCGGGTGCTAACGAGGTCTTCTACAACCCAAAGATCGAAAACATCTCGATCACTGTCGAGGGTGAGCCTAATGAGCTCTACACGCACGCGATGCTCCCGAAAGATCACCTCGAGCAGATCGTAAACTTATTCGGTAGCCACGATTCAAAGGTGACAATTGGGCAGTTCTTCACAGAGAGATACGCTCTGTTTGTTGATTTCCGAGCATCACCTGATCATAGTCTCCACGGTTCTGGAAGGCCGTTACAGAGATTGTCAGACGGTATAACCTTGCATATGACAAAGAAAGCAGACGGAACAACGGGGGATATTAAATGCTACGTTTTCCTACTTCAAGATGCTCAGCTGAACATCTTAGATGGGCGTTTTCACAGTGTCGAATATTGAAATAAAGATGGCAAGCATATTAGTACTCGCGGGTGGGGCTATAATCAATGCTCTAGCATTCTCGGGGAGTAACTATCTGTTCAGTAAGCTGTAAAAAGCATGATAAAGCAATTGAACAACAGCAAGCTGCTCAAGCACAGTGGGTAAGAGATCGGCAGGCAAAGATCGATTGGTATAACCATCAACGAGAGCTGAAAAGGCAAGCTGGAGAGAGCTTGAAGGAGCTCGATGAAGGTATGAGAGACTATTACATCGCAACGATCGAAAAAGCTCCAAAACTATCCGATTTTTACACGCCCAGCAAGCAGCAACAAGACGGTGAGCTAACGTTTATCGTTGGATCCTTAGCCCTCCTTGGTTTTGCAGCGTACAAATGGGCGTAAAATGTTTTCGACATGTCGAATATTAAAATAAACATGTCGAAACATATTATTACTCCAGAAGAAGCGAAAAAATTAAGCAGTATTTATTATACCCCTGAAAATCTCTGGACTGGTCGGAAGGCTGTTAAATTGCTGGCTGAGCACAGTGGACTACCTAAAAAGAAAGTCGTACACTGGCTATCTCGTCAGTTGCTCTGGCTCAGACATATTCCAGGACCTAAAAGGATTGATTACCCGCATTTTACAATCACAAGGCTTAATGAAATGCACCAATTTGATTTGCTCTACATGCCTCATGATCGCCTGTATGGCTCGAAATACAAATATATCCTCACAGGGATCGATGTAGCCTCGAGATACAAGGTAGCTAGACCATTGAGAACGAAGAAAGCCAGCGAAGTCGCTGACATGATCAAGGACATTTACGCGAAGCCCGGAGGCAAAGCAGGACCTTTACGCTATCCGAAGATCTTCCAGTGTGACAACGGTAGTGAGTTCAAGTCAGATGTGACAAAACTGCTAGAAGGCAATGGGGTCGAGATTAAGCGTGCAACCACCAAATATCATCATACGTTCACAGCCTTTGTCGAGTCCTATAACAAGGTGCTCGCTGAGAGACTTTTCAAGTCCCAGGATGCACAAGAGTTGGTCACTGATGAGACTAGTACCACATGGGTGAAACATCTGTACACTATCGTGAAGAGCATGAACAATACCAAGACTGCCATGATTGGTATGAAACCCAACAAGGCAATCAAGCTAGATCGCCTGCGCCTCCGTCCTGACGGGCATGAAGTCCTACTTACGAAAGGCGATCGCCTGCGGCTCCGTCCTGACGGGCAGGAAAAGCCGTTACCTGAGGACGGTCTTTACTTGTACCTACTGCAACCTAGAGAAGAGCATGGTGATGCGAGAAGACGTGCTACCAAACAACCGTGTGCTATATTACTTGCAAGACGGGCCAGAGCGGAGCTTTGTTTCAGAAGAGTTGATGCTGATACCAGAGGATGTTCAAGTACCTCCAGAGCATGTCAAGGAGTGGTAAACTGACGATATTTTTTTTTGTAATCTATCAGGGTTACAAAAAAAATCCTAGATCTCGGCAAGCTCCATCAATCTCTGATGTGTATAATTACGACCTAATCGAAAGTGCCTTGGACGTTCGGGATTTACTTCAATGCATCCACGCTCTCGGAGCCAGTTGTAATGTACAATGGCATTTGGGGTTTCTGCAAGAACGACGAGTTGACCGTTGGGATGATCTGTTAACTTGTTGCGAATCTTTTGCGCTACATAGCCTTGTTGCCCACATATAGCGACATACGGATATTCATCATCGTTATTCTTTTGGATTATAACCATTCCGTTATCCTTTCTAGGATCTTGCGCACATGGAACATGTCGCTGTCGTAGCTCTATGATTTCTTGCTCTTGTGCGGCTATCGTTCGATCCTTGTAATTCAAGTCGTTGTAGCGCAGAACCAGCTCCGCTTTCTTTTTTCCAACAAACCAATCCAAAAATGGTTCTGCTTCAGGTCTACCACACCTCAAGAGGAAGCAGTAAAGGCCTGGCTCTGTCAGCAAAACTGTGTTTGGATGAAGGGGGGCGATATCGACCCCCTTGTCTTCTGCGGCACTTTTAACCTCCCAGGCCCGCTTTACATGCTTCTCCGGTACATGTGCCTGAATAGCTTTTCTACCATCACGATTATCGTTATACCCGACAGCTCTCCAAACATCGGAGGCAACGATGTATTGACCTATATACTGACCTTTATACCGAAATGATCGGACTTGCTTTCCTTCAAAAAAATTACTGACCAAGGACATATTTCTTATACACGCCAAGGCTCAACCACAGTTTTTTTGTGATTCGAAAAAAGTCACAAAATTACGAGGTCCAATAACGAACACCAAGCTGAGGAAGCCATGGATATTTTTTGCATAACTCTTGCCCGTCAGCTCTCCAAACATCGGAGGCAACGATGTATTGACCTATATACTGACCTTTATACCGAAATGATCGGACTTGCTTTCCTTCAAAAAAATTACTGACCAAGGACATATTTCTTATACACGCCAAGGCTCAACCACAGTTTTTTTGTGATTCGAAAAAAGTCACAAAATTACGAAGTCCAATAACGAACACCAAGCTGAGGAAGCCATGGATATTTTTTGCATAACTCTTGCCCGTCAGGACGGAGCCGCAGGCGATCAATATCCCGAGTCGTGTTTACCAGTTTGCTGTCATCGTCATCATGCACTGCATCTATCAGTCTGTCGTGGGCTCTCAAAAGAGCTTGATACACAGCTTTAATTACGCTCTCATTATTCATCTTTTCTTATATGTTAAGAGTCTAACCAACAATCTTGTAACTTCTAGGATGCTCCAGTCTTACATATAGGCAAGCGTGCTTTGACTTTTTGAGCTGAGCCTTGATGTTTTCACAGTCGCTGATCACGTTTGTTTCCTCGTCGACGAGTTTCATGTCTGATCGTTCGTTGGGGTACCACATGAACAACTGCTTTTTTTGCCTTCGAAGGTTCTTCGGCAAGGCGGTATACGACTGCGTTAGTAGCCAGAGACTGTGTTTGCGATGTCTACCACTGATGGCAAGCTCAAGCAAGGGCTGTCCCTTTTTATCAAGGCTATCGTCGGCTATCATATCGTCAACGATAAACAACGTCTCTTCGCCCGCCAGCAATGACGACAGTTTTTGGATACACTCAAACAGCTGCTCCTTGGGCTCCACCAGGAACACGTAGTCATCCCTCCATAGCGAGGATCTCTCTTGATAGGTCTTGTTCCAGCGGATTGTAGGGCAGAGAATGACAATGTTGTGGAAATGGTGCCTATACTCGTTTTCAAGCAAATCCAGGACACGCTGCGTCTTGCCACAGCTTGTCGGTCCAGTAAAGATTGCTGTATGCGGGTCTTTGACAATGTCCATTTTATTCAAAGCCGTGTTTGCCCTCCACGACAAACACGGCTTTTTCGCAATTATTTTGGAGGCATCATGGAACGCTTATACCACCCTTGTTTTATCGCGTAATCGTCGAATAACATCGCTCCTGTCATATAGCCAGCGAGCTTCAAGCCGTCCTCCATGTCCATCTTGGCCCCCGGTCTAGAAACTCCCAGAGCCTTTTTCGCGCCTAGCGCCAAGACAATAGTATAGGATACTAGTCTGAGAGATTCCCACAAGGAATCGACGACTTCTTTCTGATACTCTTTGCTGCTCATTTATTAAGGTTATCGCATCTTGAAAATGTCGATATGACGCCCTTCCGCTGACACGGTCGCCAGGCGATCGCGTTGCTTTTGCGTGGGTTGAGACGGCCCTTGCTCATGCTGAGCCGCCAGGCGATCCGCTGGCGCACCTGTGGAGACGGTTTCAGCAGGCTTCTTACGTATGTAATAGACTGCCACGCAAACAGCAAGTACGGCAGCTAGACCTCCAGCGACATAGAGACTGTCTGGGAACTTGTGAGGACTTGCGACAGGTTCCTGACCCTCTTGCGAAGTACTTTTGCCCAAGTTCTTCTGTAAGTCAGCCTTGTTCTTGCGATTCCATTCAGCAAGTTTTTTTCCAGCAGCAACACGACCCTCATTCTTCTTGGTTATGACTTGGTTAGATTGTTCTTCACTCATTTATTTAGACTTGCCCTTGGAAAAATAGTAGATGAAAAGAGGTCGTTATCCGAAGTGCCCAGATCGGGGGTAGAGGTGACTGTCGATTCAACAGGGACCTATAATGAAGGAAAAGCCATCGTTTTAAACGACCAAAGGCAAGCTTGGGCTAAAAATTTTGTAAAGAGCTTTACAAAATTTCCTTTTAGTGACAAATCAGTGAATTTTCGACTTTTCTAGTAGAGCCAAGTTTTGCTCAAAATTTCTTCGTCTACCATCCAATACTGCCTTTTCAATTTTTTGTTAAATATCTGACTGCTCCCCATCTTCTTCTTGCTGTTCATCATCTCGCTTTTCATCTGTCTTGGACACATGCTTCACAGAGAGCTGAGTGTGATTAATGGTATGAGCAGCAACCAATAGTGGCGCTAGAAATTTTTCAAAGGCAGAGTACACAAGGATCCCCAAATCTGCCATGGAGTCCTTGATAATCGGATCTTCCTCGATGTCTTTTTTCAGACCCTCCGCACTATCTAGTTTAACAACATTACCTACGGCCTTCGCGTACATGCTAATCGCATGTGAAGATAGTGCCTTGGCGGTCTTTTCTCCTTTCTCGTGAATTTCACGTTGAACGAATTCCGCATACGCTTTTTCGATCACCTCATCTGATGCCTTGTCAGCAAAGCTTTCAGTACATTTCTTCGGCAAGAGATGCTGTTTGCCTTTGCGTATAGCTTCTTTCAAAGCTTGACGTTTGTCGATAGGTTTTTCACGATGTTCAAAAGCTTCTGCTTGTGTGTCTGCAACATCAAATATAGCTGTAATCTCACTCATCTTTATTAGAAGCCTTCTATAGCGCAAAAAGCAGAGCACGATCAAGACGTACGGAAGGATTATTGCTACGGTGAGGCTTATGTCGTTCATCATTTTTATTTTTCAAAACAAAACCCTCGCAAGGGAACCCTCTGGGTTTTTGTTGTTGTTGTTGTTTGAACCCAGAGGGTTTTTGTTGGGTTCGCTTACATTGTGTACATTTTTTACTGTCCTCCATCTTGTTACTTTTTGTGAAGTGGTACTTCACAAAACTCTGGACGGGGAAACCTCACTACCTACAACTCTAGCGGTACTGTGTGGATGCCGTCAGCGTGCACCTTCCGCTTATCATAAAACGCCGAGAGGCCCAGCTTGTTTTGTTCGTACGTAACCATCCCCTGGTTGCGCACCCGGAAACCTACGTTTTTCGCAGTGTCAATAGAGCCATTCAACGCGTTCTTATACCTCTCCCATGTCATAGAGTTCTGCTTCTTCGATATGCCTTTACACGAGAATTTTGTGCCCTCTTTCCCTTCGAAGAAATAGCACTTGGCTGTCGTGGCAATCATCCTAAACCCCATAAACTCAAGCTTAAACAAGCCTCCTGTTCGACTCGAATACTTGTCGGTTACCAGCCAGTTTTTCACGTCTTTGTCGTACTCGTCAAGCAGTTCAGGGCGAACAACATCACGTAACTCTTCTCTAGAGATGTCAAAATAGGCACTGTCCGTATCCATGTAAATGTATTCAAAGTCTCGACGATCCACGTACTTGTCAATGAAGTCGTAGTAAAATTCCAGCATGCGCAATTTGGCCAGCTGGTACACCGCAATGCCGCACTGGTACGCTCTGTCGATATGCACCTTTTTCTTTCCTTCTCGGATCTCGTAAGCATCGCCTATCTCTTCAAGGTCTTCAAGGTATGGCGATCTCATCGCTGCATCCACCTTCTTTTCATCTCTCGTAAAGATGGTGTTCGCGTGTCTCGCTAGGTCCTCGATCATTTTCCCATAGAACGAGTTCCCTTTCAGCTTGGCTGTATCTCCCGCAATACGCTTGTCAGGGTCTTTATCGGCTTGTCGTCGTGCATCCGCAATTTCTTCCGGAAACCATGCAAATGGCTTACCTCGTTTGTACTTGATGAACTGGTGAAACGCTGTCACCTTTAGGCCATGGTCGAGGTACCACTTTAGCACCGGAGTGTATAACAAGATCTTTTTAGCTTTCATCAACCCTAGAAGCTTACGTGTGCCTGAAATACGTTTGCGCCCTGTTGCTTTTAGGTACTTGTGCATGTGCTCGGGGATTTGATCGTCGGGTATCTCCTTGACCACAAATAGCGGAGCCATCTCGCTGAATTTGTCATACAGTTCCAGAGGGACCTCGATATCGACCTGCGCAAAACCGAAGAGGGATCCATTTTGCACACCTTGTGTTAGTAGCTCGAGATTGTGTTTCGCTGTCGGTGTAGGCACCTTGATCAGCTTCTCCTTCCCACAAGGAAAGTCTTGCATCAACGTACTCGGGTACAGCATGTTCGCGTCAAACCCAAAACAGTTTTGCACTTCCGTGGCTCCTTGTAGATGTGGGATCTGATACCCGTCACGTCTCTCTCGTGGTACCTACAGAACACGATGGCAGGCCCTCCCACCATGCCCGTTTGAAGCAGTTCATACGCCTCATTCTTCGTGCACTCAGTGCAAGCCTTTTGCACCTTTTTGCACGCCTTGCAACTCTTGTTGAAGCAGTATGCTTACAAGGCTCTCCTGGAGCGTATAGCTCTTGCTTTGGATTCAGTCGTAGAGACTTGTTCAAGACGTAGCGCATCGATACGCCTGGAATGCTTACCGCATCTTTCAAAATGTCTATCTCGTCGTCGTAGTACTGCCGCCTTGTCTTGTCCACGGCTTCGATGAAAGGTTCCACGTCGGCTAAATTGTACTCGCGCAACCAGTCCATCATGGTAACGCAGCCTCGCTTGTAAAACTCTGCACGGAATGTTTCGTACTCATCAAGAGAGAGGGTGTTTTTACCAATAAAACTGCTATAAAAGTGTTCGTGCTCCACGGGGCCGACGTGGTTTAGCTTGTCATAGCTCGTCAGCCACTCGTAGGGGAACACCAGCTTTTCGAGCTTGCAATCCAGAGACTTGCACCATAGGTCGTAGCTCATACTAGGAGCTATAAAATTTTTGATATCGATAAATTTGAACCTCGAGGTCGTGAGGAACATGTAGTCGTTGTCTTTCTTCGCCACGTTGATCTTTTCGCTATCGCCTCTGACAATTTGATCGACAAAGTACCGCTTGATCATGTTCAGGTCATACTTTCCACTGTTGAAACCTATCACGGCCATTTGGTTTACCCACTCGTTCCATGCCTTCTGAGTCTTGTCTGGAAGCATGTCAAAATCATCGGGTCTTGGATACATTCTCTCCACGTCTTTCACGATGAGGGTGTGTCTCTTTTCGAGCTGCTCCACAAATCGTTCAACCAAGATCTTGGGATCATCGTGCACCAAGAACGTTGGATCTCCGTTCAGACTATCGTGAATGGCGACGCTGACCAGTACATGCTCCGAGATGTATGTTAGATCGGATGTTTGCCGCTGGTGTAAAGGTGCTAGGAGGGCCTCGAAATCAAACACGATGTAGTGAGGGTAGGGTCGAAATTTTTTCTTGAAGTACCTCTTGGCTTTGGGTGGGCTCTCACACTCCCACACTGTGACGAGGTTGTAGCCAAGTTTTCGGATGCCTTACTCCTTAGACTTGGTGGCCGTATATCGATATTTATTCGTGTTTGTTCCTTGGCAGGGGCATCCGTGCCACTTGCACCCGTGGTACTCATAGACTGTTTTGGTCTGAGGTTCATAGCCGTCTACAAGGCAGACTTGGTTTTCCTTTTTGCCATAGCGAATCACGCGTTCTCCTCCATGCCCACACAGCGCGTGATGGATGTGTCTTCCAGTTTCCCTCGACATGTGCTCAAGCCATTTACAAGCGTCATAGCTGAAGCCCTCACCGTAAAAGACCTTCTCTGGCTTGCTAGGCATGCGCTTGACCTTCTCGCCTTTGCAGATGATAGTCGGCTTTTTTCCCTCGCACTCGTTCTTTTTATGCCTTGTTAGGTTTTCAACTCTGGTGAATAGCTGTTTGCAGGCTTCGCATTCCCAGTGTTGCGTTAAAACATCTATCTTTTTAATGTAAAAACAGTGCCCATCCAACATACCAAGGTTGATCGTGTCTAAATCTTTTTTGTATTGATTTTGACCGTACACAAGTCTCCAGGGTGCCTTTTCAGAGTTTGTCAGGGGCTCAAAGACTCTGATGTTGATCTTGAAACGCTTCGCTATCCCCTCAAAGTCAACGAGCTTCGTAGCACGTACATCTTCCCTCTTTAGTTTGGGATTCTCGTAGTACTCGCGTGCTAGCGCGAGAGCTGGTCTCGTGACACGTATCTCGGGCTGCTGTCCTTCTTCACGGTAGTGTACGGCAAAACATCTCCAGACACACAAATTGTCGGTTCTCTCATCCTCCTTGTCAAAGCTGTAGATGCACCTCTTCTTTCGCAACCAGTCTGGTAAAGGTCCACAGCCTAACAGGGGCTCCCTTGTGGAGATGATCTTGATCTGCACATGCTGGAAGACTATTTTCCCTTCGTACGATCCTTGGGTCTCGATTGTTCTTTCTGGTGGCAAGTACGCCTTCCCCCAAAACTCATGATCTCCTAGATCTAATCGCTGCATTTCGCATTTTTCGATAAAGGCTTGTCAGATGTCAGCTAGGCTCGTAAGCGATCCTTCGCTTCCCTTGGTCTTGTGATACGGAGCCGTGCCACCTCCTGCTTCGTAGATGGTGCAAGCAAAACTGTAGACTACCTTGACTCTCATGTCTATGTAGGGCGTAATTTTGCGCATGATGGTCTCCGCCAGTGGCTGATTAAGGTTCTTGTTGAACCGCCATGTCTTGACGCGATTTCCGTCTTCCAACATCTGTGTGTCATTTTCATCAAAAATATGCTGAATGTCTTCGACGCCTTCGGATCGGTTTTTCTCTTGTGGGAACATGTGCTTGATGTCTTCGACTCCGCTGTATTCGTCTTGTATGTCTCCAGCATCATAAAAGTCCTCTCGCGCTTCTCTCTCGATTTCATCGTGCAGTGTTGCCCTTCCAGCAATTTGCTCCCTCACCCTGTTATAATAATGCCTAACAGTGTCTCGCACGCTCTGTAGTCGACCTGCAAGGGCATCGCGAGTTGCTCCTACTGGCGCTGAGACAGCGCTATATAATTTACTAATTGCATTCTTGAACCAACTCATATCTCTTTATTATAAGTACATTCAGACTTCAACTAACAGAGGTCGCAATTTTGAGTAGGGAATTTCCCTTTCTATTCAAACAGATTTGCGCGTTTGTTGATGTCAGCAGTTTTGTCGAGTGCCGTCATTTTTGATGATGTCAGCAAATTTGTTGGATATCACGTGACTTGTTTACTCATTTGAGGTATGATGAAATCTGTGACGTCACAGCTGTTTTAAGGGGTCTAAAAGCAGCGTTTTTTAATAGGGGTTTGACCGTCGAAAACCTAAACTGTACTTTAATTACCTCCCTACTCTAGCTGTATGAGAAGAGCATTAATTTTCAAAATTTATACACACTAATATTTTATGATTAAATGACTACACATATCAACTGAAAAAAAAGGTTCACTACAGTTGAATATTACAGTACATCTAGGTAAATCTACTAATTTTAAAAGCTGACGTAATTGACTGTTGACACAAAATATTCCCAAATTATAAATCCATGCACTTTACTACCCAAGAAAGGCGTTTATATTACGAAGGTACTTATTGCAGAAAAGATTTTTCTATTTTTTAACGTCAATGTCGTCTTCTTCTGCACGAAAATGACTTTTGCTTCGTAGTCGATGTATGAATCAGTTGTCACCCTTAATCAAGTGGAGAATATAAGGCTCATGAAGTGAGACATTAACTGTTCTTGTCATATTGAGATTTAAACGATATTAAATAAATGAGTCGAAAGAGATGGGAAAATGTATGTTCTGGCGCAGTCGCGTGCGCGTACAACAGTGACGTCACGGCAACCCCCAGCAAAGTCAACGACAATCCCCTATTAGTCACCGCACCATCCAAGACCATCCCATATTAATCTACATAAGACCTAATATTCACCGCACCATCCAAGACCATCCCATATTAATCTACATAAGACCTATTATTCACCTCAATGACGTTATCAAGATTCTAGCGCTATTCCCTAAAAATCAACGCACATCAAAGTATACAGCAAATGAGCAAAAAGGGAATTTCCTTAATGATAATAATATTCATCATAAATCAACGCATGCGCAATAAGATGCGTTAGTTTTCGAACAGAATGAAATCTTCCGACAATGCAAAAATTCTATATAATAAAGAGAATGGAATAAAAAACTGTCAAACAATTACGTGATATTGCAAAATGTCGTGGTTTAACAGGGTATTTTAGATTACGTAAAGCTGAATTAATTAGCTTATTGGGGGGCGTACCGAGGAGGCCACCCAGATGGATCAGGATTGTTGGTGAGGATCCCTGTGCACTCAAATATGTGCCGGATCGGTTCAAGACACAAGGCATGTGTAATAAGGTTGTTGCAAAGAAGCCCTGGATGTTCGAATATGTGCCGAATCGGTTCAAGACACAAGACATGTGCAATAAGTATTTTGAAATGTACCCCCATATGTTCGGGCAGGTGCCGGATCAATTCAAGACACAAGACATGTGCAATAAGTATTTTGAAAAATATCCCGACATCCTCTACGTACCGGACCGGCTGAAGACGCAAGACATGTGCAATATGTATTTTGAAATGTACCCTTATATGTTTGGGCAGGTGCCGAACCATGCCAAGAGCCAGGACATGTGCAGCAAAGCCGTTGAAGGGGATTTCCGGCTGATCATGAATGTGCCGTACCAGTTCAAGACGCAGGACATGTGTAACAGGGCCGTTGAGGGGGATCCCGAAATGCTCTACTGGGTGCCGGATCGGCTCATGACACAAGGCATGTGTAATAAGGTTGTTGCAAAGAAGCCCTGGGTTCTCAGGTATGTGCCGGACTGGTTTATCACCCTAGACATTGTAATGTCGTAAAGAAATCGACGATGGAGAGGACTTGGGCAGAAGAAGAGGGACGATTCTGATGACACGAGAGTTATGATAGTGAATAGGAAAAAAGAGATAAACAGAGATATATTGCAAACACGTGTTCTTATTTAACCTATTCTCCCGATATTAAACTGGCGACGAGGAGAAGGGAATAACAGACGAAGATTAAATTCGACAAGATTAAATTCGACAAGATTTAATTCTTATCTGTGAAGTAATTTTAAATTTTTATGCACTTGCGATGGCTGTTCGAAATCTTAATCTGCCAACCTTTCCAGAGTTTTCCACAGAAGATGTGTCTACACTCAGTTCGCGCTGGAAGAAGTATAAAGAAAGATTTGAACTTTTGTGTCACGCTATTGGTGTCACAGATGAGTCTCAAAAACTAGCTATGTTGTTGACCTACGTTGGAGATAGCACGTATGAAATATATGAAAATGTTAAGCCTGAACGCGAAGAAGATGTAACATATCCGAATGTCATCGCGGCGTTAGAAAAACACTTCGAACCACAAGTAAATAAAAGTTACGAAACATATTTATTTCGCAATATAATACAGCAGGAAGATGAAACGATACATCAGTATTTTATACGATTAAAAGAACAAGCAGTAAAATGTGACTTTCACGATAAAAATTTGGAAATCAAAAGACAGATTAAACTTTCTACTACTAACAACAAGTTACGTTTATATAGCTTCAGAAATCCTGATAAAACCTTGGAAGAAATACTGGTGACAGGAAAGACTTTAGAAAGCACCATACAGCAAGCAGAAGTTCTTCAAAAAACACAGGCGAACGATACAGAGCGAATCAACGAATCGCGGTCGGTATACACCGACCGCCGAGGTAAGCCACATTCTTTAAACCAACGAGGAATGAGTAAAAGAGGCCGATCTCAAAATGCCAAATGTTATCGTTGTGATGGACCATTTCCCCATCAAAACAGATGCCCTGCTGAAAACCAAATTTGTAACTCATGTGGAAACCAGGGTCACTTTTCAAAATGTTGTAGAACCAAAACATATCGACATCAAAACACCCGAGCACGTCTGGGGAGGGGATCCTTTTACCAATCAAGACAGCCCTTGAATAACGTTACTCATTCGCCGTTAAACGATTTTTCTGCTATGCAAAATACCCTTGAAGCTAAAAGTGATGATGAAATGTTATTTTATATCCAAACTTTGTATGATTGTGAACATCCTATGATTAGTACTGTGTCTTATTCGTCTGATGTTGTGAATTCTCCATTCGATAGCACAGAAAACACAAGTAACAGTAATCACAGTTATAAGAATAGTAAGCAAAATTCTGATTTCAATACTGTTGTTAAATTAGAAGGAGGAAAAGTAAATTTTCTAGTCGATACAGGAGCTAGCGTTAACATTCTCACATTGCGTACTTTCAATCAGTTAACACGAACGCCTTCCAAAAAAATTAAATCTACTCAAAACAAAAACAAGCGTCGTAACGTACGGAAGTGACACTTCAAATTTGAAAGTTTTAGGACGCGTTAACCTCTTAGTAGAAACCACCTCTAAAATGATTACGCGCCATTTTTCGTGATCGACACTTCCCATAAAAACCTATTATCAGGCCGAACAGCAGTTGATCTTGACGTCATTCTACGATGGCCCTCAGGTGTCACTTCACTTCTGTATATTTTTTTATTACCCTTCATCGTTTTTCAGTTCCCTTCTGAATTTTTCAATAATTTTGCCATTTCCCTTCAGGATTTTTGGGATTTTCCCTTCAGGGTTTTTCTATGGCACACATTTTGTGACCTTCTGCATATTTAAAAAGTGGTGAAGGGAATTTTTTTAGTTGACCTTCGCTATTTGAAAAAACAGTGAAGGGAAATTTTTGATTAGCGTACCAGAGGTCTCTATCTGTGTGACACGTTGTTGACGAAGTGTTGTTCGGTGAGTCATCAAATTTTTACACCTACTGTTTTTTGTCTTTGTTAATTTCATTTCGAAAATCTACACCTCTCTGGGGAGGAGTCGAAAAAGTTTTTTGTTTGCATCAGCAATAATTGAAGCTAGGAATCAAATATGGCTACCTATTTGCTGTGTGTTAGGAGCGAAAGCGAAAGTTCAGACAACAGCCTTGACAGCTTTTTTGTAATTTTTTGCTATCTAGAGTGGTCAGAGCAAAATGAATGGAAACAAAAAAGTTGGGACATATGGCAAAAATATTATAAATCAAGGATAACACATGTCTTTTCTAAGATAGATATTGTTAGTTATGGCACACAGTGTACACACAGACCAGACACATAAAAACTTTTACAAGTGTCGTCATTGAAAAAAAACAAAAAAAAACAAACAAACAATATCAAAGCGATATAAACAAACATGGTTTATAGCTAATATACAGCTTGGTGAATAATTACAGTAAAAGTTCAATGATTGAATAAAACATTGGTGATATGTTTTACAATTTTTACCATTTTTTAGGATATGGAAAATCTGGTCAAAAGAATCGTGAGGGACGAAATGCAGAATAAAGATGACCCTCCAAATAAAATAAAAAACAAACAAACAGAGACTCGACTTGGCAGCCTGTTGAAACGTATTCGTACCTCAAACTCTGCTGATGATGTTAAAAAGGAAGGTAAGGAGAAGCATGTTAATGTCAAGTGGAAACGTGCAGATTTGTTAAAAGGTACACACACAACTGTAACGCAAAAACACGGTGGTGGCCACCGCTTTGTTGTTGTTAATGATTTCGATACTGTTGAATCAATCAAGGAAAAAGCCATCAACCATTATTTTCCTGAAGGAACAAACTTCTTTGGTGAAAGTCGAAATGATTGTGAAATTACCATTAGAGATGCATCTGGTGTTGCGATTGACGAATCACTAACCCTCAAGGACTGCTTGAAAAATCGAGGTGTCTATATAAGTAAATTTTACTTTGTTTTACACACAAAATATGGTTATTTTGATTCAACCGTATTCGAAACAGATGTGTGTTCTGTATGTTTTTGTCAAATGGTTGGTGGGATATGTAGAATCTGTTATCCTTCTGTATATCAGACAATAAGAAACATTGATCCATTAGCAGCATCAACCTCAATTCCCTCATCCAATGACATAGTATTTTCATCGTCTGTAGAACAAAGTTCAATAATTGAAGCTGATCATGAACCTTCATCTGACCACCAAGGTTATTTTGGTAGTTCAAATGATCTCTTTCAAAATTCTGATCACCAACAAGATGATCTTTTGAATACAGATTCTGGCACTTCGCAGCATAAACCAACCGCACCTACACCAACTAACGAAGCACCAGTTACAGAAGTGCCAGCCGTACATGCATCAACATCAACCACAGAAGCACCAGCCGCACATGCATCAACCACAGAAACACCAGTCGTACATGCATCGACTACAGAAGCACCAGTTGTACATGCATCAACCACAGAAACACCAGTCATACATGCATCGACTACAGAAGCACCAGTTGTACATGCATCAACCACAGAAGCACCAGTCGTACATGCATCAACCACAGAAACACAAGCCGTACATGCACCAACCATTGACCTCACAGAGAGTGACATAGAAAAGGAAGTTATTGTTCACCGTACAAATATTCGAGCTGATATGGTGGAAGCATTCAAAACAATAACAGTACCTCAAAAAATCAAGTTTGTTGTTATAGATGCACGAGGAGAAAAAGAAACTGGTATTGGCATAGGGGTTGATCGTGATATATATTCTTCTGTTTGGCAGGACATATTAGATGGATTGTGTGTAGGACATACAGAGCGTGTTCCATTTGTACGACATGATTTTTATTTAGATGAATGGAGTTCTATTGCTACGATATTGGTGAAAGGGTATTATGACACAAAGTATTTTCCTATGCAACTATGCAAGGCTTTTATTATGTATTGTTTGTTTGGTAATGTTCAAAATGACAATCTAATTCAATCTTTTTTGAATTATTTGACTCCAATGGAGTCGAAGATTGTTGATGATGCCCTCCATGGAAAAAACAATGGTTTATTTGAAGATGAAGAATTCCTGGATATTTTGGATCGATTTAATTGTAAAAGCTGTGTTACCATAATGAATGTGTATGGTGTGATATTAGAGATCGCACGTCAAGAATTGATACAACGACCATATCTTATGGTTTGCTCTTGGACAAAGTCAATGAATGTTTTAAGAGATTTTCAGGAATTTAGCACTTTCAATGACATCAATTTGTTTTACAAAAAAATACTTCCAACTAATCGTAAAGTTGTTAAAATACTCAACGCTGAACCAAAAAATGCAGCTGAGAGGGAATGTTTTGATTACCTGAAGCAGTTTATCCGTGGGTTGGATGAAATCGGACTTAAAACGTTCCTAAGATTTTGTACAGGTTCAGATGTATTGTTGGTAGAAAAATTAAGAGTAGAATTTGTACCGTGTTCAACAGCAGCTAGGCGCCCGATTGCACACACATGTGCACCTATGTTGGAAATGCCTTCCTCGTATTCTAATTTCTGTGAATTCAGGGCAGAAATGCATAACATCTTATCTGCATCTAGTTGGAGCATGGACATTATATGAATACAAAACATATGGACTTTGAGATTTTTTGTTATCATTATATGTGTGAAATAACTTGAATATAAGTTTTTTATTTTGTTTATATTTCATGATCAAACGTAAACCGATAGATGAGCATTGAAAATTTTTAGCATATGTTCTCTCCTAAAATAATGTTGACATACAGTAGGCTCTAGTTCACCTGGTTACTGGTTAACCTGTTTTTTTTTTTGCATTTCAAACTGAGGTATACTGATGTTCACAGCTATGTATACAGTTAAAAAGAGGATTTATATAGCAGGATACATCTGATATAATATGTTATGTTCTATATGTTGCTTGATAGTATGGCACTTTTTGTTTGTATTTTGTTATTTTCAGAGGATCGATAGTTGTGTTGAAAAAATGCTTTGTAACATTGAAGAACATTGAATTTTTCTTTGAAAGGTATGAAAAATGTCTTTTCAGTAGATATCCTCAGAAAGAACTCCACTTGCTGTGATTAACTGTTGAATAAAAAACATATAATGACACAAAAAACCCGGACTTAGAACAAAATAAAGATATACTGAAAAATACTATGTCGGAAATACTAACTATGTTCGGCAATTTTCTCAAACAGACGCAAATACAAATCAAATCCTTCTCTTATAGTTCCTGGGATAGTAAGTCCCTCATCGGTCATAATTGTTTGAGCGAATTCTTCAAATTCCGAGGAGAAATCGCGTGGAATTTGATCAGCGTCGATTGAGAACTCATCTACATCATCATTTGATATACTTTGGATGTGATCTTCACATTCGTAAAGATGCGGTAAAAAATACATTGTATCAGGTCGACCTGATGGTCCTGCATTTACGCTCTTTGAAATAAGATGTTGGTTCCACTCATTACTAATATCTCGCAATTCACGGCGTAAAATACCAATAAAACAGAAGCGAAGACAATCGATTAGAACAGGGTCAGCTGGATCTAATATATCGAGGTCGATCATATCTTTGAAGAATGCTTGCCACCAACCCATTCTTCCTTGACGTAACTTGGACCAATAAGCCTCGATACGTTGATTGTGTGGTGATCGAACGATAGAGAACGAAGTTAAAGCATTTTGGTCACCGATCAAGTCCCGAAGTAATATATGCACTGGTTGAATTAACGAGTGTTCTGTTCCATCATCAGCTTTGATCTTTTTCGGCACACCTTTTAAATTTTTGATGGCGTCTAAATAAAACTGCGCAATCAGTTCAGGCTTTTTGTTGGACGAAGATACTTCGAGCCAAATAATCCGTCTGGAGAATCCGTCTATGCACCCGTGTATACAAAATCCGTACGGCTTAAGTTTGTCGTGACCATCTATATGCCAGACGTAGTTTGGTCCGGGACTACAATATTTCCTCCTTCGTAATTTTCGTCTTCTTCTTTGCAGCACTCCTTCTGGGTTAATGCTCAAAACGGCTTTTCTTACGTCTTCTCGCCGAACTAGAATACCTTCAGTCCGCAAATGAGCCCATAATCGCCTATAACCGATGTTCGATCCGCTCCCAGCGATTTCATCTCTCACTGCATTATGCAATATATCATCGTCTACTCGTCGATTAAGCAAAGGTCGTCGAAAAAGCTTCAGTTTTTTCAAGTGCCTTTTAATTGTAGATAAGCTAACTTTTTTTCCATGCCGAGTATTTATAAATTCTTTGATTTCTAAGTAAGTGAATCCCTTTTCAAAGTACTTGGATATTAATTCATCTAAAGTAAGATTACCAGTATCATCACTAATACAAGGTAAACTTGGCAATGACAATGCCATATCAACAGCAAGGCTGCGTGTGAAATGTCTCTCCGTTATTTCCTTCAAAAATTTTTTTATTTCTCTTCACAAAAAAAATATACTGAAGAGAACACAAATATACTGAAATTTAACACATTAAAAAACGCTGGAAATATTTAAATATGGTGTAGATAAATACAAAAAAAGCTCTGAAGTGAAATAGAAAATCGGTGAAAATAAGAACTAAAAGGCTGAAGAGAATTAGAAAACTGGTGAAGGGAATTCACAAAATGCAGAAGAGAAATAGAAAACTGGTGAAGGGAATTCACAAAATGCAGAAGAGAAGTAATAAAAAGCCAAGAAGTGAAGTGACACCTGAGGGCCATCGTATCATTCAGATGAAGAAACAAGCATTTTTCTTTACAAAATCAGCGAAGCATGCAGCCAAACTACAAAGCACCTGATAAACTAAAATCAAAAGAAAACATTCCAACACACCTCCGCAGAGTTTTAGAAAGTTATAAAGATACCGTGTTCAGTGAGAAAATCAGAAAACTGAAGGACTATCAAGTGCATCTTCACATAGATAACAACGTACCCCCAGTAGTGCAAAAAGAAAGACGCATACCTCTTGCTTTACGAAAGCGAGTCAATGCAGAAATCGCCAAAATGGAGAAAGCAGGCATAATAGAAGATGTCACAAACGAAGCGACGCCATGGTTAAATCCGCTAGTTATTGTTCCCAAACCCGAGGAAGGAGTACGAATTTGTCTCGATATGAGAGAAGCAAACAAGGCTATTAACCGAACAAGATATCCAACCGCCACCGTAGAGGATTTAAAAATCAAGCTAAGTGGCTCAAAAGTATTTACCAAGTTAGACATGCGAAGTGCTTTTCATCAACTGGAATTATCCGAAGATTCACGACCTATCACTGCTTTCCAATCCGAAACTGGAATAAAACGTTACACCCGCCTGATTTTTGGCGTGAACTCCGCGTCGAAAGAAATGCAACATGTGCTTAGATCCTTAATAGCAGACATTAATGGAGTTGAAAATATTGCGGACGATTTATTTATATTCGCAAAATCTCAAGAAAAGCACGACGTTATTTTAAACAAGGTGTTAAAACGTTTCGAAGAGAAAGGATTCACATTGAACCTGGAAAAATGTGTATTCTGCAAAAGCAATTTAGAATTTTTTGGGCATATCTTCTCAGAAGAAGGTATGAAACCAAGCCCAAAGAAAATTGAAACCATTACAAACATGCCTCAACCCGAAGATGTCAAGTCACTTCGAAGCTTTTTGGAACTCACCAACTGCATGCAAACATACATACTGGACTACAGTACAATAACTTATCCACTTAGACAATTGATCAAAGAGAAAGCCGAATGGAAATGGACATCCGAATGTGAACATGCCTTTGCTACTTTGAAAAGCGCTTTGAGTAGTGAATCCTGCTTAGCATATTTTGATGAAAACAAAGAGACATTTATGTTTACAGACGCTAGCCCATATGGTATATCCGCCGTATTGTTGCAGAAAAGCAAGGGTAAAGATGATGTTAAGGTTATATCTTATTCATCCAAATCCCTCACAGAAACTGAAATGAAATATGCACAAATCGAAAGAGAATGTTTAAGCATCGTTTACGGATGCGAAAAAAATCGCTTGTACTTAATCGGTAGAGAGTTCACAATATTCAACGACCATAAAGCATTAGTCAATCTCTTAAATAACCCAAAATCCACGATACCTCTGCGAATCGAGCGACTAACACTTCGACTTCAAGGTTACAACTTCACAATAAAACATGTAAAGAGTGCAGAAAACATATCAGATTACGCTAGCAGACACCCTCACACCTTCAGCGACGACAAAAAAAGCAACGGTATAGAAGAATATGTAAACTTTACAGCCACATATGCGTGTCCAAAAGCGGTTACCCTAGACGATATTAAAACACAAACTTCACAAGATAAAATATGTCAACATCTAGCCAGTATTATAGAAAAGAACAACTGGCACCTACTAGACAAACCGACTAACTACCCTGATTTAAGTAGCAAAGAACTAGACGAGCTGAGGCATTACCGCAAGTTCAAACACGAACTCACCGTATCGAACAACAAAGACATTGTCTTAAAACAAAGACGCATTATCTTACCAAAATGCTACCATAACATTGCTGTTACATTAGCTCATCAAGGACACCAAGGTGTTCAGAAAACAAAAGAGTTACTCAGATCGAAAGTTTATTTTCAAGGAATAGACAATATGGTTGAAAAGAAAATTTCAAACTGCATTCCATGCCAAGCTGTTACACCAACAAGTGCAGATGCGCCTATCAGAATAATGGATATACCAGAACAAGTTTGGGAAACTTTGAACATTGATTTTCTTGGACCATTTCCCACAGGATACTACCTATTTGTCGTGATCGACCAAAGATCTAAGTTTCCAGAGGTGGAATTTCTCAAGAGTACCAAAGCTGAAACACTGATACCTTGTTTAGATAGAATGTTCAGCACATACGGTAATCCACGCAACGTTATCTCCGATAATGGCCCACCATTCAGCTCGCAGAAAAACACATCTTACTTCAAGCAAAGGGGGATAAAACACAGACGCATCACTCCACTATGGCCACAGGCAAACGCAGAAGCAGAACGATTTATGCAACCGCTTAATAAAATAATGAGGACAGCTAAACTAGAACACAAGGATTGGAGGGAAGAAGTTTATAGATTCTTATTTGCTTACCGCTCCACACCTCATAGTACCACCAAAGTTGCCCCTTCAGAACTGATGTTCAATAGAAAAATTAGTTACTCAATACCATTAATAGACAACAAACTAACATACGAAAACCAGCAACAAATAGCCACTGACAATAACAAAGCGGCCAAAATAAAGAACAAACAGTACGCAGATGAACGTCGACATACGAAAGAACCATCGTTATGTGAAGAAGACCGTGTCATTGTCAAGCAACTGAAGTACAATAAGCTTTCCACTCCTTACAGCATACAACCCTACAGAGTTACGAAAATAAATGACACAATGGTTACCGCTCAATCGGAAATTGAGTCATCCAACATCACAAGAAATATTTCTCATTTTAAAAGTATCCCGACAACTGCACCAACTCCTATCATTGTAAAGGAGGAGGAAGACATCGCCATAGAGCCACAACTTCCAGTATCGCAACCCGCAAACAAACCTCCATTCAGAAACTATACACCGCCCAACCAAAATCGCAAAATTTATCCCACCAGATCAAGAAGACCAGTTCACCAGTGGAGGAAATACTGAACACTATCCATGTGTAAATATTAGGACCATATAAGACATTATGTTAAAGAAAGTTAGTTCAGCAGTCAAAACCCCTGACATTTTATTTGAACGTTGCCTGCTGTTGTTTTGTTACATTTAGATACGGACTACGTGCATATCGTCTAGCGAAGGGGAAGATGTAATGTCGTAAAGACATCGACGATGGAGAGGACTTGGGCAGAAGAAGAGGGACGATTCTGATGACACGAGAGTTATGATAGTGAATAGAAAAAAGAGATAAACAGAGATATATTGTAAACACGTGTTCTTATTTAACCTATTCTCCCGATATTAAAGACATATGGGATATGGTTGTTGAGGAGGAGCCTGAACTACTCGAAGCCTACTATTACAGGAAGATGGGAAAGGCCGGAATTAAGGAGGATCTTCTCCCATTAGCCTGGCATCATGATAGGGTCATCGATTGGTGCTTTTCAGAGGATCTTACAGCAATTGTTGCAAGATAAATACTACTAATAAAGATGAGTTTCAAGATACAAGCCATGTGTAATAAGGCTGTTGAAAAGGAGCCATGGCTGCTAAGGCATGTACTGGACCGACTCAAGACCCAGGACATGTGCAATAAGGCTGTTGAAAAGGATCCCGAGGTGCTCGAATATGTGTAATATATAATGAATATGTATCAACTGTCAATATAGCTTGAAAAGTATGTTATTCATGACCTTCCTTACCGCCATCGGTCTATCCCTACCACTTGTAACCCTGGCATGTGTACAAGAGGAGAAGGAAGGGTCTAATGAACAGAGGATTAAGGATTTGGAGGCTCGTCTTGATGTCTTAATAAATGAATGAGGAATGCAGTAACTGTTTGACAGTACTCGAATCATATGACAAATGTACCTGTGGTCGGAAGTTCATGGTGGGTGGTAAAATGCTATGCTGGTACTGCTATCACGAATATATCACATATAACGGGGGCGGCTGTGCATGTACCATGACATGTAATTCTCTGCAGTCATTCAAAATATACAATAATGTCGAAATTTGAAAATGAACTTGTTAAATCAAATATATTCTATAATTTTGCTGCTACCTTCACAAACATCGAAGATATCAATGTAGAATACCTAACAATATCGAATGCCATGCCTGCCAATGGAGGCAAGGACAAACGATATGTGGTAGGGTACCATACACAGGTCCTTGTGGTTGCCTTGAGGGTAAAGACACCGAAAATCTGGTCCACAAATGGGGTGACTAAATATAACGCCAATGCGTCACCAGCAATTAGTCTCGATTTTGAAGAGTATCCGGATTGGATCGCTAAGTATCGTCAAATATGGTCAAAAGTTGAGGTGTTGATATCCGAGCAATTAACGACAGAGCCCGTGAAAAAGGACCGTTATGTGAATGCTAAGCTCGAATAATACAAGGACACAATTACCACCAAGTTCTATGGTATGCTGGTACCCTTTGATGAGCCCTGCCAAGCCCTGCCATTCTAGCCTTTTCTTCTGTATACGTACAAGGTAAAAACCACTACCCCCAGACACACATCACAGAATGTCGGTATAAAGACTTTAAAAAGGAGTGGTTACTAAGCAAAAATTAGAAAAAACATACATTTTATAGACCCAAAAGATCTATAAAATATAATACAAAATTAAGGTCTATACTCGGGTGGGGACTCTACATAGTGCTTGCATATTGCACAGATTGAAGTTTTTTTTAAATTTCGTCCTTCCCTTCCTCCCTACCCTTGGCAACTAGTTGGGCACTGATAACGCCATTTTCCATTGCCTTGCTGATTAGGTCCACAATCGAGTTTAGATTCGTCTCCGCAGCCTTATACCCTCATGTTTTTTGGATTTAAAACGTAGACGTTTTGAAGCGTTTCGAAGACCGGCTTGCCCTATTCCGGCGGCAATCGAGTCCCCCCCCCCATGTCACAAGCCAAGGGTACCCCCATGCCTGGGGCCATGGCTCCTATCCCAAGCCCTGGCGTGATAACACTTACGCCAAGCAGACCATGGTCGCACATCCTGACCCACGTGTTGTGCATTTTGAATTTTTTCGCCAATCTATTCCGCTCCTTTATTTCATCCCAGAGATATTGTTCTATCTCCTCAATTTTTTTCAGTCTAATAACCTGTCCCTCGTCAGATCAGAGCCTTGCGCGGGTGCACTCGGTAAATTTGGGTACAGCTTAGCTATATCGCTCATCTTTATTCTATGAGAATGCACATTGTGATGTCAAAAAACGTCACATTCTTTTCATGGTGGTAGACGTCCGTTAGCATGAACTCAAGACAGTCGGTGGTTCCCTTTAAGGGAATGTAAATAGGACTGTCAAAAGTCCAGGTTAACATATTTTCCCATGCATTCAATTTTTTGGTGGGAAACAGGGCCAGAACCTTCGATCTTTTACCATCCAATAGGCAGTCGTCTTCACCCAATTGTGGACAAATAAGTCTTAATTTTTGATATATATATATCGGTTCTATATATGGTATCATAGTCACCCTTTGTGTAATATATTTTTGCAGGATCATAGGTTAATCCCAGGAGCTCTTGCAATTGCCTACCGATAACCACCGTATACCTGTCACTGACACGGAGTCTACAATATGCATTTTTAAATACAAACAGTTTGATCTTATCTTCTGCCTGTCTGTTGACAATAGCCGCGATGTCCTCGATTTTTTACAGGCCATTATTGATCTCAATCCTTGTAACCCTATGGTCAGGTCCCACCTTACGTATAGTGATATCGTTGTTGCTATATAAGTTCAGCCATCCAAATCGAATGTTTATCGATTTTAGAGCAATACGGGTGTCCTGTCCCACGTAGTCTTCAAATATGGTAGGTTTATCTATGTCGGTGATATAGAGTTGTTTCATGTCCTTTTGTTTTAAGAAATGTGGTTGTATCTACAATACAACCACTCTGCAAAGTATAAAAGTAACAGGGGTGAATGGCCGCTTGGTGTAACCAACTTGGAGCATCAGGACCTGTACGTGAGTACAGACTCCCATATTTCCGGAGTATTTCCGGAGCTTACCAAGTATGCCATCAAAGTTCCAACAACCTACCTCGATGACCCCGTTCACATGGGTTGGAAAGGGCAGGCGTTGAATTATTGGAATATCCAGGTTAGTTTTGCTACCCATTGTGTGACGACGGCCCTAGCCATATGTGCCAAGCACATGATGTGCTCCAGATTCTAGTACAGAAATTTGAGGCTATGGTCCAAAGGCAAGAAAATGTAAGCTATGACATCACCGAATTCCAAAAAGTATTGCAGCATGCGAGGACCCCGGTGAACTTCGCTATCATGCGCCATGTGTATATGCTGCCCTCCGACATGACTCTGCGTATGGGGAGGATTGTCGGGTATAACAATAATATTTTGATTGCACCTGCAAGTGCGGTGATTGGTATCCGGCTTGATCTAAATAATAAGCCTGTTGTGCGGCATGCGTCTGCCACATCCCCCAGGCATACGATCAAAACACCCATACATACCCCAAGGCATGCCGGGCCCCCTATACCTCCCATACATGCTCCCGATCATACCATACGGCTATACCATCCATACCTCCCGGCGCCACAACATCGTCCCCCATACCCGAACAACCCTCACAAAATCAACTCGAGGATACCAAGGCCTCATTAATCACCATAGGGGTAGGCATCATACTGGCCTATATATGGTTGAGAAAAAAATAAGGCTTATTTTATGTATAACACGACAAGCCCGGCAGCTCCCGCAATGGCCATATACAGATGTTTAGCTGCATACGTAACGATGGTTGACGCTACTCTTAAAAGGAAGGAGACCACTGTACCGATAATACCCGGCAATGCAGCACCGGCTTTACCTGCTAGATATTTAAGGAAATTTTCAAGCCTTTCAAGTTGCTTTTGCACAAACCCTTTTTCACCACCCCCTGCGATTCCCCCTGCAGCATCTGCTGCCGCACCCTCTCCTTGTAACAGCAAGAATAATGGTGGAAATTAGTAGACCAACAGCAGAGACGATGCTGGCTATGGTTACCCCCTGTTCACGGAAGAGTGTTTTAAGTTTTTCAAGCAAAGGCATGCCATCCCCGGCAATCTTCATCAAATCAGACTTAATATTCCGTAGATGCTTAAAAACCTTGGAGGAAATTAGACCATGCCTACCGAGTGCAACATTTTTATCCTTCTTCAATTGATCAATATCTTTCTCCAGCCTGGCAATCTCCTGAGGCCTTTTCGCCCCGGCCGTCTGCTTCTTGAGTTCCTCTTTCAATTTACCCTCCTTTGTCCTGATGTCGCTATCATATTTTATATTTTCGCCCTTACCTCCTTGATATTCTTCTGAAGGGTCTCAATTTCGACTTTTAATGATTTTATATCAAACTCGAGGGCATCATCGTCAATGCCTGCAAATGAGGTATCTATTTAGCCTTCAACGTCCTGGGCAAAATTTTGAATACTATCAATCGTCTCCATCTCCATCACATTAGGCCTTATCAAAGGGGTCCTCTCATCTTCTTCATCCCTATTCATAAGGACATTAACATCATGTATAAGATTCTGGGCCTCTGTCCTACTACCTTTGTTGAGTGTTTGATATTTATCAAAACCTATTGCCTTCATACGCGCACTAATCAGCCTCTTTTCGAGCTGTCCAATGGTTGGAAAATTACCATTTTGCAACGTCAGTGGTACTTCCGCTAGTGATCTTTTTCCCGTTACAACCCTCTTTAATATAAGTTCACCACCCTCATCCATTCGGAACCTATCGTAATGCATTGTATGAGGCGTCATACCGAGTCCGTCTCTAAGATGTGTATATAGGCTATCAACCCCAACCGTCTACGCGCACCTACCTGCTGCTGACCTGTCGTTGATGTGCCCGGAACATCAGGGAGTTGAGTTGATTGTTGGGTATCCTGCTTGTCGCCTTTATCATCATGCTTACCAATATCCTCTTCAGGTGTGAATACTGGATTATCAGCCATCCTTTATTTACAGCTATATAATAAATAAGTATGAACGCATACGGTATACTGATGGATCCCTATGCCGAGAGCAAACAGCTGCTTGGTATGAAGGGACCCCGGCAAAGAGTCCAGATTTCACATACACCATCAACCATTGACCAGAAAGAAGATCTATATGTCGATACTCCCAACATGCCACAAAATGATGTCATTATCCCGGGTAGTCTAAAGCTTCTATTTGATCTGACGCTGACTGGGACAAATACAACACGTACGATCGTCAGCAATATTGGGAAAAGTCTGGTGAGGAACCTACGTATTACTCTAAATAATAAGGAGGTACAGAATGTCAGCGAATACAATATCCTGGCATTGTATAGGGATCTCTGGCTGTCCAAGTTTGAGCGCAATAATAACGTTATTCTTGAGAGTATTAACCCTAATGATGGGCCTATCAGGGCCCTACAGGTCAAGGAAACTGGTCATGTGGAAACAGATGAGGAAAAGGCCTTTGTTTAAGCCTATGGCAACACCTTCTGTATACCCATTGTAAAGATGTTTGAGCTGACCCGGGATGTGCTCCTATATCCAGCAGGCCTGTACGACAGATTACAATTCATCATCAATTTCGCGCCTTATGGTGACGTCATCAAGGTTGCGGGGACGGCAGCCGTAGGGAGCACGGGGGCCAAGCCGGCTGACTCTGCGTATAAAATTAGTAATATCAGACTCGAATTCGACAAAATTATAAATGAAGGCCTTGCGAGCGCCATGATGTCCCGGTATGCAAGGCTTGCCCTGCCCTATGAAAGAGTACTCAGGATGAAGGTACTTACTATGAAAAAATCAGACACCAGCTACAACATTCAGGTTGATAGTCCTTCCAAGTCCTTCAAAGGTGTATTACTATTCTTTATAGATACGAGAAAGGTGAAGCCCTATGCCGGCGTTAATGAAGTCTTCTACAATCCTAAAATTGAGAAGATCAGCGTCAATTTTAAGGGGGAACCTAATGAATTGTACTCCCATGCCATTCTTCCCAAGGATCATCTGGAACAGATCGTCAAATCTTTGGCAGACGCGGGAACTCCAATGTGACTATCGGACAATTTTTCAATGAAAGGTATGCCCTGTTTGTGGACTTCCAGAGCTCCCCCAATGATGTGCTACATGCAAGTGGTAGACCATTACAGAGACTGAGTGTTGGAATCACCCTGCATATCACCAAAGAAGCCGACGGAACTGGTGAGTTCAAATGTTATGTATACCTCTTACAAGATGCCCAGCTGAATATTTTGGATGGCAGATTGGATAGGGTGGAGTACTAATAAAATGGCTACTCTTATGATCATGGCGGGGGGCGCGCTAATCAACGCCTTTGCATTTTCGGGCACAAATTTTCTATTCAGCAAACAGGGCACGGTGAGGCGGAGCGTAGGCGTCACGACGAGGTCGTTGAAAAGCTCAATACAGCCCAGGCGGAGTGGATACGTAAACGGCAGGCTAAATTGTACTGGCTCAACGAACAAAGAGAGATGCAAATAAAAGCTGGCAGAAGCCTAAAAGAATTGGACGACGATATGTATCAGTATTACATCAACTCGGACAAAAAGGCCCCGCAATTGAAGGACTTCTACACCCCTTCACAAACCCAACAAGATGGTGAGTTAACATTCGTTGTTGGCTGCCTGTCCCTGCTAGGCTTTATAGTCTACAAATACTTATAGGAACGTTTTTTACATATCTAATAAACATGTCAAAAGCATCACATATCGTTACAGAGGAGGAAGCAGAAAGGCTAAGCAATATCTACTATACCCCAGAAAATTTGTGGGTCGGCCGCAAAGCCGTCAAATTACAAGCGAAGGAGAGTGGCCTCTCCAAAAAGATGGTAATACATTGGCTGAGTAGGCAGCTTCTCTGGCTGAGACACATTCGAGGCCCAAAGCGTATAGACTACCCCATTTTACCATCACAAAACCAAATAAGATGCATTAGTTTGATCTATTGTACATGCCTCACGATCGTTTGTACGGTAGTACATATAAATACATCCTGACAGGCGTTGACGTGGCCTAACGTTACAAAGTAGCGAGGACCCTAAGAACGAAGAGAGCTGGCGAAGTCGCGGACATGATCAAAGATATATATAAAGCGGGACCCCTTCATTACCCTAAAACATTCCAATGTGACAATGGTTCTGAGTTCAAATCGGATGTGAGCAACCTCCCAGAAGACAAAGGGATTGAGATCAAGACGGCTACCACGAAATATCACCATACATTCACGGTTTTCGTCGAATCGTACAACAAGGTCCTTGCAGAGAGACTATTTAAGCCACAAGATGCACAGGAGTTGGTCTCTAACGAGACTAGTAGCACTTGGGTCAAGCATTTGTACACTATAGTGAAGAGTCTAAACAATACCAAAACTACCATGATCGGCATGAAACCCAACAAGGCTATCAAGCTGGATGATGTACCACTCGCAAAAAGCGAAGAATATCCCGAGGAAAAGCCTCTACCCGGGGATGGTTTATACTTGTATCTGCTACAACCCGGGGAAGAGCACGGTGATGTTAAACGACGTGCCACCGATCCCTGGTGGAGTAGGAAAATATATAGGTTGGATCGTATTGTGACGGGTAGTCGCGTGCTATACTACCTAAGAGACGGCCCCGATCGCAGCTTTGTTTCGGAGGAGCTCATGCTGATACCAGAGGATGTTCGGGTGCCACCGGAGCATGTTAAAGAGTGGTAAGGAGTATCTTCAATGGGGGGGGGGGGGGGGGGGGTGGGGTAACCAACCCACTTCTGCATATAATTTTCGCAACCCCTGCGGGTAGTGAAAATCGTGCTTGGTTGGGTGTGGACAAATCTTTCCACACCTATTCCGCGAGTTCTAAGAGTCTTTCATGCGTGTAATTCTCACCAAGCCTAAAATGCCTAACCCTCTCCGGGTTTACTTCAATACATCCACGTTCCCGGAGCCAGTTGTAATGGACTATGGCATTCGGGGTCTCTGCCAGTACCACGATCTCACCCTTGTGGTAATCAACGAGTTTATTCCGAATCTTCTGTGCTACATACTCCTGTTGACCACAGATGGCAAGGTAGGGATCGCCATTATTCTTCCGGATGATGACCATGCTATTATCCTTTCCGGTATCTTCAAAGTGTTCATTTCCCAACATCACGATTTGACTATCTCTATCATCAATTTCATCATTAAGTAAGGCAAGGGCCCCATCCCTATCTTCCATAGCTTGACGCTGCTCCTCAATTACATCTTATAATTTTTGGACACCCAACCATTTAATGACCCCAACAGCTTTTGGCTTCTTTGATCTACGCACAATTTCCAGGGCGCCCTCGAGTGTGACAAAGACATTATGTCCATTTTTCCCTCCTCCCCGCATACCTGATCGGGGGCCCATGGGAGATGCCCCATTGGACCCCACTATTTCTGACCTGGTTCATATGAATGCCAAAGGTATTGTCATATTATTAACTTTTTCAATACCCAGAAACCGTCCCAAGTCGGCGCGTTTAAACATAGGTTGATCCTGATTATTGGATAGTGTCTCAATGGCTCCTGGACATCTTTCTAATATATCAACGTAAGCCAGAGGTTTTTGCTGTGCTCAATCCAAAATTTTCCAATTCCTAGGGTGCTCGAGCCTTCAGCTCGGCTTTGATCTCGTCCCAGTCCGGGATGAGATTCGTCTCTTCATTAATTAGCCTCATGTCGCTGCGTTTGTGGGGGTACCATAAAAACAGGGCTTTCTTCTGCCTTCTCAGATTCTTTGGAAGAGCACTGAAACTTTGGGTTAATAACCACAAACTATACCTTCTATGCCTACCACTGATAGCTAATTCAAGCAAGGGCTGCCTTTTTTTATCGAGATCCTCGTTAGCGATGACGTCATCAATAACAAACAACGTGTTCTCGCTCGCTAGCAACAACGACAATTTCTTAATCCATTCGAAAAGTTGGTCCTTGGGGTCTATCAGGAACACATAGCTATCCCTCCATAATGAGGCTCTCTCTAGGTATGTCTTATCCCACCGCAATGTCGGGTTGGTAACTCAAGTTTTTAATTCAACTGTTCAAATTCATTTACATAATCACCAATCGACATTGTCTTGGAACGGTAAAAGGTTTCAAATTTTTCGTAAGCATTGGACATTGCTTGATCTTCAGTAATACCATAAAGCTCTTTTAATTTATTACCAAGTTTATTTAAACCATCGCCTTCATTTAATTCTTCTTTTGTTAAGGCTGAACATACCTGACGTACTTTTGAATTCAAACTTAAATAAACAACTGGCCCTTGTTTCTTCTTTGGAAGTTCTTCAACTACTTTCCATAATTCCAGATCATGTACAAAAATCTTAAAATATAACAAAAGCCTACTTGTGCAGGCAAACTAACAAATATATACAAGTGCTGTGGTACAGTTCTTGCCTGGTTGCACTTGATACACACCAAGGCCTTGCCATATTAGGTGTTAAGGCAACACAATTTAAAAGATAATAAAAAGCTTATCACTCCCCAACCCACCTCCTCCCGCACCGTGTCACAGCACACACAATAAAACACAGTGTAACAAATCTATGTACATAGAGTGGCTAAAACCCAGCTCCTCCCCCTCCCCCCCTCTAATTTAACCTGCATTGCACTTGCGAAAACCACATATCAAAAAACAAAATTGGGTTATTTAAACCGTCTACCTAACCAAATTAAACCAAATAACTATTCTGTTTCATAATGTTTTAAAGCTTTTTTAATTGAAATTTGATGGCATCGTGGTCAGAAAAGTATACACAAAATGACGAAGTTTAAAATCATTGAACAATTCTTTCTTGACATATATATGGTGAAGTGTTGCTCCAAGAAGATGAGTTGGTTCTTGTACTATCTGGTAAAAAGTCTCCAATATTTGTGACAACACATTTGAACATGTGTAATCTTAGGCATTGATATTAAAGTCACCCATAACAATTTAAATTGATGATAACTGAACAATATCAAATAACGTTTCATAGAATTCAGACAAACAAGATGTATTTTTTCTGTATAATAACACTAACTTAAACAAATTAAGTGAGAAAGAAGGTTTTTTAAATTCTATAATAGAAATCCCAGTGCTTTGGTAAATATTAACTATTTCAACATTAAGATCACGGCAAAATGAGATACTTTGAAACTTATCATTGGACTTGTTATGTAACATACGAAAATTACCTAAAATATCAGAAATACTATCTGTACTTTGTTCTGGTAAAAGTTGAGTTTTAGTGAGACACAATATATCAGAGCTTACCAAAAATTAATCATGAAAAATATTTACAGCATGTCTGTTTAGGGACCTTGTATTTAATAATGTTATTGTCAATGCAGTTTCTAAATTATAATCTTAATGTAATGGTGGGAGTGTTGCTTCTCTTCTCATGCAATCATATTGACATGTTACTTTGGCATCAGCTTTAATAGCAGATGGTTTGTATTCACCTGGTAAAAATAGTCCATTTAAGGTCAAAGCTGCATACATTTGACCATTGTTGAAACTTTTTTGTTTTGACAACGAAAAACTAATAATTGCCTGATCAAGACTTGCACTTTATGAACGGTACATGCCTAAGCTAACATCAATGGGAATTGTGTTAGCTTTATAATTGGAGAACTATCTTTATTAGCCCTAATTATAATATTCGCCTCTGCTTTTTCAAAAGGTACCCATCTTTGTTGCCTTGCTAAAGAATTGTTTTGCATCTTTTTAAGACCAGCTTGAACATTATCAAATTTTATATAAATATTGTTAACACAACCATTAGCATTAAATGATATATGTTTAATTGTCCCAAGTTGGCCGTTAATTAAACGATCTCTAATGTCAATATTAACTGTTAACATTACTCTTGCATTAACCTTGACTTCCAGTTTGCCTGCCAAACCACCCGTTTGACTTTGATTGGAACTATAACATTTCTAGCAACATTTTTAGGCAAATCATCAATTGCTAGTATTGAATACAAACAGTTTTCATTTAATCTTAACATTTGACAATTATGTTGTTCACATCATGGTTTATTTTCTGCAAAGAAATTAAGAGCGTGATTAGGATAAGAAGCGAGATTTTAGTAGTTTCTCATCATCTTCTTCAATTGAGGCAGTTTGAATTTTGTTCAAGAGATCAATTAGTTTGCTCACCCCTTTGGCGCATAACTTCATGTAGTTCAACCACCTTAAAAAGATTCCATAAATGTGCTAAATTTTGCCACAAATCATTATACTCAGAATATATTTTTCGTTGTTGTACTGGAGGCAGTTCATAGAAGACACCTACTGTTATAACAGTTATACCGGCAAATGGAACATCATCAGAACACCCAAATATTTCATTTAACCGTAAGTGAATATACAAAAGTAGTAAATTGGAGACCATTGTCAATAATAATGGCTCGCAATTCGCACAGATTATTTCTTAATGCAGAACTCTTTTTATCATTAAGTCTAGGTAAATTCTTTGCAAATCTACCAACTGGAACTCCAAGAGCAGAATGAATAATAGTTCCATTAATATTAACAGCAGCTACACCTGTTGGAGCAAGTAATAATACCTTTGGTTTGTCCAAAGTTTTTGAGTTGTATATATACAGTATAAATTTTTTTTAGTTAAAGCATGATGAACAGTTTTTATTAAATTGGATTTACCTGTTCCATCACCTCCAGTTAAAAACACATAATGAAGAAATCTCTATAGTTTGAGTAGCTGACAGATTTTTAACAAATCATGTTTGCAATGCAAATCACGATAAATCTTCAGGCGCTATGGAAGGTGCCGGAGCCGTGAAGATGTTTGGACGTTCTATCGAAAAAAAAAACAATTTGAGATATACATCTTACATTGGGGATGGTGATACTTCCACTTTTAATGAAGTAGTTGACTCACAACCATATGGTGTAGATATTGTTATTGACAAAAAGGAATGTGTAGGACATGTGCAAAAAAGAATGGGGAATAGATTACGGACTTTACGACAACATGAAAAAGTTGCAGTGTTATCAGATGGAGGAAAAATTATGGAAAAAGGAAGACTAACTGATAAACCAATAAATACGCTCCAAAACTATTATGGAATGGCAATAAGGCAGAATACAGATAACATCTATTCAATAAAGAAATCTGTGTGGGCAGTGCTATACCACAATTCAAAGATCGATGATCTAAAGAAGCGCCATAAATTTTGTTCCTGAAACCCAACAGCTGGTGTCTGTGGCAGTCAGGCCAGCTAACTGGTGAATCTAAGTACAAAGTAAAGTTAAGTTTACCTTTGGCTATTAATGAATTGCTAATTCCACTCTTCAGGAATTTAAGTTCTGAAAACTTATTGGCACGATGTTTAAATGAACAGACGCAAAATAACCAACGAATCAATCAACAATCTTAATTGGAATAAATGCCCCCAAAATACCTACGTCAGTCGAAAAATTATTGAAATGGCAGTTGATTCTGCTGCTATCGAGTGCAATAATGGTGGTACAGGGTTATATGGTGTTTTAAAGAGATGTGGAATTAAGTGTGGAAGGATAATGGATTTGGCAACAAAACGAAAAGACAGTCTTCGTTTGCGTAACATGAATTTGAAATCATCAAAACGTGGAATTGGACGTAGAAAGAAATTACGAGCAGTTAGAAAAGGATTTATAGATGCAGAAAAGCATGTAGAAGGTAAAACATATGCACTTTTTTTTTAATTTTAATGTTGCATTTGAAGCCAAAATTTATTTTTTCATACAAAACTAAGAATTTTTTAAATTTTGATTTCTTTAATTTGTAACTTTTTGTGCAATTTTCTTTTTTATCCGCTTTTACTTGTATCAAATTTCATATCTTGAGTTCTGAACAAGATTTTTCCTTGAAATTTTGTTTCATTAACATACATGCTAGGACATGAACTAGAATCAAGAAAAACAGCCACTATTAAGATAAGTTTTTAATTTGTCGCAAAGTGTTATAATATTGACGAAATCCATCAAGTATTCAAAATGGCATATCTAAAAAAATATTTCATAAAATTTCATCATTTTAGTACATGTCCTACAAAAGCATATAAAGAATAGCCCCTGCAAGTTTGAAACAAAAGCTTGACCAGAACACATTTTATATAGGTTGTAAGTTTTCATATAATAACCGCTAATTATGCTAATAAGTACTTAATTATGGATAAAATAATAAACCTATTTTTGACTTATTTTAATCACAAATATTGTTTGCCACCCATATTTTACTTCATTAAAGCAATATTTTAAGATGTCATTTGAAGGAGAGTCAGTTTTCATCCGCCCATTAAAATTTCAATCAGATAAGCGTTCTTTCTAAAATTATATACATTAATTATCAAAATAAAGTTTTGGTTAATTAAAAGCATTTTAAATATCACACCTTTTGCGTCTAACTGGCGTTAATAACTATCTGTATGGTAAACGTCTCGATTAAACGCTAACCTATAAGATATCTGCCGACGTTCACACTAGAAGCATTTTTGCATAAAACTTTTTTTGTATTTATATTATGCAAAATATAATGCAGAAGTATGCAGAAAATATGCAGAAATATGTCAGCTTTCTTTGATCTCGATATAAACGCCGATAAGACGCCTAACAAGCGTTTAAGTGGCGCAATGTCGCGCTGCGGGTACGCCTTGCCTTCACACAAAATCATACTCAGCAAGATTGACGTCAGTTAGACACCGAGCTTTATAAACTTTGGTAAGCTGTTACATTTTAGACCTTTCCACAATGTTTTTGAGGTCTGTTTGGGTGAAACCATGTCCAATTCGCGACAATTAAAGAGATGGATTGAACGATTCCGTTGAAAGATCGGACAAAAAAAGAAACTTGGGATGACTGGATGACCAGAGAATAAAATGTTGCTCAACTACAGAAACTAGGTTTCTCTGAGAGCGTTACGTATATTTAATATACAATAATATACAAATCGTGTCATGCGTGGTTATTGTTTTCTACATGAAAATGACTAATTACCTTATAAAGGTTATATGAATATGTCGTACAGTCTATAGTCAACAAAATAGACAGAATATTACTTGGTATCTTGGTAGAAAATTAAAACATTACCATGTACATGGCGGCAGACAAATTATAGGCTGAGTAGACCTACCAAAATCGTAAGTTTTCGCTGTGAAATAAATCGTTGATGAATAGTTATAATATAAAAAAGACTAAACGTGACATTTAGGCTTAGCTAATGTAGACTGTTATGTTACTTGTCCATGGCGAGGGTGTGCAATATGTTTTGTACTATAAACACGCTGTGTCATCTTGAATTTTGATGTTGTGCTGTTAACTTCTTTGACGATTTTGCACTTTCGTTTTCGCGTGGTGTTTATGTTGAAATAGCTAATAGAAAGAATAAGAAAAAATTCTTTGATTAACAACCAAATTCTGTACAAACCTTTTGGAAATCTTAAATACTGGATACTAGTAGAAGTACACCTTTTCCCAATCAATACACCGCAAATTATCTCCATTTTGTGCGCATCGCTAGACACCGGCAGTTATCATTGAGAAGTCAATGGCCTGTGGATATATCCACAGGTTCGCCCGTCCTTTATATGCCGCATTTTGTGTGTCGTTATTGTGGTACAATCTTGCGCAAAATCAGACATACGGAATAAATCCACGGGTTCGCCCGTCCTTTATTGACCGGACTTGTGTCTCTTGCTACTATCGGTACTATTTGCGTAGAATTAAACAGACGGCGGCTATTATTGAAGGGACTAGTCGATAAGGCTCGTGGAAATATCTGCTATTTTTGTTTTTAGCCGTCACCTGTATTGCCAAAGTAGATGTGTTTATTTTCCTTTGGTGTAGGCGAAAAAGTTATGTCTTATTTGTTAACCTTTCTAATGTACCGGTGGGACGTCAATACCATCAATTTAACGTCAGTAACTCATTTTAAATTAATGCAGCCATAACAGTCCACTTATAGCTTTGGGGAAAAATACTCTGGAAACGAGGCGGTGAGGTCGGTTATTTTTTACCGCGCTGGCAACTAGGGATCATCTGGGACCAAAATAGGACCTATTTTCTAAATCTTGTTTAACACACCTGCTTTGGAACAGACGGGTTAATGACGTCATCAAAAGACATTTAAATGATCCTATGCATTTTCTTGATCGGCGTTTAAATTTTTACACAATGGAGGTAACGGGTACTCTAAATTTTCAAGAATTTTTGTGCATTGACTGCTGACGTAATCAAAATTCAAATCACGTTTTTTTTCGCTTTTTTTTGCCTAGTTGGATTTTTTCATGGGCTTATGGACTAGTTTTAACATAGTGTGGTACTACATTCCGGACCTAAATAGCATTTGGTTGATGGTTTGGTTGATGAGAAAAAAGCCATGAACAATTAAAGCACTTCTCCCCTCTAATAGGATCAACATATATGCAAACAATTTTATGAGATTTAAAAGTTTTACACGAATTAGGAAAAGTCCTCAAAGCAATAATCCAAAGTATATCGGCCTACCTGATATTTTTTACGACGATTGTCTTTCTAAATACGAAAAAGCAAAATGTGTTAATACTTGCTGATGATGTTAAGGAAATAAAACTAAAAGCAGATAGGTTAGGAGAATACTTTTGATAGCTTTATTTAACATTATACCTTTTCTCTCTCATCGGAAATTTTGGACTAAAAAATAATTTAAAAAAATTTGTAAAAATTTATACATTTACCATCTGCGATTAGCCAGGCATAGAAATGTGCAACATAGCATATATGCAAGACTTTACCACAGACAGGTTTAACCCAGTAGACAGTGCTAAGCCTAATGGAAATAACCGTGTTTTACTCAGCCGTATTATTTTTGGTATTAACAGTGGCAATACAGGTTTTTCTGAAGAGGACAGACTTCATAAAATCCCTGTGCAATGTAAGCAAAAAACGAAACACAATAATAGAAGATAAATGGCAGGCGTATGAATTTATATTATCTTGTTTTTCAAATTTTTACACAAAAACATGCAATTTTCCTTCTACACACTGTGATTCAAGTCATTGGATAACTGGTATTGGATAAATTTATTCAAAATGTACCCTTCATAATCCACATTTTTAAAGAGATGATGCTGCAACAATCACTAGCAAGAAAAAACTTTATCGATGTATCCAGAAGTTATCCATCTATGCCGCACCACCATGTATAACTGGGGCGTATTCGGGCAATTCAAAAGTTCTTGTTGTTGTTTTTACAATTGCTACTTTAACGCAAAAGATTTTCCTGTCTGGTATAAATGACAAACATAGCTAAATAGATCATCAAAGCACGCATAGGCTCATGCTTGTGTATCAATTGAACAACAAGACCGACCTTTTTAAAAGACATACGTTGTTGCTGTTCTCCTCCTATCTGACCAAGTTCAAGAGACTGTTGTTGTCCTCCCTGCGACATAAAATTATTCTGCATTTGTTCTGGTGACACGTTTTCCATCTGTTGACCTGACTGTGAACCTAACAATATAAAAAAGAGTTTTTAGGTTAGCCAAAATGGACAAACCCTACCGCAGAATTGTTTTCTTAGGAAGGTCTTGCTTTACTTTACTTTACTGTTAAAGGAGGGGCGAACAGCCGCGGGCACGGCTGCTGATTGGAAATTCATGATGCTCGAGTTAATTTCAAGGACCAGATCCGCTGGTCTAGTATTTCCCGTAAAATCTTCACAATTGTTAAGGTTTTGTAATATTTAGTTAGCATCAAATCAAGTGAAAAATGGCTTTAAACAAAAAAGATTTGCTGTTTTCATATTAAAGGGGTAATAAATTAAAGCTGCTTGTTTAAGAAAGGTGAATTTATGGCTTAAAACTTTGCAGCATAACAACACCTTATAATCACACCGTTTTAGTACACAAGTTAAAGATCAAAATAGCAAAAAATGCTATAAGTTGAAGAACTCGACAAAAATATTTTTATTTTTGTTACTAAACTTTGAAACTAATTCATAGGTATAAAGAAAATAAAGATTTGTAAACAAAGCTGAAACCGCCATATTGCAAGTTCGATTTGTTGTTGAAAGTATCCGGTTTTTGTACTTATGGTAAATAGACCTATTTCAATATCGCCTTTTCATGACCAGCCGTGGTGACAAAAATCAAAACATTGCATGGAAAGAGGTTAGTTTAGATAAGTTCAGGACGCAAAGTTGTTTACTAGCTGTTCTAACCTTAGTTATCAACAAATGTTGGTTTTATAATTTTCAACTGCCATATTGAAAGGATCGTAGTGGATACAAGTATATTGAGGGTATTAGTAGTGGTAGTGTGACAAAAAATAATGAATATTTATCGATATTAAGTGTGTATTTATGGCAACTCTAATATTGGCAGCTAGCTATATGGCTAGCTAGCCAACAAACGTCTTTTTTGTTACTCCTACAAAAAGTTTATATTCTATACTGTAAGTTATAAAATGTTTACCTAGTTTACTGAAACTTCATATAACTTATATAATTATAATTTATAATTTACATATATTATAATTATATAGGTTATAATTATTTTCCTAAAAAAGTTACCCAGGTTTTGGCCAGCTATAGGTTGGTTGTTATAGCTAGCATGTACTCAGGGATAATGTGCTGTCCAGCTATGTATCGTTATTATTGTCACACTCCTCTGCTAATATGCTTTAACCTTTCCATTTAGTATACATTTATAATAAACATATTTTGGCTTAACCCAGTGTACTCAGTAATCACAAATTGTTTATTGTTTTGGTTTGTCTGTTCAGGTTCATATTAGTATTGTAGGCTTATGATTTCTTGAACATGTTCAAGAAACGATAAACCTACAATACTAATCACAAATTGTTTATTTTTTCGGTTCTGGCATAAACTAATTTTTTCAGAAGGTGAAGAAACAACTGAAAATGCTGCCGTTCTTACGGAAATATTTTTATCACAGGCCACACATTTATATAAATAAAAATATTAAGTAGGTGTAGTGTTGCTCTATTCTCTAAGAGAATAGATTTAAGATTCTTAAAATTGTTCTTATTCTCTTTGGCAACAAGATGACAACAAGATTAGGCCTCTATCAACTATTTTGAAAATGACAGTGTTAAACTTGTAAGGCGTTTGGGTTATCCTCAGAAAAATAAAACAAAGCCATTTATTAGTTGTAAGGCCGTCTGTATATATTTAAAACTTTCTTAACTTTCTTAGGCCACCGGTTATACGTTATTGTGGTAAATCGATCAAGTATTAAACATATCTAAGAGAGTGCTGTCCAGCTTAAATGGCTAAATGTTATTGCATTGAAACAAAATGTGACTTCAAACAAATCGTGAGCGGTTTTTTCATCTACAATTCTCCTAGCTTTTGAAGAAATCATCATCCCCCCTCCCCTCAAAAATGCCTATTTATTATTATTTCATTAAAATACATAGTTTTCTGTGTATAAAAAATCTATTGCCCTTTTACAGTAGCTTAGATTCGGAAACTCAACAAGTATAATACTATGTTAATTCTATCAGATTTGTCCAGAGCACCCTTTAAAAAAATTATTTTTACAAAGTTGTTGATTTTTGCTTTTACGTACAAATAAATTACAATACCCATAGTTACACCTGGCGTGAAATAACAACCTGGCAATACTTATAAATATAATATTACTGGCAATACTTATAGAAATACTACTTATTGACAGAACATTTTGTGAATTTAAAAAACAACAACAATTAGCTGTAGCTGCAACCGTAACATTCTAACAGGCTAAAACTTTTAAAATAATCAAGGCTAGAGGATACTTATGAGTATTACTTTGGGTGATTGCATTGCTCATATTACATTTTGTTGAATACATAACATGATGAAGACCAATATCCAGTCTAATACTACCAACCCAACATGCTTAGGATAGCCAAGTCATAATGGTATTTACAGATGTTTTTAAAAATAAAAGATATCCAATAATAAAGAATAAAGTGGGTAGCCATCATGTACCCAAAGTAAGGAAACCTTATAAGGAACATGAAGAAGAGAAGAATACATTGGTCTTGTTGGTTGGGGTGAGATTGGATTGTTTTTAGTTTTAAGGAAACAGCGAGTGCAAAAGCAATGATGGCTAGTTCTGCTGTGGTTAATGCTAGTGCATTAACCACGCTACTGGTGGTGGTGTGATGGCTAGATTGCTTGGTGGTACTGATGAAGAGAGAATTAGACATGATAAGGCTTTGGAGAGACTTACAAAGGACAGGGATAGATTTAATAAGGAAAAGGCTCAGATGATTGATGATTAATAAGACTTTGATGAGGGAGAGAGAAAGGCAAGGGATGATTTTCGTGAGTATGATAGTGCTATAAGGGAGTATTATCAGGTTATAGTGGTTAGGTTGTCAGTGTTGAAGGAGCCAAAGTTAAATGACTATTACGTACATAGTAAGAAACAGAAGATTGAAGAGATAGTGTTGTTGCTGGTGGGATTGCGTTATTGGGATATTATTTGTGGAGAAGATAAATGTATGTGAGGATTATGGATATTAGTAAGAGTTTTGAGTTTGAGAGTGTTATTAGTGGTGGTTATGATATTGACGTAGGGTTGGTTAGTGCAAGTTTTATATTTTCATGTTATAATGTTTTTGTGGACAAGGTGGTTTCATTTGGTGGTAAAGAAAAGTTATTGAAGGCCAGATTTTATACGTTTACCGAGCTTATAGAACTTGTTGTGGTTACTAATATTGATAAGCAAAGTGGAAAGGTTAATATTAATGATGACGTTGTTATGCCTAAGTATTTGAGGGAAATGATTTTTAAGCTTGATACTTTGGCTGGCCTTAGGTCTTTGTCGTTTAGATTTAAGGAGTTAAATAGTTGTGATAATTTAGTTGATGGAGTTTGGTGTAGGGATTTATATACTTGACATGCCAGTGGGGGGAGATTCGAATCGTTGTAAATGTGGAACCTAAAAATATTTTGTATAAGAGGTTGTCATGGGCGTAGATTCATTCTTTGAATGTTAGTATTGTTGATGGTAATGGAAATAAAATTAGCATAGATTATCCTATTGATTTATTTATTTATGTAAAACATATTTATACAGGGTGGCTACCGTCAATTTAAAAAATAAACTGTTCTCAATGGAGGCCCTGTGTATAAGATAAATAATGATAAAAATATATATATTTATAATATATAGAATATATGTTATATACATAAATAAATGAGGTTGTTTTACACTTTAGAAAGAAATCTGGGTGAATAAAAAATGCAGAGAAATAAGTTAGTACCTGCGAGAAGCCTTAGGAGATCCTCAGATCAATGAGGTGACCCAAATCAATTGCGTAGTTCGGGTCTTGGGAGTTATCATCGGTGGGAAGAGGTGAAGAAACATTTTGCTGGTGGTCGCTTGCAGGAGTATGAAAATGTGCGGAAGGAAATGTTGTTGGGAGGAATAAATTTGGGTGGTTATTATACGAGAAGTTTGCGTTGTGGATTCATATTAGAACTACTGGAGATATAAAGCTTCCTGGAAGTGGTAGAAGGGTGGAGAACACTTGGGAAGGTGTTACTTTGCAGATAGAGAAGGCTGCTGAGGGTGAGGGAAAGCTGAACGCGCATATGTTTTTGTATATTCACGCACAAATTAATATTATGGGTGAAACATTCTCAAATCCTTTGTATTAAAATGTTTGTGAAGGATTCTTGTACAGCGTTATTTGTGGGACAGATTGGTTGAGGTAAGACTAAGTTATTTTTGGATTTGTGGGGTGGTGAGTTTAATGGTTGTTTTGAATATGTTGTGGTTTTGTGTTCTACTTTGAAGTGGAATAAGACTTATTTGGAAAAAGAATAGTTGTGGACTGATGATTGTGTATTTTTTGGTAGAACCTGGTGATAAGTTGTTCGAAGTTATTGAATTTTTAGTAGGGAATTGAGAGATTGGGAGGTTGTGTTTATGATGGATAACGTTATTACAGATGAAAGGTTGGATAAGGAGAGACAATCGTTGATGAATTTGAGTATTAGTGGTAGACATAGATTACATTCTTTGTGGTCACTGTCCCAGGTTTATTCAGCAATACCAATAAACATTTGACGACAACAGAAGATACTTTTGTATTTTAATTCTTATTAACATTCCGAGGTAAAAATGATTGAAGAGGGAAACAGTGTGCTTGAGGATTGGGGTGGTATTATTAAGAGGTTAAAAGACAATAAACACTCGTGTTTATATATTAGATTGGAGTGTCCCGTTGCTTATTTGTTTATTCAGTAAACTTATTTTTATTTTTGAAAATATTATAGAAATAAAAATGAATGACTTTCTATTATTGATGAGCTTTCAAGTAATAAATTATTTATTGGTCAGTATTAAACACAGAATAAAAAAGTGACTATATAAATATCAAACTTGGACCTTTACTAGTATTGTCTTGTGGTGAACGGACCGTGAGAACACGGGATCAGCGAGGAAGGATCAGCCGTACCTGCATACAATCGCGTGGTTCTAAATCCATGTGTTGGGCTCTGTTCAGATCCCTGGCGTGGGTAGAAATGTCCCATAAACCACCAAAACAAAGAGAAACAAACAAACAAAAAAATAAAAAATAAAAAATCTCCGCACCTTAGGATTAGGTCACAATCCTCTGGGATACGGAAGTTTGCCGAGAAAAGTATTTCCGAGAAGGTAAGGCACCGATAAGATTTTGGAAAAGGTTTATGGCTTCGTGTGGGTTGCTAGCTCAGTGGGAATTTTGCACTCTTATTCAGCAGGTTGTACTTCGGTTTTAATCTTTCTTTCTTACTTAATATTATTAGTCCCTTAGTCCTGCAGACACTCGTATGTTTTTGGAAGGCATTGTTTGACTGAAAATATCTCAAACAACATGACATATATCATTCATATTGCCGTCTGTTTGGTTGATATTAAGCAGATATTCAGCAAGGTAAAATCGGATATCCGTAATTAATCAGTGGAGCGTGTGATATTTGACGACGCGCAGCGGAGTCGAATATAAACAAAGCGAGACTTAATAATTACGATATCCGATTTTACCGCGCTGAATATCTGTTTTATCATGCACTATTGGAAAGGAATCCTTATCTAAAGTGGTGAACCTCTCCATACTTTATTTTGTTTTGTTTTTGTCTTTTTCGTTGTTCTTATTTCTTGTTGTTTTAAAACGTTCGCGATTCAGTTATTTTCAGCTCTTCCTCTGATTGATAATCCTTTGTGTACTACTATCGAGAACAATAAAAGATGGAGTGCGATATAATACATCCTTTGTATGCAACTTTATTTTTAATTAGTTTAAACTCTCCATCTGAATGACTTGCATGTAATTTTTTAAAGGAACTATATATACAAAAGAAATACAAGTGCCGGAGAGACTATCGAATATCTCGAGATATTCGATATCGGATATCTGCTGAGATATTCGACTCTCGGCCAACGACTGCACGAATATCCAAAAATATTCTGTCAGACGCTCCCGCCTAAGGTGCATGATAAAATGCTAATATTATTGTGTACATAAAACAATTGTTGTCAGTGTTCTTGACGTTTATTATAGATCAAACTTAAAAAAAAAACATCGCCAGCTTCATCAATTAATTATATTGACGACGTTTCGGCCGTATGCGGCCATTATCAAGTCATGCTACAAACATTATTACGTAAAAGATTATATTTATTTTATATACATTACGATCGTACGATACAATTATCGTACGATATATCAATCAACAAAGAGGAATAATGGAACAGATGCAATATTTCTATTCAAAGCTTGTTTATCCCTATGGATTAATAAACTCTCCTTCAGCTCTAGATCGTAGTTATTCCTAGCGGTGAAGAGCATTGAAAAATTTTCCAAACAAGGCTTAGACTGACAGTATAATACATGCTCGGATACGGCTGAAAAATAAGGACTTTTGGTCGCTTTTCTGGTTAAAGCTGAGATCCCCATGTGTTCACCGGGTCTTACCTTTAAATGTCTTGCCAATATAGATATCGATGAAACTGGTGATGTTTTTCTTTTACATTTAATTATAACCACACACCAACATCTACAACAATATTTTTTATAGATCCTGTTGCTCTTAATTTTTGTATATTGTTGTATGTTTTCAGGATTTCCATCGATCTCGGTTTTTCCCATGAATTAAATACTTTTTTCAGTTTTTCGATGAGTTCTAAGTGATATTTTTGCTCTACTATAAAAGTTTTTATTGCAGACCAGGCGGTGTTTATGTTGTCCGGTCTGACGATTTTTTTAAGTGTTGATTTTGCGGCTTGTTGCATTTCCTTAACATATTTATATCGAATTGCAATGGTTAAATTTTTGAGTTATCTTATGTAGATTCCGTATATGGAAGCAGAGTTGTTGGTATGACAAAATCTGTTTCTAGATTTATTTTTATAGTGAAGATAGGATTGAAGTATACCCACGCATTTTACCCTTTACTTCCAGCTCGCCGGTTTTAGCTCACCTTATAAGATTCTGGATTTATCGAATCCGAGTGTGTGGGGAGGAGGAGCTATCTACTCGAATATTTCAGTCTAAAAGGGCCTCTAAACTCGTTGCTAAACTCGTTATCGTCTCAAATTATATTAATTTGTAAACGAGACGAAAGTATCTCTCTAGAAAGGACTCACCTCGAAATGGATTGTTTGCACCACCACTGAGAGTTCCCATTTCTACAGGAGTTTGATTTGAACTTCCTATTTCAATTGGAGATTGCCCTCCCATATTTAATTGAGTAGCTGCGCTCATGGTTTGACCAGAGATTCCTGTAAAAATGGCAACACATTAATTTATAAAAATATCTATCAAGTCTTTTAATTTTTGCTTGAAAAATAATTTGATGCGTGCTTATCCAAAAACAAAACCAATATGTGCAGGCTTACCATTGTTATCTGTCATACTTGACTCAGTCAAAGGTGAAGTTGCTTGATTTGGTATTTGTGGAGAACCAGTGTTTGGGTCCAATCCTTCTGTTGCGCCTCCTTGTAAGCCTTGAAACTGATCTGCTGCAGAACTTCCTAAATGAAAAAATTTACACAGTAACACTGTTTGGTAGAACATTTTTGCTATCGTCAAGTTTTAAATTAGTTATCACACGACAGTTACCATTACTGCTAGGTGTGGTAGTACGACTGTACTTGTAATAATGAGTAGGTGTCAAGAGAAAGAAATAAGTATACCTCCTAAACTTCCTAAATTTATTTCCTCTGTTCCGCCTAGTCCTCCTGCGTTACTGAAACTACTTGTACTACTTAGACTGGATAAACCACCAGCGCCAGCTAAACCGGATAAACCTCCAGCTCCTCCTAAACCGGAAAAACTGGATTCACCAATTCCTGGTATGTTGGGTAGATTCGGGGACTCTGTATTGACTTGTTCTTTCTGTCCAACTACACTTACTTGACCCATGCTGCTTTGCGTTGCTTTAGTTATCTCATCTTGAATCTGAGTTAATTCTCGGTTGCTTTCAGATGAAATAAGAGCATTATAGTTCTAAAAAGGATAATCATAGTTATTGTTTACATATTGCACCAGCAGGGAAAAAATAAATCGAATTTTATTCAATACTCTGAGAAAGATGCAACTGCTGTGTGCTCATACAAGAAAACTATGACATGCTAAAGTATCATGTGCTTAGCTCTTTACCTGCATTTCTTGTGATGCTTGTTCCTTGGGAGATAATGATGACGAAGCTGACGATGAAGAACTGCCAGTAGAACTTTTAGATGCCGCTTCATCTTCTCCATCATCGTATGTATCTCCGTTAGAAAATTTTTTCTCCTCTTCGGCCTCCATCGCTAAACGATCTTCCAGTTTCGTGTCTTCTTTATATGATGTTTTTGTAGCCGACTCATCACCACCTAACAGAATTTTTTTTTATCAATTCATTAAGGTGCTTAGGTATGTGCAGAAATACTAAGAGATGTGCAGTGTTCAATAAAATCAAACCTAGAAGGATGGACAAAGAGAAGGAGGTATAATTTCATTTAAAGAAACGTAAATCTATTCATTTTATATTGTTTTTAATTTAAAAGGAAACAGCTCGATGTTAACAACAGGCTGAGCGCTTAGTACAGATAAACTCTTTCCCACATCCGTATAGGCGTAATACCTTTTTCGGAAAAAACTTTATTGCAACAATTTAAATAAGAACAGCTAGTAGCTACTAGTAGTGACTTCCTCAATATATACGTTTGTAGCCAAAATTACTAGTTTGTTTAAGATTTTTACATGGATAGAAAACGTGACAATATATTTATCTTAACCTGTAATATTAGCCGTATTTTTGTGAGTTGAAAAGGGTTGCGCTGCAGCTTTATTTCGGAAAATTCCCGCAGAACTATGACTTGCTGAGTTCCAAATTCAACCTACAATTACGTAAATATGTTTTTTGTATACCAAAAATATAGCTGTCAATAGTTTCTAGTATTTACGATAAAACGCACTTAAAGTCAAATATAATCAATCGATGGATTATTATAGCCAGCGCAGCAGCCTTTGCGATTTCTAATTTTCTTTGAAATGTCTGTTGCTAGCGCAGGTTCAAATTCTCAGTTGTGTGCGATGCTGGACGTTCCATTTTGTTCTTTTGTTTCAGAAAATAGTTCTTTGTGAGAACTGCTAATGCAATTTTGATTTGTATGGGCAATTTTTTTACTGAGAATAGTTGTCCTAAGTTGTGAGGCATGCATAGCTAGCTATTTTAGAATATTTAGCTAAATTCTATTGATTTTTGATTCTGCAATATACGGTTAGATTAAGACATAATAAACAATGTAAATTGTCCTTGATAAAATTGTATGGCTAACGTCTTAGATGCTTTTAGTAATGGGATTGGTAGCACAAAACTTTAAAATTATGTTCTTATTTTTTTTAAAAAATAAAATATTTTATTAGTAGTAAAATCCAACCTCCATGGGACAATCAAGTTTTATTATTTTTAGCGTAGCATAATTCACACGCTAAACCGCTAAAGTTTCATAAAAAAGATCAATTAAAAGAAGAGCCTGTTAAGAAATACCAGAACACAGCCCGTTAGAAATTTAATAGATTAATCTCCTTCTTTATCCACTTAGATTAATCTGTAAATAAAAAACAAGTACATAAATTTTTTCACCTACTTTTGGTCACTGCTTTTGTATGCAGCAAACCCAAAGCATTTCCTAAAAGATATGAAATAATAAAAATTACAGTTGTTTGAAGTCAGGAAGAAATTATCTAGAATAATGTCAACGTTCCTACATTCAAATAATGCCATGCATGCTTGAAGTACGCCTTTCTTGCGCAGTTTTATGCTTAATTTATGATGTGAGAAGGGTGTTCTGGTATCTGCTGTTACAATAAATAAGTAAAAATGAAAAATAAAACTCTTTTGACCGTTTTAAACGTACCAAATAATCCAGTATATATCCTGTTCTGTATATAAACCCATATTTCCGTCCAGTTATAAGCCCACTTGAACGACGAAAAAAAGAAGCTATATTTAGGTTATACGATTATAAGGCAAACTAACATCTTTCACAGAACAATTAATTGCGTCCAAGAAAGTTTTCTTCGTTTTTTTTGTTTTATTTTAGCTTCATACCACACCACTACCAAGCAAAACAAAACAATAACCTGATGCTCGAGCAAAGTGGAAAAACATGTTTTAAAGAAAAGTGAAATGTGACCTATCCAACTATTTTGTTAACATCCTGTAGTTTGCAAGATTAAACACAGAGATAAGTTAATAGATAATCTAAAATAGTCTGGTCAATAGCATGTCAAAGTTAGAAAATAAAAATCAACGTAGGGGATGCAAACGCCACGCCACGCCTCTTATATGCGGGATTTTATGGTATAAAATTTAAGAGATTCATTAAGTGAAATCGTTCGATTTTTAAATTTAATTTCTATAATAGGCTTTTTCGATATGTATTTTTATTTAAGAACTAGATGCGCTTTGAATAAGATATTTAAAGATATGGTGACTGCATATGCGCGTGCTACAAAATAAACCTACGCAATCCAGTTGATACTAGGTCGGATGCAACAGGTGGAGCAGGTTTGGTTCTAACATTCAGCACTGCAGAAAGAAAAGATTTTATCTGTAAAAGTTTGGACGTATGAAAGTTTTTTTTATTACATAATTTACTGTTTTTGTTGTTGTGAAGTTCCTTGAGCATTCAGATGTTTTTTATAAGCAGCTATAAATTTATTAAAGTTTGTATCAAATTTGCTATTACTTCCTAGAAACTACCTAGGGAGAGCTCAAATCTCCCAATCAAGTGATTTAATGGAAATAAAATATGAAAATTATTGTTCATGCAACAAATAGTCACCATGGCAACAGGAATAATGATAAATGAATGACAGTGTGGAGGTGAGGCGTTTTATAAAGAACACCTACTTAGAGGGTGACGAGTTTGAACTTGTTTTCCGCGAATCGCTGACACTGCAAGAAAAAAACGTTGAAGGTGACACGCGAGCGGTGTACATTAACGAAAATCAAAGCAGAAGCAAACTGGTCAAATAGTATAGGTTTTACAATATTTCGGTAGCTAAAAAAGTTAGATACTGTATTACTGTAAAAGACAGGGCCGACGAATTGGATTTGAAGGTGGAGGAGCCATTATAATAACTAAGTAGGCCCCATCATGGTTGGGGCTGCTTTAAAAAATCTTTTGATATTTCTCCAGATTGCCTAAATCGGAATTCAAATTTTAAAGCTTTCGTTAACTGTATTTTGAAACTTTCTAAGATAATTCCTTATTATCTTCAGACTCCGTCAGCCCGGGCCTGTTATGAATAGTACATGTTAAAGGAAGTAAATGCCAGATTTATAAAAGTTTCACTCGTTACCTATACATTGAACAAGAAATGATGTAATGTTCGTGCCAGATGACCAGGGAGCTCGATCATGCTAATCATGAATCACCTTAACTAATGACTAACGTGACAAATGTGACTAGCTGAAATGCACTTACTTAATGCTGCAAGATCAATGGGTGCATGGGTGGCTGGTTTTCCACGAATACTTTTTACGGTTGTCTCCCCATCTCCGTCTTTTTCTGGAATAAGTTCCTCTGCGTTCTTTGGCCGATGGTCTAAACGACCTATAAATAATAAAAATTTTTTATAAAAATATGGTGCTGGAAAGCTCACGAGCGCGCGTTGTTCAAGATATATTTCCACTTGCTGTAATCTAGGAAATCGCATGTTCTGAATATTTTTAATCACGTTAAGTGGACATTTCTTCACTTACCCATTTTCTTTTGAAACTTCAGTACTAAATTATTTAACTTTTTGGCCATTTCAACCATCTTTTTATCCGATTCTTCCTCTAGAGCTGCATTTTCTTTTTCTTTTGTTTCTGCTGATGTCAGCTCTGCAGATATTTCTTTATCCCCTTTGTTGAGATCTGCCACTTCCTTTTCTTTGACATCTGCAACATGTGTATCTTCTTTGCTCTTTGGTTTTTCATGAAATTTTGCAAGCTCAGCAACTTTTTTATCTAATGTTTCTTTCAGATCTGTAGAGGATCGTGTACTTTTATCACCTGAAGAAGTAAAATGTTCAGCCTCTTCTTGATTATGTTCACCCTCTTTATTCCTTGTCTCCTTGGCGGCTTGTTCGGACTCTTTCTCAGCTTTATCTAAGGCTTCTTTGACTTGTTGCTCTCCTGATTTACCTGCTACTATATCAAGCGGTTTCGCAAACACTAAAAAAATGAAAATCTGGTTGCACAACATCATTCTCTGCAATAAGGCCTTCTGGGTTTATAAGTCTAAGTCTATAGTCTAAACTATTTAAATTCTTCTTCTAATTGTTCGATTGACATGTTTGTTGTGTTAGGTAATGTTAAATTGTTCTTTATATTAATAGCGCACAAAGCTTAAGTTTTACGCGTCGAACCTGAGAAAAGCGGAATTGTTTAATTACAATCATAACAAACTGCTGCAGTATATTCTTGTCTCTTAGTTTGTTGCTTAAATCTAAAAAAGTTTTTATCAGAACAATTAGCAAAAACGTGACACCATGGAACTTTCTTCCAGCAAAAATGAAATCACATACAGTTTAGTTCTCACCCACAAAATTTTAATACGAAATATGAAAAAGCCATTAGCTTTCACAACAGCCTTTAGTGGAGTCCAATTCCACAAAAATTTGATTTTTCAGTATATTGCATGTGGTCTTTTTCCCACAAAAGTTTACACAAAAGTTTAAAAAACAGCAGTTTGCAACACAAACAAAAACACACAACCTCTCATCCTCTCATAAATTACAATAAAGTCAAAAACCCATGTAAATAACCTGGCATTTTACATGTAGGCTGACAAAAGTTAAACAGGATGTCAGAAACAAAACAATAAAAAATAAATTAACACACACGCTTTAAATTCTGAAAAAAAATTATTCCACTTGTCATATGCATGTGGTCCCTTTGTAAGTTTACAGGAAATGTGAAAAGAAATATAAAATACTTCTGCAAAAGTTCAAGTCTTTAAAGATTTTGTAGGTAACTAGCTAGCTTGTTACATCATAATTCCTGCTCATAAAAGAAAAGAAGTTTGGAAACTAAGGTAATAATTAAAAAAGAGGAAAACTAATAATTAAAGTAAGTAAAGTAATAATTAAAAAAGACGAAAACTAACTAATAATTAAAAAAGAGGAATAACAATAAAGACATAGGTTAGAGCTAGCCATGGGATGAAGAGCAGGCATTGGAGGCTTACATTAGCTAAGACCCCCATTTAAATATACTTAAACTGGAAACACTTAGCTAAAACTAAAGCTAGCTATTTATGCTTAGTAAAACACATATAAAGAGAACCAATAGTAATGTAAAAATACTAACATTACAGTGAGCAGAAAGTTTGTTCTGCCTGGATTGTGAAAACGGCCTGTTTATAAACAGGACGGCCGGATTATGTACGCATGGCCCGATTATGTTTTTTTGCTCTAGTTATGTTGTGGTTGTACGCTGGCCCGGCAGACTGTGATTGGCATTTTCTCCGAACTATTGTGAATGAAACATTCACGAATTATTGTCACAGAATGACGGATTTCGTGCTCTATGTACCCGAGGAAGTTTATTTTATGTTTTTCAACACCTTTTATACCAAATAACTAATTTTAAAGCTGTGAATTTTGTTTGCAAAAGAGGTTTTGACTTTGAAGCTAGAATCTGTGTTGTTTTTCTCTCCCATGTTAAACATTATAATTTGTATATAACACAATGTTTAAACCTCTAATACATTGGAGCACAACTGATCGTTATTTAAAATTTGTTTTGATTTTCCCAACCACACATTGTTCTTGAAAGTTTTAGTTCTATAAGTGATATAATATAAAAGTGTTGTACGTACATAAACCGGCCTGTCCTGATTATGTTGACTTTATAAGTGCCAAATAATATTTTTTAAACTGTGGTAAGTAATAAGGGGCCTGTCCTGATTATATTGCCCTGATTATGTATTTTCTGCCCTGTTCTTAACCGGGGCAAGCTGCCGTACATAATAAGGGCAGCGTTTATTATCCGGGCAGAACAAGTTCAACAAATGTTCTTCCCGGATTGCAAAAACGGCATGTAGCATTTTCAATTTTAGGACAAACACATTAGTTACGCACCAGGGGACACATTAATTATGCAACAAAATGTAAACAAATATGGTGGCTTGGTTTTTTTAAAAAAAAAGCGGTAAAATATAAAACTTCAAGAATTTGAGGCTTTTTTGGAAAATGCCAGTGTGCTTGCTCTAGTGACATAAAAACTATACGTCTGAAAACATCAAAGTTCTTACTATTTGTGATTTTAAACCAATTTAAACTCTAGCCTCTATTTTCTACTTCTAACTTTACTACTTTACTTCTAGCTCTAGCTACCACTTCTTACTTCATTTCTTTGACTTTTCTTTTTCTGAATTACTTTTTGCACTTTTTTCAAGACGAAGGGACAGTTCTTTTATTGCTGTTTTTTTCGGTGTCGAGGGACACCATTTTTGTAAAGAAAGCTGTTAAATTTATTTTAGCAAATCAAGTCGCTCCATTTTCATCATGTGATGTAAACAAAGTAAACCCGCTAGCAAAATGGATATAACGTTTTCGGGATTTCATAGAAAATTTCGGCTACATCAAAGGAAAATGAACACATCCACTTTGCCTGTCACAGAAAGACGGACACACTCCCCGTATTATTATAAGAGACTAGTCGATAAAGCCCGTGGAAAAATCCACTAAGGCAGAATAAAAATGAAAAAGAGAAGCGTCATTTGGATTTCATGACGTCAGCAACCCAACCACACAAAAAGTATTTAAAACCTTGTTTTCACGTTGCATCTGTTGTGTATCTTAAAGCGCTGATCAAGAAAATGTATATGATTATTTGATTTTGATGAACGGTTAATGAGATATTAGGGTTTAAAGATTTTGCTGACGTCAGCAATGGCCCGTCAAAACCAATTTTTTTTTTAAAAAAAAAATTGTATACCGGTTGCCTTCATCTTATAGATCTAGAAGCGCTGATCAAGAAAATGTATAGGATCATGTGCTTTTGACAAACGGTTGCAGAGGTATTGGGGTTTATAGGTTATTCAATGACGTCATAAACCTGTCTCTTCCAAAACAGATTTGGGGATGCAGGTTTGGAAAATTACCCAAATTGGTCTTAGGTGGTCCCTAGTTACCTATGCGGTGAAAAATCATTGACGTCACTACCTCGTTTCCAAGTTATTTGACCTCAAAGTTTTAGGTGCACTGTAACGGCTTCATTAATTTAATATATGATATTGAAGTTAAAGTAGTAGACATAACTTTTTCGGCTACATCAAAGAAAAATGAACACATCCACTCTGCCTGTTACAGACACACACACAGACACAATTCAAATTATTATAGAGACTAGTCGATAAGGCCCATGGAAAAATCAACTTAGGCAAAAGGCTATTAAAAAAAAAGTTGCTTTAGATATTTTGCTGATGTAAGCAATGCATATACAAAAAAATGTTCTTAAAATTTTACACAAAATGTCAAATGTCAAATCTTACACAAAATAAAATAGAACAGCTTGCAAGGTGCAAAATCTAGTTGATAAAAAGTTACAACAACGACACTCACAACATACACTCACAACATCGACACTCCAAACACCAATACTCACAAACCTGACAGTAGGAACACCAACAGTCACAACACGGATAATAACAATGTCAGAAATAACGCATCTCAAATAGGTACATCTTATAAGTGATTATGTTGAAAACCCTCAGTAGTATATTCTAAAATGTCAAAAAGTTGGCCTGCAAGAGTTAGCACAAATCAACAAAAATAAGTTCTTTACACATTTTAAATATTGTCTTTCTCTTAAAAGCTTATACAAAAATATGAAAAAGCCATAGTTTAGAAAACATTAAATGTAAATCTACAAAATCAGTCATTTCAGTTGCATACCATTCTCTATCACAAAAATTTACACAAAATGTAAAAATCGACCAGTTAAAAACACAAAAATTTTTCTTTTTTAGCATGATGATCCGTACTGCGCTTTACCAACAATTCTGAACCTAAATGTGAAAAAATCAATCACCAAAGAATAAACTTGAATTTAAAAAGAAAGGTCATTTGTTTACTTTTTAGCGGTACTGGCTGGATGCTAGGATTTGGTAAAGAAATGTCTTTATTGTAGATTTCTTCTAACAGGGACATCGTTGGGGTTATAAACTATTATCGAGTGTAGGTTGATGGCTTCTGATTTATTTGAATTCATTAAGAATGCCTCGTTTGAAGAAATGAACTGATAATTACTTTGCTTCACCTAGCACCCCAATCTTTTTCCCTGCCACGCAAATGCGAAATCCGAAAGAGCTTACCACTGAAAATGTAAACAACAGAATTTATCTACTATCCTGCAAAAGTTTAAGTCTTTGAAAGACTTTGTAGGTAGCTAGCTAGCCTTGTTACATCATAATTCGTGCTCATAAAAGAAGAGGAATTTGGAAATTATAGTAGTAAGCTATAGATAATAAAAAAAAGGAATAACAACATGGTTAGAGCTAGCCATGGGAGGGGAGCTGGACTTGGAGGCTAACATTAGCTAATTAACAGTAGCTAAGACACCCAGTTAAATATACTTAAACTGGGAACACTAAGCTAAAACTAAAGCTAGCTATTTATGCTTAGTAGAACACATATAAAGAGAAGCAATAGCAATGTAAAATTAGTAACATTACAGTTCAACAAACCAAAGTTTTCCCTTTTTTAGTCAGCCAACAGCTTTATGTAGCATATGGAATTTTAGTACAATACATTAGTTATGCGCCAGGGCACATGAATTATGCAACAAAATGCAAACAAATATGGCTACATTCGCGGTAAAATATAAAAATGTGGCTTTTTCTGGGAAATGCGAGTGTGCTTGATCCATGACATAAAAACCAAACGTCTAAAAATATCAAAGCTCTTACTATTTGTGATTTCAAATCCACTTTAAACTCTAGCCTTTGTTTTCTACTTTTAACTTTACTTTACATCTAGCTCCACTTCTCACTTCACTTTTTTACTTCTTCACTTGGTCTCTTTTCTTTTTAAATACATAGCTATCCTTTTTTAAACCACATTCTTTCCTTTTTTTCAAGGTAAATGGATCGTTCTTTTGTGCTTTTTTTTGGTGGCCTTTATTTTCTACTTCTAAATTTACTTTACTTATAGCTCCATGTAGCTCCACTTTCACTTCCAACTTCAATTTTCTACTTCTTCACTTGGACTTTTTCTTTTTAAACCACTTTTTTGAACCACTTATTATACTTTTTTTAAGATCGTTCTTTTGTGGGTTTCTTTGGTGGCGAGAGGACACTATTTTTCGAAAGTTAGCCGTTAAATTTATTTCAGCAAATCAAATTGAGTCGTTTTCATCACGTGATGTAAACAAAGTAAACAAGCTAGCAATATAGACATAATTTTTTCGGCGACTACAAAGAAAATTTCGGCAACATCAAAGGAAAATGACGATATCAACTTCGCCTGTCACAGACAGACGGACACACTTAGCGTATTATTAGTCGATAAAACCCGTGAAAAAATCCACTTAGGCAGAAGGAAGGACAATGGGAAAGATCTGTCATATAATTTTATTGACGTCAGGAAATATTTTAGCATATTGCACACTGCCCTTTGCCAAAAAAATAAATCTGAAAATGACAAAAACGTAGGTGTGAAGGTGTAATCCCTAATTCAGCAAAAATGTTCTTAAAATCTTACACAAAATGTCAATGTCAAATGATCGCATTAAATCCCACACACAAAACTTACACAAAATGTAAAGAAAAACAGCTTGCAAGGTGTAAAATCTAGTTGATAGAAATTTACAACGACACTCACATAACCGACATTAACAACACTTACAGTTACAATACCGACAGCCACAACATATTATGTGACTACAGTATGTTTAAAACCTTCAATATTTTAATCTTAGGTGTCAAAAAGGAAGGCTTCCAAGATTAAGCACATATCTATGAAAATAAGTTCTTACACATTTTACACATTGTCTTTTCCCCATATGCTTATACAACAATATCAAAAAGCCATAGTTTGGAAAACATCAAATTTAAATGTCGAAAATCATTTATCCGGTTGTATACCTTCCTTTCCCGCAAAAATATACACAAAATGTAAAACTTATGCAGTTAATTTTTGTCTGATGATCCATACTCCACTTTACTAAACATTTTAATCTTAAATGTCAAAAAAGCAATGAGCAAGGAGTAAATTAGGAATAAAAAAAGATCATTATTTTGGAAGGCATTGTATACGGTCCACTCTTACAAAAGTTTACACAAAATGTAAAATAATTCGGTTTTTAAAGAAAAAAAAATCAACAAAAATCAGTTCATTCAGCATGTTGTATTTTGCCATTACCCATAAATTTTCAACAAAAAGGTTATGAAACACATCAAATTATAGAATAATTAGTCATTTCGGTCTAATAGTTTCAGTGACAACATAAAGTAATTTTTTTATCACCACCAAACAATTATTACTACAGAATTTTGTAAAATTTTCAACAAAAACAAAAATTTGAAACCATGAAATTTTCTTCCAATAAAAATGACATCACATAATTTTCCCAACAAAAGTTTATAATACAAATTATTAACTGATAGCTATTTTCAACCGGTTAATACGGGAAATCCGTAGCGCTGATTGGATAAAAAGCCTTAACAATGGGCTTTATACAGCACGGTATAACTTTTAACCTCTTAGAAACCATAATGGTAGCTATAAATGTAAACAAATAACATTGCCAGAGAATCGTGAAAACATAGCTAGATACAAGTCTTCATATTTTACTTTAATAACTATATTTTTACAAAACAGCTTTTTTTAAAGCTACAAAAAACAACAACATGATCGATTTAAGTGTCATTGAAGAACTGAAAAGTAATTTCGATTTTTTCAATCTTTACATAATCAGTTTGAACAAAAAATGTCCTTTGCAAAACATCACAAACACTACATCCATCATCAAGAAATGTTGATAATTTTAAATCCATGTTTGATGGTGCACACATAAATAACTGCGTTTTTAATATAAACATTCATCAGCACAATGAGCAACAAGCAAAAAGACGTCGAATTTGTGTGATAGACTCTTCTTCTGACAAAGAAAAAACTTTGGTTCAAAAAACGTTAAAAAAAGTTCTATATATAGTTATTCGAATGTTTTGTTTTCTCTTTGTACATGTATTTGAAAAATTGAAACAATGAAATTCTAATCGAACGTTTTCTTTTTTTAACAAAACCTGGTTTTGTCACAAGTGAATCTTTAGAAAATAATCCTGGTTTCTACAAACATTTGGAAAATAGTTAATATACTCGGTCAGCGTATCGACCTCGCAAGCTCAGTCTATACTTTTGACCTGGGGTAATATTTCTCGGTATAGATAGACAAAACAGTTTATATTGTATTAATGTAAAAAGACATCAGCTTACACAACATCTTACAATGAATAGTAATTCTAAAAAAATTTGTTCTTTCAGTATATTGCATGTGGTCTATTTCCATAAATGTTTACACAAAATTTCAAATAACAGCATTTTGCAACACAAACAATATAAACAGAAAACCATACCATCATCTCATAAATTTTTTAACCCAAAGTCATAAGCCCACGTAAGTTCCAATCTTATGTTAATAACCCCTATAAAAATAACTTGACATCTTACACGTAGGCTGACAAAAGTGTAACATAATGTCAGAAACAAAACACTAAAAAACAAACACACGCATTGCCATATTGCATGTGGTCTCCTTGTAAAGTTTACAGGTAATGTGAAAAAAATTATAATCTGTGAGCATACCAATGAGTCACACTATTCTAAAAGTTCAAGAAAGATTTTGTAGCCAGCTTGTTACATCATAATTCGTGTTCAAAAAGAAGAGAAGCTTGACTACTAAGGTAGCTATAAATACCTAAAAAAGAGGAATAATATAACATAACTCATAGCTTAGAGCTAGCTATGAGATGGAGTCTCTTGAAGCTAACAGTAGCTAAAACACTTAAGCTGGGAAGACTCTAGTTACGTCTATAGCTAGCTATATATGCTTAGTAAAACACATATAAAGGAAAACAATAGCAATGCAAAAATAATGACATTTGCAGTAGACCTTTTTACTGATAGTGCTACCATTTTTAAATTTATGACTGTGCAATGTATCTTATGTAGTTTCGGCGGAGGTTACTTACTGTAAATATTGGTAAGAAAATGTCTAACAATGGTGTATTCATCATCATCATCATCATCATCATCATCATCATTCTCGGCTTAACGTCCGTTTTCCATGCTAGCATGGGTTGGACGGGGTATATTAATGACCCTCTTCCAATCTGATCTAGACTGTGTTAGATCTAAACTCAACTTCCTCTCTATCAAGTCTGTCCTTATAACCTCCTGCCAAGTCTTTCTCGGTCTGCCTCTGGGCTTTGCCCCAGGAACTATCAAGTCTCTACACTTTCTTACCCAATTATCCTCCTCCATTCTTTCCAAGTGCCCCAGCCAATTCAATCTTCTTATCTGGATAACATCTTTAATTCTACAGAGACTTAGCCTGCTTCTTAGCTCATCTGAACTCTTTCTGTCTCTCAGACTGGCGTTACACATCCACCTAACTATTCTCATATCATTCCTTTGTAAACGATCAAGATCTTCCTGCTTCACTGCCCATGTCTCACTACCGCACAACATAACACTTCTTACACAGGCCTCATACAACCTACCTTTTACCTCAATTGACAGGACTCTGCTCTCAACTTTTTCCAAGCAGAACCTATCCTGCAAGTAACACTTCTTCCAACACCCCCTTCACTGCTAAAGCAATATTTAAACTTATTTTATCTAATTCAAGTGGAAGCAATATTTTAAAACATATTATTTAATTCTAATGAAATAAAGTTGTTGTTTTTTCCGAAATAAGATGCAGTAAAGATAGCGTGATAAACTTAGTAAACAAAACAAAGTTTATTTTTAAAGTTTTTTTATGATATAAAAGGCATAATAACGTGAATAATATTTGTTAAATAAATACTTGTTAAATATTTGTTAGAGTTAAGGTAGATGTAATCAACAGCTAACATAAAAATAATAAAACAAAAGTAGTTACAGTGATGTTTTCCCTGTCCCTGTGTACTGACTGGCAAGACTAACTAAAGCTAACTGGCTTAAACTACACCTACCTTTCGTCAGCTACCTAGTTAGCTAACTAAAGGAATTATGCTCCACTCTTTTCCTAAAACAACATATTACGGAGCCAACTCGTGTTACTGAAAATAGTAGCACTCTTATAGACTTGATACTTTCTAACAGTTCTTGTATTTCTAAAACTGGTGTCATGGATTTAGGCATCAGTGATCACAATTTAGTTTATGTGATCAGAAAATTCAAAAGGCCAAAATTTGAACCTAAAACATGCAAGGTTCGTAGCTACAAGAACTTCAGTGAAGAGGCTTTTCTGAAGGACCTCAGGAATTTAGACTGGTCATATTTTAATAATTATGATGACCTTGATGAAGCATGTGAGAAACTGAATAAAAATGTTAAAAAAGTGGCTGACAAACATGCCCCTTTCAAAACACATAGATTTTCTGGCCGTGTTGAGGCATGGGTCACTGATGAATTAATAATACATCAAAGAAAGAGACTTCTTGAAACGGAAAGCATCAAAAACAAAATTCATCATAGACTGGGGAAGCTTTCAAACAAAAAAGGAACCAGGTAATAGGTCTCAAAAATCGACTTAAAAATGAGTACTATAATGACGTTTTGCAGGACTTTCAAAAACGGCCAAAACAACTTTGGAAAACCCTAAAAAAACTGGTTCCTGATAAGTCAGGCAATACTACCTCGATAAAACGAGTAGTCCAAAACGATGGTACAGAAACTTCTCACCCAAAAGAAATTTCCAACACATTCAATTCATTTTTTGTCAGTTGTGGTGCCTAACTAGCCTCTAAATTTTCTTCTGACACTACTAATGTTAATCCACCTGTTAGCGGACACGATTTTCGGTGGGCTCGTATTGAGACCAAAAGTGTCGAAAAAATAATTAGTTCACTAAAACTTAATAAAGCTACAGGCTTGGACGGAATTGGTTCACGACTGCTAAAAGCAGGTTCGTCAGTTTTAAGTATTTATTTATCAAGTCTTTTCAACAAATCTTTATTTACTGGTTATGTACCTAAATGTTGGAAGACTAAAAGGGTCTCGCCTATTTTTAAAAGTGGCGATCCTACTAATTATCGGCCTATCTCCATTTTGCCAATTCCTATGAAAATTTTTGAAAAGTTAGTGCATGAGCAAATGTCTCATTTTATTTCTGAGCACAACTTCCTGAATGACAGACAGTCCGGATTTCGAAAACTCTTTTCCACAGAAACTGCAGTAGTCGATGTCTCTGATTTTATTTTTACTGAGCTCGACCAACATAACTTTGTTTGTGTTGTGCTCATTGACCTTAAAAAAGCTTTTGACACTGTTGATCATAAAATTTTGTTAAAAAAACTTTGGTGTTTTGGCATCAGAGATGCTGCCTTTGACTGGTTCGAGTCCTACTTAACGGGCCGAATGCAGCTGACTCTTGTAAACAACACAGGATCAGATCTGCTTCATGAAGACGCTTTTGGGGTGCCGCAGGGATCTGTGTTGGGGCCCCTGCTCTTTCTTTTGTATATTGATGACTTAAAATCTGTCATCAATTCAAACTACCACCATCTATATGCAGATGATACAATAATTATTTCGTCTCATAAAAACTTGGATACCCTTGTCTCCCAGGTCGAGTTAAAACTTTCGCAAGTCGACCTCTGGCTGAATAATAA